>NW_006207899.1:1526413-1607809 GCF_000334495.1 Tupaia belangeri chinensis
GAGGATTTTTTTTGCTATAGGGCACGTGCGCTCGCCAGACAGACAGAGAGAGACAGAGAGACAGGAAGCGAGAAATCACCCCCAGGGGGTATGGCCACGCTGCAATCCCTTCTCTTCCATTCTCCTCTTGGGCTCTTGGGCATGCACGCACACATGCCCAGCATGAGTTTTAAGCCACCGGGCCCAGGACGTGAACTGCGGTTGACTACATGGGAGTCCAGCGACATAGCCATTACACTAACTGCTGGTCCCTCTGCCTCCCACTTTTAAGATGGGTCATAGTAGCCATTCTTGTACCACCCTCATTCCAGGTCAATTATACCTATACTCACAATGTCACTGCCTCTCCACAGTTCTTCAATGTCTCCGCTACACGTCTAACCTCACCTTGGTTCCCAATGCCTCTGCCCAGTGTTCTCCACCCCCCACTGGTATTTTCATCCTCTGCGGAGGCACTGTGTTCTCTTGCTTGCAGCACTATGCACAGCTCTCTTTTTAAAATCCCTGCTACTCTGGATCCTCCTGTTTCTAGGACCCATTATACTGCTATGTCTAATCCTGGCTTTTACACCCTATGTCTTACGCTTTCTCAGGGAACGCGTATCCACCATCCCTCTAGTGGCAATTAATCAGATGCTCCTGTACCTTTACGCACCCCTTCCCCAAGACCCTCTGACCAGAGGGTCCCAGATAGACGCCCCTTAACATCCCGAAACAGTCAAAGCAGTCGTCACGCCTTATCCTTTTAAGGTTGGAATGTAAGGTCTGGGGTAAGGGAAAAGAAACATGGCGGAAACATTCCCTCTGGCAGAACTTTCCACATCTGGCCCACCATCACCAACGGACTTTCCCGCCCTTCAGCATTTGATGCACCCACCAAACTTGAACAGAAACAGCAAACTTCATTGGCCAGACAAGCACCCTTGGTGACCACCTAATGGACAATGGCCCTTTAAGAACGAGCAGCACCCACCCTGGCCATGACTCCCTCGGCCTCTGACCAGGCCAAGAGACCTCACCCGAGACCTTTTGCAGAATAAATTATATTGATTTTATTAAACCCCATGGTCTGACGCTGGTATTTTCATCTTTGCTGTCTCTGACTTTGCCACCACTTCCAAATCAAACCTAATAGGTATTTTAACCCAGGGAAAAAAAAAAGCAGCGTGTGAATATGGCCATCTGATACAAATGTGACCTTTACCAAGGGACTCAGCCAGTCCTCCAGCCATCCTAAATAGATTTACAGGCAGTGCCTCCTATTAGTGGGATGCAAGCAGGAGCCAAAGAACATGAGAGCCTGTGGGTGCCATTCACAAGGGTCAGCCCCCTGGGTACAGAGCGAGATAGAAGGATAAATTAAGGACATAGAAAACAGGAACCTACATCAGGCCCCTTCTGAGTAAGTGACCAACAGAGAGCATAATTATCCTGTAGGACAGAGTAAAAACAGAGAAGAAAGTGGGAGAAAAGGAGAAATGGAAGTACTGAAGATCAATGGAGAACTAGGGAAGGAGTGAAAAGGTTTCTTGGCAAACTGAAATCGACTGGAAGCCCACAACTTAAACATGATGCAAACGGACTGCATAGGAGGCTAAGCAGGAAAGGAAGAACATTTTCAGTGTCTAGAAAGGCAGTCAAAGATACCTCCCTGGAAAGGAATGCATTCATTCACTTTGCAAACACCTTCAAGTGCCTACTTTGAATGGTAATATGGAGGGGGTACTTAAGAAACTGGAATTTGGGGCTAGTTTGGAGGTGTTTCAAACCTTAAATTCACCACTTATTAACAAGGCAATGTTGGACAAATTATTTCAACTCTTTCTGTCTCTGTTTTAGTCTGTTGTGTTCTGATAACAAATATACCTGAGTCTGAGTGATCTAAATGATTAGACCTATTCAGCTCATGGTTTTGAAAGTCGACTCTCAGGGAGCCACATCTGATGAGGGCTCCTTGTGGTGAATAATATCGCGGAAGGCATCACACACTGGGAGAGCGGGAGCACAGGTCTGTGTCTATGTCTCCTTATAAACCTGTAAGTATCCCAATCATGGGACACCCGGCTCTGGAACCTAATCACTTACTAAAGTTCTCGCATTTCAACAACATACTTGGATTGAGGTTCCACCCTCTTATTCCCATCACAATGGAAACCAAATCTCAACACATAAACCTTGGTGGAAGGAAGTACATCTTAGCCAAGTAGTCTACGGTTTCTTTATCTATCAAGCAGTGCTCTTAATACCTTTATGATATAACTGTTTGAGAGTCAGATGATTTAACATGTGTGAAGTGTTTCAAACTTCCTGGTATATGCTAAGTGTTCAATAGTTGTTACCTTTTCTTATTACCCTGTACTGGGCACTGTGCTAAGTATTCTTTCAAATTTGTAGCATCCTAGAGCTTACTTTCCAGTAGAAGGACATAGGACTATAAAAAAATAAGAAGACTAAAATGTTACAGATGAAATGATAAAAGTTAGGCCATGTACAGACAAGTTAAAGAGCAAAAAAGTGATCAATTGGTTTGGATCAGAAATCAGAGGCTTATAAAGGGGATGGATGCCTTTGATGTGAGTCTTGAATGCGAATTAAGTATCTGTCAAGCAAGTTGTAGCTGAAAAAAAAAAAAAGTATTCCAAGCAGAATACATTACATAAACAGAGCTATAAAGAGCTGAAATTATGTGGACTCTTAGGGCAATGCTAAGGTTGGAGAAAGAGAGGGGGAAAGTATATGTGCTTACAGAATTCACTGAGGAAGGATTATGCTAAAGAGGTATCCCTTTCTCTGCTCCTTTATCTTCAAAGCAATGAGAAGTCCCCCCAGATTTTAAAGCAGGACCATGACTCAGTCATATACTTGCCCAGAAATAACTCTTTGTGGATAGAGAGTGTAGAAAGCATTGTGGGTTCTCTTAGCACATGGAGAGAACAGGTAGAGTGCCCAAAGATTCAAACAAGAAATGCTGGCAGAAATGCTAGGACACTGGTGGTGAAAAGGACGTGGAGTCAAGCAATATTTGATGCCTTCGTGACAAATTGGATGAGTATGAAGAAAAAGGGGTTAAGACTGATGCACAGGTAATACTGAAAGATGAGCAGGTTTGGGAAGATCAAAACTTTTTTTTTTTTTTTTTTGGAGAGGTTTTTTTGCTATAGGGCGTGTGTGCTCGCCAGACAGACAGACAGAGACAGAGAGACAGCAAGTGAGAAATCACCCCCCAGGGGGGATGGCCACGCCGCAATCCCTTCTCCTCCATTCTCCTCTCGGGATCTTGGGCACACATGCACATGCGCCCGGTGTGAGTTTTAAGCCACCGGGTCCAGGACGGGAACCGTGGTCGACTATGTGGGAGTCCAGCGACATAGCCATTACGCTAACTGCTGGTCCCGAGATCAAAAGTTTTTTGGCCATGCTGAATTTTAGATGTCTTTTGGGAACTAAAGAGGAGATATCAAATAAGCTGCTAAGTGATAGCAAATACTCTTACATCAAATATGAGTCTGAAATTAAAAGGAGAGAGTTGTGCCAGGGTAAAGTTCAAAAGGGATAGTTCATAGTTGAATTTCGAAAAGAATTAATTGGTCTTTCAAGAAATTTTTTAAAATTATATGTAGGGCTAGGTTCATAATGCAGTGGCTGAGCACTGTGCACTGAGAATTAAACTTCTCATGGCAAACTGCAGTTCAAATTTCGGTCCTACTGGCTTAGAAAACATGCCAGGTATGTGTGCATGTGTACCCAAGATCATAATGGGAGTAAAAAAAGGGGAGAGAAAAGGATTGCAGTGTAGTCACTATGCCTCATTGTGGGGCTGTTTTCTCTTTTTCTTTCTCTCACAAGTGCACATGCCCTCTGGCAATGAAAAAATAAAAATTTAAAAATATTTCTGGCACTGTGTGCTTACTGCATGCCTGATGTTTCTCCAAGCTCTTTGGCTATGTAGTTCATCTAATTCTCTAACAAGCCTGTGTAAATCAACCTGTAAAATTGAGCTCTATTTTTACAGATGAGTAAACTAAACCATGGAATCTTAAATAACTTGCCCATGATCACACAGTTTCTAAGTGGGAAGAGCAGAATGTCACCCAAATACATCTACTTCTAAAGTCTGCAGTCATAATTTGTCTGTAATTGTAAAAAAAGTCTTATGATTTTGCCTATTAGAAGATCATTGGTGGGGACCAACAGATGGTGTAATGGTTACATTGCTGGACTTCCATGTAGTTGACCATGGTTCAGGTCCTGGACCCAGTGGCTTAAAACTCACACCAACCTAAAGTGCCTATGTACCCAAAATTCTGAGAGGAGAATGGAGGAGAAGGGATTGTGGCATGGCCACCATGGAGGGAATTTCTCACTTTCTGTCCTCTTAGCACATGGAGAGAACAGGTAGAGTGCCCAAAGATTCAAACAAGAAATGCTGGCAGAAATGCTAGGACACTGGTGGTGAAAAGGACGTGGAGTCAAGCAATATTTGATGCCTTCGTGACAAATTGGATGAGTATGAAGAAAAAGGGGTTAAGACTGATGCACAGGTAATACTGAAAGATGAGCAGGTTTGGGAAGATCAAAACTTTTTTTTTTTTTTTTGGAGAGGTTTTTTTGCTATAGGGCGTGTGTGCTCGCCAGACAGACAGACAGAGACAGAGAGACAGCAAGTGAGAAATCACCCCCCAGGGGGGATGGCCACGCCGCAATCCCTTCTCCTCCATTCTCCTCTCGGGATCTTGGGCACACATGCACATGCGCCCGGTGTGAGTTTTAAGCCACCGGGTCCAGGACGGGAACCGTGGTCGACTATGTGGGAGTCCAGCGACATAGCCATTACGCTAACTGCTGGTCCCGAGATCAAAAGTTTTTTGGCCATGCTGAATTTTAGATGTCTTTTGGGAACTAAAGAGGAGATATCAAATAAGCTGCTAAGTGATAGCAAATACTCTTACATCAAATATGAGTCTGAAATTAAAAGGAGAGAGTTGTGCCAGGGTAAAGTTCAAAAGGGATAGTTCATAGTTGAATTTCGAAAAGAATTAATTGGTCTTTCAAGAAATTTTTTAAAATTATATGTAGGGCTAGGTTCATAATGCAGTGGCTGAGCACTGTGCACTGAGAATTAAACTTCTCATGGCAAACTGCAGTTCAAATTTCGGTCCTACTGGCTTAGAAAACATGCCAGGTATGTGTGCATGTGTACCCAAGATCATAATGGGAGTAAAAAAAGGGGAGAGAAAAGGATTGCAGTGTAGTCACTATGCCTCATTGTGGGGCTGTTTTCTCTTTTTCTTTCTCTCACAAGTGCACATGCCCTCTGGCAATGAAAAAATAAAAATTTAAAAATATTTCTGGCACTGTGTGCTTACTGCATGCCTGATGTTTCTCCAAGCTCTTTGGCTATGTAGTTCATCTAATTCTCTAACAAGCCTGTGTAAATCAACCTGTAAAATTGAGCTCTATTTTTACAGATGAGTAAACTAAACCATGGAATCTTAAATAACTTGCCCATGATCACACAGTTTCTAAGTGGGAAGAGCAGAATGTCACCCAAATACATCTACTTCTAAAGTCTGCAGTCATAATTTGTCTGTAATTGTAAAAAAAGTCTTATGATTTTGCCTATTAGAAGATCATTGGTGGGGACCAACAGATGGTGTAATGGTTACATTGCTGGACTTCCATGTAGTTGACCATGGTTCAGGTCCTGGACCCAGTGGCTTAAAACTCACACCAACCTAAAGTGCCTATGTACCCAAAATTCTGAGAGGAGAATGGAGGAGAAGGGATTGTGGCATGGCCACCATGGAGGGAATTTCTCACTTTCTGTCAGTCTGTTTCTGTCTGTCTCTCTGAACTCAAGTGCCCTATAACAAAAATCTTTCTCTTAAAAAAAAAAAAAGCCATTGGTGATTAAAAATCTTTCTCTTAAAAAAAAAAAAAGCCATTGGTGATTATTGCCACAGCGTTCTCTTGGTAGCATTACAAACAGAAGTTTAGGGTTTAATGGGCTAAAAAGAACACAAGCAAAGAGGAAGTGACAGCAAAATATTTTAATAAGTAACAAATAAAAATATAACAAATGCTCAAAATTGGAGAATTACTAGGTATATTTTGAAATAACAGTGTGATTGAGTGTTAGGGTTTTTTGAAGAATGCTAATATTGCATACTTACTTCACAATAGCAATTTCTAGAAAAGTAGACTATAAAATAACATATATGATGTGACCGCCATTGTTAAAAAATACAATAACCAGGATTTCGACCACTGAAGACCCACTACTCAGACTTCACCCTCGTGCTCCTCAGTCTAGCCAGAACCCAGGGCAAGCCCATCAGCAGCCATCTATATTTGAGTTCTGAGTAACCCCATTCAGGAATTTTGACCACTGAACACCCTCTGCCCAGACTTTACCCTCCTACTCCCCAGTCTAGCCAAGAACCAGGTTAGAACACCCTACTAATTCTCTCTGTCTCTCTAATCTCTTTCATTCCAATATATTTTTATTTTATTTTTAATTTTTAAACTTAGCTCTCTGCTGTTCTTTTTTCTTTCTAATCCTTACCTTTCCCCCAGTCCCCATAGGATAAGCCAATCAGCAGCCATCTATATTGAGTTTTGAGTGGCCCCATTCATGGGTGTTTTCGTTTTTTGACGAAACAAAATTTTCTTCTTTTTTTCTTACTGTTTTCTTTCTCTCTCTTTTTCTCTATTTCTTTTCCTTTTCTTATTACCCTTCTCACTTTTCTGCTCAGCCTCCACACACTGATTTTCTTGATGGGTTTAGGTGCTCAGTAGCCAAATATCTGAATACTTTTAGGATCAGATTAATCCTCCATTTTTATTGAAGCCACTGTTCAAAGGGAGAAACATGGTACTGTTTAAAGACTACAGGTCACCTCCTTCTACATTCCTCGGATTGTTCAGATTTAACTCCAAGAAATAGAATAAAGTGTATAATACACCAGATAACCAGAAACCATTGCCGAGGCACAAGAAATATGAGAAACCAAGAAAATATCTCACCTCTAATGGAAAAGAACAACTTCTCTTCTTCCACAAAGAATACAAGAGAACTCATGGAAATGTCAGATAATGAATTTAAAATATTCATAGTGACAAAGCTAACAGAGATACAAAGAAGAGAGACAACAAAATTCCAGAAAATGCAGGAGAAAAGAGACATCAAGTTCCAGAAAGTGAGGAAGTTCTTGAAATATCTGAAAGAAGATATACATGTCATAAAAAAGAACCAAATGGAATTGTTAGAGATGAAGACTGTAATACAGAAAATCAGAACTTCCGTGGAAAATATCAAAAGCAGATTAGATCATGTAGAAGATCGAATTTCAGATGTAGAAGATAGAACCTCTGACCTAGAGAAAGTCACCAAAAAGACTGAGAAAATAACCTTAAAAAATGAGAATAACATATAAGCAATACTAGATACCATTAAACACTCAAACATCCGGATTATTGGTATCCCAAAAGGTGAAGAAACTAATAAGGATATTGTTAGTCTTTTCCATGAAATCCTGGAATAAAACTTTCCAAACCTAGAGAGGCACTCAAATATTTAGACCCAAGAAATCCAAAGGACCCCACATAAAATTGACCCAAAAAGATCTTCACCTAGGCACATCATAGCCAGATTAACCAAAATCACAGAGACAAGATACTAAAATTGATGAAAGAGAAACATCAAGTTACTTTAAAAGGATATCCCATTAGGCTAACATTAGACCTCTCATAGGAAACAATGCAAACAAGGAAAGAATGGGGAAATATATTCAAAGTGTTCAGTGAATAAAACAATTTCTATGAAGGATACTATACCCAGCAAGATTATCCTTCATATGGGAAAAAAAAAGACAAAAACATTCTCAGATAAACAAAACCTGAAAGAATTTACCAACCCCAGACCAGCTCTCCAAGAAGTGCTGAAGGGACTGCTATACCAGGAAAACTAAAGTTAGACACAGAAATAAGAGTTCAAGAAACAACCAAGAGAACGGCCAGTCTAATGGTTGAGACAATTATGGAGTTGATTGTTAACTCCAGAGTTCAAATGGAAAGACCAGACCGCAGTAACACTGCAAATTCAATAGAAGAGAGATTAATTATGTGAGTCTGAACTAGTGAATTATAATTTTTTACTTTAGACTAAAACATTACTGATTTTCTTCAATGCTTCGATTTCCATATTTAAGGATTTTTGTCTTGAACTGTTGATAGCTTCATCTACCTACTATCTGAACTGAATCCTAACCTTTTTCCTGGCTTTAACTTTTAAGCAAATTTCTCTTAACATTTTTTGAGTTTGATCTATTAAAACTAAAACTTTTTTTGAAATTAAAAATTACATTTAAAAAATACCTGTTATTACTTATTTAATGACTGCTGTAAGCTATATAGCCCCAGTGAGATGCTACTTTACAGTATGTTCACTTTACTCTCTGAGGTTTGTACCTAGAGTCAAACATGTGTTCATAAATATGTATACATGTCAGCTGTGTTTGCTATTAAATGTTAAATTAATCTTTGGTGAATCAATAAAATGTGGGGAAAAAAGGCATGGAAAACAACTGTACATACTAGAGTCTGTGTGGGAGAAGGGGGGGAAATGCAGACGGTGAGAGGTAGGGAATCAAGGGAAGGGAAGAAAAGCAAAATATGTAAGAAACAATAAATAGAAAGTTATTCGTTGATTAGAGCATGTATGGTAATATCCTTGATAGAGCCAATATACAACGTATACTGGATAAAAAATTTCATTTTGTAGATTGTATTGATGCACAGCAAATGATTGCAAATATACTAAAAACAAAACAAAAAAAAGACAATAACCTTATCATGTAAAGGAAGTTTCAAGATATGTTTAAAATCATCACTTATTCTAGAGGTATCATTTGGGGCCATTTTCATTTTATTTAAACATGTATGTAAGTTCTATTTTTTTCTACAGTGAATATGTATCACTTAAAACCAGAAAATGTGATGAAACTTATTTTATAAAGATTAAGTTTCTGTGTTTTTAATATGTGTTCGGTTTCTGTAAAATTATGTGTGCATATACGAAGCATTGAAGAAAATCAGTAATGTTTTAGTCTAAAGTAAAAAAATATATAATTCACTAGTTCAAACACACATATACATAAACTTACATTTGATCCCTCTAAACATATTTGTGAGATGATAAGAAAAAAATCCTTGTAGTTTATGAAAAATAAAAAGTGCCTGATATTTTTCTAAGTGTTTTTTTTAGAAAATGGTTAATAATACTTACTATAAACCATCATTTACAAGTTAGGTGTTAATTCTGTTTAAAGTTTATGAAGGTACAATGCTTCATGTTTACGATGCAGAAAAAAGTGTGATAGCATTTTATATAATAACAAGATAAGGGATAATATCACAATCACACATTAATTAGTTTCACTTGGCCCAACTTCACTCAGTAATAAATATTTTATATATAGTAATTGCATTTGTGGCCCCTTTCCTGGTTCAGCTCTATTTTTCCTTTATTAATTATTATTTTTTTAATTGCCAGAATGTACATGCTCAGCAGAGACAGAGAGAGACAAGGAGGCAGAAAGCATTCCCTGCTAGGGCGTGGTCACACTGGAATCCCTTTTTCTCCATTTCTCCATCTAGCTGGGATTTGGAATGCATCTGCACCCAGGGTGTTTTTCAAGCTGCCAGGGTGAGGATTTGAACTGTTGTCAGCTATGAGAGATATGGCTTCCTTAACTACTAGGCTACAGGGATGACTCTCTACTTTTTCCTTTGGAATGTTAACTAAAATATACAGGAAGTCATAGGTTTGAACTCAGCTCCGGCACCAGGCCAAACAGACTAAACCAAAATAGAGTCACTGATGCTAACATTCCATATCACTTAGCCTAAACAAAACTATTTGTCTGACCTCCAAGAAGTCAGGAAAGTGAGAGGTGATAGCCAGATCCCAAGCAGATCAATTTTGGCAAATGTGAAAAGTAACTCCCCTCTGCTTTAACCTTTCCAAGGAAAATAACTTTGAAATAATCCATCCACTTTTTGTTTTCTGTTTCCTCTTTCGTCGGCCTTTTACTCTCTAGAAAGCCAGCCTCCTCTACTTAGCACATTAGAACATTTATTCTATCTTATAGAATGAGATTTTGTCCAATTCTCAAGTAACAAGTACAAACCAATTAAGAGCTTTAAATTAAATTTGTTGTAATTCTGTTTTTTGACAATCCCGTGTCAGGGGTTATTTCTCTTGTGATTCTTGGTTTTGGGAAAACATTATTATTCTATATGGACCTCTAATAATAAGACTTTGGATTAAGTTGCTGTCTTCACAGCAGTCAAATATCTAAGGTTTTGTACAACTTTTTATATTTTCTATATACTCATTAATAAAATTTGACTGAATTTGTGCCTGCCATATTCAATTCAATAAGCATTATTGGATGCTTTTTAGATACCAGCAATGGGATAGCAAGATAAATAAGACAATGCAATGCTTTTTAAAGGGTTCACAAACATTTGAACAAATAGTTAACACATAAGTAGACATACACGCACGTGCGCACACACGCGCACATGTGTACACACACACCCGTGAACTGGGAACGGAATGAAAATTCAGGAATCAGGGAAGATTCTAGAACACAGAATGGTATCTGAGGAGTACTTGAAGGCTCACCAAACAAACAAGATGGAGAGGAGTATTTTAGTAAGTGCCATGAGCTTGAGCAAAGCTTGAAAATATACAGTTTATGTAGGAAATGGCAGTAACTTCGGTGAGGACTTGGGCACATGGGAAGGTGTAATTTGGATGACTTCAACATATTTCCTGTTACAAATTTGAGTGTATGTATTTTAAGGCACAAGAAGGTCTTATTCATCTGTAATCACCAAATCTGATGATTACAGATCAGAGTTGTATTAAAGAAAAAAAAATTTCTACTAATACAGGAGGAAAATGGGAGCAGAGAGAACTGTCTGAAAGGTCTCTGTGAGAAAGAATAAAATAAAGCAACATCCTGCCATGGAATGATGTCATAAATGGGACTTCTTTGAAAACTGTATTTTGGAGGCTGGCAGGTGGCATGGTATTTAAGGGCGCTGGACTCCACATTGTCGACCGTGGTTCAAGTCCTCACCTGGTGGTTGACTGTCTCACTCCCCTTCCTCCCCCTCACTCTGTCCATCTCTGGTCAAATTTAAAAATAAATAAATTTAAATAAAAGAATTCTTAAAAAAAAAAAAAACCCAACAACTATATTTTCATGACCAAATAGGCTTGATGAATCAGGACAAGGTAGGAGTTAGGTGACACCGCTTTCTCACTGCACTCATCCTTCCTAAGAGTTGTCCTTCCTCCTAAAGTCAGCTGTCACATAGCTGTTTACATTTTGCAGTTATGTAGTTACGTTTTCAGGACAGACATTCCTTATCTAATACTTGCCTGATGTAACTACTTGTTTGCCTCATAAGTACTTCAAAGTCAAAAAATTTGATTCCAGTAAAAATCATAAACTTTTCCTCGAAATACATTTCTCAGCTACATTCTGTATTCAACTCACAGTACCTTCCCAGAGGCATCTGTTAAGTCTTTTGGCTTACCTCTGTCCCACTACTGAATCACCAAGTCAGGTTGTTATTTAACTCTTGAAACTTTTTCCAAAATGTCCTGGCCTTTCTTTCAACATTGCCACTGCCTCTGTGTCATCCATTTCCTTGAATACTCCTATCTTGCCTTTATCCAACTAATCAGAACTTGGATAAAATCAGGTTTATCCTCTAAAGATTCACTTAGCTCAGGCTGTTACCATTTCTCAGTTTTATTATTTTGTTGCTTGATTACTTCCTTGTCAGTTCAGTTTCTCAAAAATGTCTACCTGGCATACTCAGGCACCCTTACTGGTTTCTCTGATTCTCATTTAGCCCATTCATCTTCCCCCGTTCCCCACAAGCAAGCCACCTAACAAACAGATCTGCCCCATGATGCTGCGGCTTCAACATTTCATTGTCTCTGTGTCCAGCAGGATGAAAGCACGGCTGAAAATGAATGTCCTCTAAGCTTTCACCTCCTTTTCTCTATCATCAATTCCCACCACTCCGGGTTTCATTAAGTAGTTTCTAATTACACACACTAGCAAACCATAAATACATGTTTTCAAAATCAAGGTCATTTAGTCATTTCCTGTTCTTTTATGCTTAACTTGTGGTTCTTCAATACCTCTAATTATTGAATTAGAATATATTACAACATTCTCTGAAGAGTACACAGTAGTCAAGTAGTCTTGGACAATGATAATTACAAATGCAGTTCTAAGGCTCTCCGGTAAGATATTGAAACTTTCATAGCATTTCCACAATCAGATTATAGAACAATGACTATGGCGCAAAGACATCTGTTTTATTTTTAACCCCAGCAATTAATAGCAATAATAATAATGATGAGAGCCAGCATGTCATGAGAACCAGCAATGCTCTAGATGGTAGTAAAGGCTTCATATACATTATCTCAGTAAGTGTCATAGTATGTATTATTATCCCCATTATAGAGATGAGAAGGCTAAGTCTCAATGAAATTCAGGTTTTTCCAAAAGCTGTAATGCCAAAGCAAAGATTCAGCCCACATCTCCCTGATTACAAGGTTCACTACCCTGGCCTATGACACTGTATTTAATTAAATTATATTAAATGCATTAATTTTTGATTAAAAACATATAAAACTATTTTTATTCTATGCTTAAATTCATGCTTATTGTCTACTTATTTTCTATAAATATTTGCCAAAGCTTATAAAATTCTTTTCTGGGGGAGAGGTTTTCGCTATAGGGCGCGTGCACTCACCAGATAGACAGAGAGAGAGAGACAGAAAGCGAGAAATCACCCCTCAGGGGGAATGGCCACGCCACAATCCCTTCTCCTCCATTCTCCTCTTGGGATCTTGGGCATGCACGCACACGCACCCGGCGTGAGTTTTAAGCTACCGGGTCTGGGACGCGAACCGAGGTCGACTACATAGGAGTCCAGCGACATAGCCATTATGCTAACTGTTGGTTCCCTATAACATTTACAGTAATGTCCATAGGGTAGCAAAAAAATATTTATAACTTCACATTTGTCTACAGAAATTCCTATTTAAGTTAGTTGCATATTAAAAAACAATCTTAGGGCCAGCTAGTAGTGTGGTGGTTAAGGCAGCTTAGATCCCACATGACCAATTGCACAGTTCATGTTCTGAGTCCAGCAGAGTGAAAAATGGGCCAGGTGCATGTTCATGCTTGCCAAAAATCCTGGAAGAAGGGAGAGATGGAGAAGGAATTGCAGTGTGTCCATGCCCCACGGGGGTTGTTTTCTCTCTTTCTCAACTCACAGTACCTTCCCAGAGGCATCTGTTAAGTCTTTTGGCTTACCTCTGTCCCACTACTGAATCACCAAGTCAGGTTGTTATTTAACTCTTGAAACTTTTTCCAAAATGTCCTGGCCTTTCTTTCAACATTGCCACTGCCTCTGTGTCATCCATTTCCTTGAATACTCCTATCTTGCCTTTATCCAACTAATCAGAACTTGGATAAAATCAGGTTTATCCTCTAAAGATTCACTTAGCTCAGGCTGTTACCATTTCTCAGTTTTATTATTTTGTTGCTTGATTACTTCCTTGTCAGTTCAGTTTCTCAAAAATGTCTACCTGGCATACTCAGGCACCCTTACTGGTTTCTCTGATTCTCATTTAGCCCATTCATCTTCCCCCGTTCCCCACAAGCAAGCCACCTAACAAACAGATCTGCCCCATGATGCTGCGGCTTCAACATTTCATTGTCTCTGTGTCCAGCAGGATGAAAGCACGGCTGAAAATGAATGTCCTCTAAGCTTTCACCTCCTTTTCTCTATCATCAATTCCCACCACTCCGGGTTTCATTAAGTAGTTTCTAATTACACACACTAGCAAACCATAAATACATGTTTTCAAAATCAAGGTCATTTAGTCATTTCCTGTTCTTTTATGCTTAACTTGTGGTTCTTCAATACCTCTAATTATTGAATTAGAATATATTACAACATTCTCTGAAGAGTACACAGTAGTCAAGTAGTCTTGGACAATGATAATTACAAATGCAGTTCTAAGGCTCTCCGGTAAGATATTGAAACTTTCATAGCATTTCCACAATCAGATTATAGAACAATGACTATGGCGCAAAGACATCTGTTTTATTTTTAACCCCAGCAATTAATAGCAATAATAATAATGATGAGAGCCAGCATGTCATGAGAACCAGCAATGCTCTAGATGGTAGTAAAGGCTTCATATACATTATCTCAGTAAGTGTCATAGTATGTATTATTATCCCCATTATAGAGATGAGAAGGCTAAGTCTCAATGAAATTCAGGTTTTTCCAAAAGCTGTAATGCCAAAGCAAAGATTCAGCCCACATCTCCCTGATTACAAGGTTCACTACCCTGGCCTATGACACTGTATTTAATTAAATTATATTAAATGCATTAATTTTTGATTAAAAACATATAAAACTATTTTTATTCTATGCTTAAATTCATGCTTATTGTCTACTTATTTTCTATAAATATTTGCCAAAGCTTATAAAATTCTTTTCTGGGGGAGAGGTTTTCGCTATAGGGCGCGTGCACTCACCAGATAGACAGAGAGAGAGAGACAGAAAGCGAGAAATCACCCCTCAGGGGGAATGGCCACGCCACAATCCCTTCTCCTCCATTCTCCTCTTGGGATCTTGGGCATGCACGCACACGCACCCGGCGTGAGTTTTAAGCTACCGGGTCTGGGACGCGAACCGAGGTCGACTACATAGGAGTCCAGCGACATAGCCATTATGCTAACTGTTGGTTCCCTATAACATTTACAGTAATGTCCATAGGGTAGCAAAAAAATATTTATAACTTCACATTTGTCTACAGAAATTCCTATTTAAGTTAGTTGCATATTAAAAAACAATCTTAGGGCCAGCTAGTAGTGTGGTGGTTAAGGCAGCTTAGATCCCACATGACCAATTGCACAGTTCATGTTCTGAGTCCAGCAGAGTGAAAAATGGGCCAGGTGCATGTTCATGCTTGCCAAAAATCCTGGAAGAAGGGAGAGATGGAGAAGGAATTGCAGTGTGTCCATGCCCCACGGGGGTTGTTTTCTCTCTTTCGATTCCCAGGTCAACCTGAACGCTCTGGGCAAGTCACGTGTGACTGTAAAACTAGCTAGTTGGGAAGCCAGGGCAGGGTGAGAGACACATGGCAAGGCTCTGTCAAGAATGCCTCTCTGTCTTTCCCTTTCTCACATTCACTCTTTGTCTCTCTAGCGAGTCCACACACCCTTTAGCAAATTTAAAACATTTTTTTTAAATGCCTGCACATATACCTATGCCAAGTCTTATTTAAGCCTCAGTTAAAAACTTCCTTAAGGATGACTGTGTTAACATCCCTCCTCTCAGACACATAAGATTGGATTCCCCTTTCTATACAATATTGCAATTTTCAGTCCTCCTCCCTCATAATATTTTTAACAACTGGAATTTAGTAAGTTTTTAAATAATTATTTCTTCAGGAATATCTCCCACAGAAAGATTTTAAAAACCCAGGAGAGGAGGGAAATGATTTTCCTTCTTCACATTTTCTCCTATCACCTAGTGCTTGGCATCTATCTGAAGAATGAATGCATATACAAAAGAAGCAAGGGACACACAGACATGGAAATACATTCAGTGTTAGAATCACCACAAATGGATCATAGGAATTGACGAATAGGTGCTGTGGAAAGGTAAAAATTTGGGATGCCATGTGAAAGAGTTACAGACCCTTGGGACCAGCAGATGGCGTAATGATCATGTCACTGGACTCCCACATAGCTGACCATGATTTGAGTCCCCAACCCAGCAGCTTAAAACTCACACTGGGCACGTGTGCTTGTATGCCCAAGCTCCTGAGAGGAGAATAAAGAAGGGAACGTAGCATGGTGATGCCCCCTGGGGGGGGAGTGATTTTTCATTTTTTTTTTCTTTCTCTCTCTCTTTCTCTGTCTCTCCAGCAGCACACACACTTTAAAGCAAAAATCTCTAAAAAAAAAAAAGAGTTACAGACACTAATTATCAGGAAGCACAGTGAATAACACAATGCATGAAGACTGATGGTAGAAAATAGTATGTCATTAAAAAAAAGAAAATAGTATGTCATAGATTTGATTAATGTAAGTTCCTAGTTTTTTTAATAGCTTGATTGAACAATTTAGAAAATACTTTTGATAATTACCACATACTTTTTCATTTACTGCATTGTAGACAAAAACCTTAACCACATTTGAGTTTCCTCTAAGAAATCACGTATATACCTATATCTCTTCTATAACTTTTCCAGATCTCTACATTCATGAGGTAAAAGGGGTTTGCAATCACAGCTCTCCATTTTACAATTCCTAGTTTGGCTGCCATGTAAGCAAGACTTGGCATCTATCTGAAGAATGAATGCATATACAAAAGAAGCAAGGGACACACAGACATGGAAATACATTCAGTGTTAGAATCACCACAAATGGATCATAGGAATTGACGAATAGGTGCTGTGGAAAGGTAAAAATTTGGGATGCCATGTGAAAGAGTTACAGACCCTTGGGACCAGCAGATGGCGTAATGATCATGTCACTGGACTCCCACATAGCTGACCATGATTTGAGTCCCCAACCCAGCAGCTTAAAACTCACACTGGGCACGTGTGCTTGTATGCCCAAGCTCCTGAGAGGAGAATAAAGAAGGGAACGTAGCATGGTGATGCCCCCTGGGGGGGGGTGATTTCTCACTTTCTGTCTCTTTCTCTCTCTCTTTCTCTGTCTCTCCAGCAGCACACACACTTTAAAGCAAAAATCTCTAAAAAAAAAAAAGAGTTACAGACACTAATTATCAGGAAGCACAGTGAATAACACAATGCATGAAGACTGATGGTAGAAAATAGTATGTCATTAAAAAAAAGAAAATAGTATGTCATAGATTTGATTAATGTAAGTTCCTAGTTTTTTTAATAGCTTGATTGAACAATTTAGAAAATACTTTTGATAATTACCACATACTTTTTCATTTACTGCATTGTAGACAAAAACCTTAACCACATTTGAGTTTCCTCTAAGAAATCACGTATATACCTATATCTCTTCTATAACTTTTCCAGATCTCTACATTCATGAGGTAAAAGGGGTTTGCAATCACAGCTCTCCATTTTACAATTCCTAGTTTGGCTGCCATGTAAGCAAGACTAGAGGACAGAATGATCAAGAATCTCATGGGAAGTGTGTTCTCTCAGTGATACCATAGTTCAATGTATGCACCATGGGAATGGTACAGGGTAGAAGGCCTTGTTTCCTTGGTTTGAAAAACTAGTCAGTCATGAATTGAAATACAACTCAAGAAATGCAGTAATGTAGCTTTTTTTAAACTTGTACATTTTTTTCATACATGATAAATTGATGGTTATAGAAAGAGTTGTGGAAAACATGAGATATGGGTACAGGGCAAAATTTATTGCCACATTCAAAGACTCAAAATTATGTGTCTGATCTATAGAAAATTAATTATTTTCTTAGATTCTCAGTTGACTTACCTTTATGTCTGATTGCCCATTGTGGTAGTTAGCTTTCCAGATGGCCACACATGATCGTTACCTGTGCTATTCACATCCTTATGTTCCCTCCCACATTGTGCCAGGGTTGATCTGTGTGTCCAGTAGCAGCATATGGCAGAAGTAATGGTGTGTCACGTCTGCGATTAGGTTATAAAAAGACTGCGGCTGTTTTGGACTTCTCTTTTCTCTTTTTCTCTCTTCCTATTATGCACATACATACATACACACACACACACACACACACACACACACACACACACATACACACCACACTCACATCTGGAGTCAGCTAGTTGTCAAAAACACTGAGTCAGTCAATAGTGAGACTCCTATGGCAAGAAACTGAATTCTGTGGTCAACAGACAAAGAGGGAGTAAAGCCTACCAATAACCATGTTAATGAACTTGAAAGCATATCCTTTGACCCAGACAATTTTTATTTATTTATTTAACGAAAAGTACCATCAAGTCTCACCATGCCACAGTGCTCCTGCCCCGGCCGGAATCATGAGCACACCTGGCATGTTCAGGTCAACCCAGAGCTTTCCTATATAGCATGATATTGTACAGTGGCAGCCTGCTACCTGTACCACTGTGGGGGGAGCATCAGGCAAGTCTCAAGAAGACTACAACCCTAATTTACATCTTGACTGCTACCTCTAGAGAGACCCTGAGCCATAACCAAGCAGGTAAGATGCTTCCAAATTCCTAACACTCAGAACCTGTGAAATAATAAATGGTTTAAGCAACCAAAGTTAGTATAATTTCTTACACAGCACTTGCATCTGAGAATTGTTATGATGTAAAAATAAAAGAAAATGCTTGAGAAGATGATTTTTAAAAGTATGGTCCAAAAGTCAACATATTGTCATGGGTAATTCCATACCCTGCTAATTCTAATAGGCAGAATGTCTCAAGTGTCTAAAGAGGGATTTCAGCATGATGAATTCAGCTATGAATGTGTTCTCAAGTTTCAGGAAAATGAAAGATCTCTGAAATATCACAAACTGTATTCATTATTACGGACAACACCATCTAATTCACTTTGCCCCACTACACATAAAAATTTGTCTTTGCAGTAATCTGATTTTCGTAAGACAGAAGAAAACAAGTATTTACTTTTCCTCGCCAAAGAGATTATTCAAGAAGCAGATCCCATACAGCTGACTATGATTTGAATCTCAGCGCCTGTGGCTTGAAAACATGCCTGTGTGCTTGTGCGTGCATGTTCCAAATCCCACCAGGATGGAGAGATAGAAAAGGAAAGACTGTGGCATGACCATACCTCATTGAGGGGTAGTTTCTTCCACTCTTCCTCCCTCTCATTCTCTCTCTCTCTCTGTCTCTATTTCATCTGGAAAGTACATGCACAATCTCTGGTAGCTAAAAGGAAGAAGATAATAATTCTGCTGGGATAAAAATTGCCAATGTTACATTCATAATTTCAACACTCATTTTAAAATAGATCGAATGTGTGACCATCACATATGCATAGCCAAAAATATTCCCAAGAAATATCTTTTTTTAAAAGAGCTATCCTTTTGGCATGGTTCTTCAAACTGAAACTGGTAATGTCTTTTTTTTTTTTAAAGAATTATTTTATCTAACTTTATTTATTTTAATTTGGCCAGAGAAGGACAGAGGGAGAGAAAGTGAGAAAGCAAGCCTCCAGGTCCAGGACTTAGACCACGGTCAGCCATGTGGTAGACGCCCTTAATCACCATGCCACCTGCCAGCCCCAAAACTGGCAATATCTTTAACAGTCATTCTGGAAGAAAAAAATCATGCCATTATCTAAAATAACTTTGAGATGAAAAATTGTGACAGCAGTTAATGCTTTATTGCTTTAAGTCCCAGGATTAATATATCTCAGAAATGATTTAACCCCAGGATTAGTATAATACCAAAAGTAGTTAAAAGAAAAAACATTTCTGGCAATAGATGTCTACAACAGTATATGTCTCATTTATGACTCATTTTCCATATGAAAGAAAAAGTTTCGACAAATACATTCAGAAGAAGCAAAAAGTAATAAATAAACCAAAGAAATGCAAGTGTTTTATAGAGCTATAAAACACCATATAAATAATAAGTATTATAATATTGGCAATATTATTATGAAAGTAAATCATAAAATGCTTAGGGCAAAATGTGGACAGTGAGAAAATAAAAGTTACATAAAAGAATTGGAGCCGGCAGGTGGCGTGGTGGTTAAGGATGCTGGACTCCCGCATGGCCCACATGATCTATAATCTGGTGGCTTGCTTTCTCACTTTCTCTCTCTCTCTCTTTCTCTCCTCCTCTGATCGAATTAAAATAAATAAATAAATAAAGTTTAATAAAATAATTCTTTTTAAAAAAGAATAAAGCAGGAAATTTAGACTCAGTCAGGTCAAAAAACAATGTCATTTTTAATTTATTTATTATTATTATCATTTAAAAAATTTGATCAGAGAGCCAGGCACCAGGTCCAGGACTCGAGTCATGTGGAAATCCAGCGCCTCAACCACCACACCACCTGCTGGTCCTACAATGTCCTTCTTAATCACTGGGGGGAAACATTTCAGTAGGGAAGAACATATTTAAATGGTTTGACATTGGAAGATCATAGTATTCTCAAGAATGGAAATCTATCCAAAAAATCTGTGAATAATAAATGAATTGAAAAATCAATTAAAGGGCAAAGGAAAGACAAGGAAGAAAAAAAATAAAATTAAAGGATACTCTTTACAATATGACTTGAATATAAATCTCAGACCATGTGCTTTTTATAAAAATCTGAGTATATTAGTTCATAATAAAGGAACACGTTGACTTACATCTTTAGTTGCATGAAATTAAAAAATATTATTACCAAAAAACAAAACAAAACAAAGAAACAGCTTGAAGACAAAAATGTTCTCTTTGACTCAAAAGTGAACTTCTTACAGATCAATAACAGCCATATGCACATCTTTCAAAGGATACCACTTGGAAAGAATTCAAATCAAACTTATTCCATTCATTTTTGGTAATAAAAAATGTGTACACTGAATATTTGCTGTACATTTAATTTTGCTTTCTAATCTCGCTATTATTTAAGAACTTTGTATGACAAAACATAAGATCCTTTATATTAAAAAGTTAATTTATTAATTAAATAATCTGTCTAAATGGGTTATTAGAAATACTTGATTCTGGGGACCAGGAAGTGGCATGGTGGTTAAGAGCACTGGACTCCCACATGGTTGACTGCAGTTCGAGTTCTGGGCCACTTTCTGAGAAAGTGCTTGCTTTCTCACTTTCCCTTTCTCTCATTTTGTCCCTCTTTGGTCAAATTACAATAAAGAAAGAAAATAATTACATTTCAATTTTTAAAAATTATTTTTAAAAAAAAGAAAGAAATACTTGATTGTAGGGCTAGCATGTGGCATAGTGGTCAAAGGCATTGGACTCCTGCATGGCCGACGGCAGTTCAAGGACCAGACCTGGTGGCTTGCTTTCTCAATTTACCTCTCTCTGTATCTCTCTGATCAAACTGGAAAATAATAATAGTAATAATAAATAAAGTTAAATAAAATAATAAAAAAGAGAAAAAAGAAATACCTGATTCTTTCTGGTTAACTGAAAAAGAAAAATCTAGATTCCACAAGATTTGAAATCTTTGAGTTTTCTGGAATAACTTTTTCTTCTGGTAATTATTTCAAATAGAGTATTTTCTTTAAATAAAGGCAAATTTTAAGCTGTATTTCTGGGAATCATATAATTTATTCTTATTAATTTCTGGGAATAAAATATGTTACAGTAAACTTTAGATTCTGAGGAAAAAAACAAATATCATGTTTACTTCCCAAGAATATTTTTCCCTTTTATGTAGCAAAATTCTATTTTCCTCAGATACACACTGGTTTTCTACATCTGGTTATATTTATCTTTGATTTTACTTCTAGAAAAATTATTATTTTCTAACTTGATTTTACACATCACTGTTCATAATACATCTGAATCTTCTTCCATATCTCATATGGTTTAGAAAATGATGAGGCTTATTGAATGTTGAAGCGGGGAGATTAATATCTCTGTATTGACTGACATGCATGGCATTCCCTTTTGAAAAAGCAATGTAATATACTGTAAAGTTATATGTAATCCAATGTAATATAAAGAAGATTATGATGATAATGAAAAATAAAAAAATTAAAAATAAATATAAAAATAAAAGAAAATGATTAGGCTGTTGGGAAAGTCATAATGTATTTTTCTATGCAAAAATGCATCATGACTTTTCTGACAACCCCATAAGAAGCTTTCTTAGCTTATCTTATGACCAAATTATTTCTCATGTGCATCAGGTTAGCTCAACCTGGAAAATGAATCTGACTAGAAGTAGAGTGCAGAAGAGGCACAAGAATAAACGATCAAACCCATCAATCGTAGGTGCACAAAGGTTTTGCAGTTCTTCACTGGCATCATTCCAGCCAGACCTACAAATTTCCAGCTATCGTAACTTTCATGATGGCTCGAATTGTTCACTTTACTGACCAAATGGGCTTTGCTTTAGAAAGAGCTCCTCAAGTGAAGTGGAGAGCTAAGACAATTACTGAGATAATTCAATTAAAAAAAAATGCATTGACTAAAGCCTACCTTTTTGTACTTCATCAAGATTAGTATTGTCTACATTGATGAAATTCACTGCACAATTGTATTTTGCCTCCACACTTTCTTTGTGTAGGGTATTTTGAATATACCTGACTTCAAAATTCTTTAAAATTCAAAATTCTGCTAATACTGAGCAATTCTTGGCTTAACTGCCTTCTATCAAAGTTTTCAAAGGCATATCTTAGCACACTAAGAGAGCTAGCTTTTCTGCTAGTTTTATAACTCATTGTGAAGTATTCGATACTTTTTATTTTTTAAAGAATTACTTATTTAATTTCACTTATCATTACCATTATTTTTATTTATTTATTTAGAGAGATTTTTGCTATAGGGCATGTGCTCTCACTGGAAAAACAGAGAGACAATGAGAAATCAACCCCCAGGAGTGATGGCCATACCACCATCCCTTCTCCATTCTCATTCTCCTCTTGGGATTTTGGGTACTCACACACACCCACTTGGTGTAAGTTTTTAGCTGCCGGGTCCAGGACTCACAGTTGACTAAATATAAGTCCAGCTATGTAACCATTACACCATCTGCTCGTCCCTCACATATGCTCAACAAAGAGACAGAGAAAGAGAGGAAAAGTGAGAAAGCAAGCAGCCAGTCCAGGACTCAAACCATGGTTGGCCATGTGGGAGTCCAGCACCGCAACCCACCATGCCACCTGCTGACCCTGATAAAATATTTTTTTAAAACCAGAGTAGCTTGGTTAACTATGACTAAAATCAGTTACTTCATTTATATCATATGAGCAATCCTCAAAAGGTTCATGAAAAAGATGTATATTATGAAAAGACTATACATGGATTTCAAAATCTTTTTGCACAAAAATACACTCACACTGTAATTCCATTTTCTATGAACTTTTTGAAGTACCCACATATAAAGATCATCTGTAATCTTTTGCAAGAGGATTTAACATTCCATCTAAGCAATATTTAATAAAAATTAATGTTCTAAGTTTGTGTGTATGTGTGTGAGGGTGTGTAAAATTTAAATTTCTCCTTTAAACTCTATTTTCTTTTTATTCCTTTTTTTATATATTAATTATTTATTTTTCATTCATTCACTGCACATCATCACAGCATACAAGATGTAGTTTCCCATCCAGAATACACACTGTATAGTGACTTAGTCATACATGTTATCATCAGAAATAATTTTTCATTTCTTGTTCCTTACACACACATATATATACATATATCTCCCCCTACCCCATTTCTCACCCTCTGCCATATCCCACCCTCCTTTCACTCCATTTCTGGTATCTGCAGTTGCTTTCCATTCCTTTTTTTTATCCCACATTTTATTGGTTAACAAAATATCTTAATTGATCTAACTAATTTCAATAGCAAGTTCAGCTGATATATAAATATCTGTGAACAAATGTTTGACTTTAGGCATGAAACTGTGAGTAGAGTAAATATACTATAAAATTGCACCTAGCTGAGGCTATATAGCTTACTGTGGTCATTAAACAGTTATTTCCCATTTGTTTTTTAATTTCATGAAAGGTAGTTTTAGCTTTAATAAATTGAAATTTAAAAATGTTAAGAGAACTTTGTTTAAGATTTAAAGCCAGGAAGTAGGTTAGGATTCTGTTCAAATAGTAGTTACCTGGATCTGTTGACAATTCAAGAGAATAAAAAAATTCCTTATTTCTGGACTACAAAGCATAGAAAAAGATCAGTATTGTTTTAATCAAAAGCCATAAAATTCTATTTCATCAGCTCAGTCTCATGTACTTAATCTAATTTCTGTTGTGGTCCACACTTCCTGTTTAAATTCTGGGAGATAATATTCAAGCCTGGACTTGTCTCTACCATTAAGCTGGCCCTTTTCTTAGATTTTTTAAAACTCTTATTACTGTGTGTCTGACTTTAGATTTCCTGATGATATAACACTCCCTTCAGAACTTCTTGGAGAACTGGTCTAGTGTTGGTAAATTCTTTCAAGTTTTGTTTATCTGAAAATGTTCTTGTCTTCTCTTTCTGTATGAAGGATAATCTTGCTGGGTATAGTATTCTTGGTTGAAATTGTTTTTCACTCAATACTTTGAATATATCTTCCCATTCTTTCCTTGCTCGTATTGCTTCTGATGAGAGGTTCACTGTTAGCCTGATGAGATATTCTTTGTAGGTAATTTGTTGTTTCTATCTTGCCAGTCTGAGTACCTTGTCCTTGTCTGTGGTTTTGGTCAATCTAGCTATAATGTGTCTTGGAGAAGATCTTCTTGGGTTGATTCCATTTGGAGTACTTTGTATTTCTTGGGTCTGGATCTTTGAATGCCTCTTTAGGTTTTAAAAGTTTTCTTCTAGGATTTCACGGAACAGATTATCAATGTCCTTATTAGTCTCTTCATCTTCTGGGTTAGCAATCATCCGGATGTTTGGACATTTGATGGTATCTACAAGCCCTCATATATTATTCTCATTTTTATGGACTATTTTCTTAGTCTTTGTGGTGGATATTTTTATCTGAGATAGATCTTCTGTATGATCTAGTCTGTTTTTAATCATTTTCAAGTGAGGTTTTGATTTCCTGTATTACAACCTTCATCTCTAACAGTTCTGTTTGATTCTTTTTTATGGTGTATATTTCCTCTTTCAGATCATGCAAGAACTTCCTCATCTCCTGGAACTCCTCTGTTCTATTCCCCTGCCTCTTCTGGAGTTCATTGTCTCTTGCATCTCTGCTAACTTTGTCACTGTGAAAATTCTAAATTCTTTATCAGACATTTCCATGATTTCTATTGAACTGTCTCTGGATGAAGAGGAGTTACTCTTTTCTCTTGGAGGAAAGTTATTTTCTTGCTTTCCCATATTTCTTGTGACCCTGCAGTGATTTCTAGTCACCTGATGGATGGTGCATTTCTTCCTAATTCTTGAAGTTCTATTCGAGTATTCAAGAGTGTGCAGGAGAAAGTGATCTGAAATCTCTTTGCTGTTCCATTTTTATCCCTTTGTGCAGCAAATTCAATGGGTGTTGAGGAATATGTTAACCCTTATAGTATCTGAATGTTTGGTTATGGTTCCCTTATATCCATCTAGACACCAGTGAAAGGAGATTGAGCAGCAAAGTGATGAGGTAAAAGAAACGAGTATTCAAGAGTGTGCAGGAGAAAGTGATCTGAAATCTCTTTGCTGTTCCATTTTTATCCCTTTGTGCAGCAAATTCAATGGGTGTTGAGGAATATGTTAACCCTTATAGTATCTGAATGTTTGGTTATGGTTCCCTTATATCCATCTAGACACCAGTGAAAGGAGATTGAGCAGCAAAGTGATGAGGTAAAAGAAAAAGAATAAGAAAACAGAGAGAGAGGAGAAAGAAAGAGAGAGAAAAAGAAGAAAATAAAAAGAAAAAACAACAAAATATTATTTTTTTAAAAAAAGGCAAAACATAAAAACCATGCATGAGCCTTGTGAAATGACTAGTTCTAAGCCACAATGGAGAAGTCTTCTTCTGAAGGCCTGTCCCTTGCATCTCCTAGAGGAGAGGAGGAAAGGGGATTATTAGCAAGATAAAAGGAGGATCTGAAAGCCAAGAGAATATTTTACCTTAAATTTTTTTAAAAAAGAAAAATTACAAAAAAGAAATGAGAAGACAGAGAGAGACAGATGATTAGATAGGTGCCTTACCATTTGAGACTGGGGGCTGGAGGCTGAATTATCAGTAGAAAAAAATCTTCATTTCTCTATTTCCCTGAAATGACTAGTTCTCAGCAGCAATGGAGGAGTCTTCTTCTGTAGTCTTGCCCCTTGCCTCTCCACTCAAGAGTGGGGCCTGGAGGCTGAATTATCAGTAGAAAAAAAGCTTCATTTCTCTAATTCCCTGAAACGACTAGTTCTCAGCAGCAATGGAGGAGTCCCAAACTCTATTTTCATTAAGAATGAGGTTAGCAATTTTGTTAAATATGAACATTGGCTAGCAATATCAATGATTTTATAGAGATGAAAATTAGCTAGACATAGAATAACATTAAAAAAAATAATAGGGATAAAATAAAGATACTACATAAGTCTCCCAGAGAATGTATTAGTCAGGCATAGTCTCCATGTAAGTTACAGCTCTCTAAAAATATTTATGTACTTTAAATACATTTCAATTTTAATTTATATAATAGAACTTATTCTGTGCTTCACTGTGACACAAATGCTCACAATAATCTATGAGTTATGAACTTTTATAATTACTTCCACTTTGGGGACCAGCAGGTGGTATGACGATTAAGGCACTGGATTTCCACATGACTGAAATCACAGATCCAGAGGCTTAAAAATCCCAGGATTGTGGGCAGCCATTGGTTGTTAAGGCACTGGACACTCCCACACGGCCAACCACAGTTTGAGTCCCAGACATGGTGGCTTGCTTTCTCACTTTCCTTCTCTCTCGCTGTGTATGATTCTCAACTTCCCCTTCCCACTACATTGATGACTAAATTGATGACTCTTATCCAGACGGCATTTTCATCAGCCTGATATCCAGAGTGACTGCCATGGGCAAAGTCCAACTGCAGAAAGCCCAACTTCTTTTTTTTTGGAGAGGATTTTGCTATAGGGCACATGCACTCTCCAGAAAAACAGAGAGAGACAGAAAGACAGAAAGTGAGAAATAACTCCCCAGAGGGAATGGCCATACTGCAATCCCTTCTCCTCCATTCTCCACTCGGGATCTTGGGCATGCACACACATGTGCTCGGCATGAGTTTAAGCCACTGTGTCTGGGACTCAAACCACAGTTAACTACATGGGAGTCCAGCAACATAGCCATTACACCAACAGTTGGTCCCAAGCCCAACTTCTATAGATGCAAAAGAAGAAAAATTATTTTGTCGAGTCCCTGAGATTTTGAACTGGTTTGTTGCTGCAAGATAACCTAGATTTTCCTGACCAATACATCAATTATTTCTTCCAACTTATTGTTAGTGTAGAAAAGTATAAAGATAAATATTTTGTTAGTTTGTTAAAAAAAAAAAAGGAAGAAGGAAGGTGATGAGCAAAAGGGGGAACAAAAGAGAAATAATGATATGTTGTTACTACCGCTTCTTACCTTTCCCTCTTTCATTTTCTGTTTTCCTGTTAATAAATCTTGAGCCCCGAAATAAAATTTTACAGACTCAAGAACAAGGGTGAGAGGAGCTTACCTCAATATAGAGGGGGAAAAAAAATACACACACACACACACACACACACACACACATATATACAGAGAAGCTTCCCATTAGGAATTACGGAAATACTTTTATTTGACATATTGGGACTATGATGGATAAACCCAATTGACTCTAGAATATCAATTATTTTCTGTTGCTTACTATCAAAAATTACATCATCTGTTACTTAGATGTTTGTGAAATTTCCTGAACTCCTTACTAAACAAGGTTTACCCTGTATAACAGGGATGTGGACATCACCTAGGAGTTTGTTTGAAATGAGCATCTCAGTCTCCATCCCAGATCTGCCAGAACAGAATCTATGGATTTAGCGGGTACCTCAAGATTAAGAACTCAAAAGACATAGCCTAAACTTCATGTAATTGTCGTTTTTATAGATTTAAATGGGCAAATAATTGTAAAATACTTACAAGATAATCACCTCTGAGCCTTTTGTTCAACATTACAAAGAATATTAGTTTCGTAAGATATATCTATGAGTCACCTAAACCAAGAAGCTGGGTGAAGAGATTTCTTCTGTTCTTTCTTTTTTTCCTAAGAATTATTTATTTTGGGGCCAGCAGGTAGCATGGTGGATAAAAGTGCTGGATTCCCACACAGCCAATCACGGTTAGAGTCCCAGACCTGGCAGCTTGCTTTCTCACTTTTCCTTTCTCTCTCTCTCTGTCTCTGTCTCTGTCTGGTCAAATTAAAAAATAATAATAACAAGTGGAATTAAATGAATAAATAATTTAAATAATTTAATTTAATTTATTTATTTTTAATTTGCTATAGGACATCTGCACTCACTTGAGAAAGAGAGAGAGGGAAAGTGAGAAAGCAAGCCACCAAGTCCAGGTCTTGAATTGTGGTTGTCCATCTGGGAGTTCAGTGCCCCAACCACCATGTCACTTGCTGACCCAAAGAGATTTCTTTTACTACTAATATTTCCATAAACATTTCCTGTTTCTATGTTGTTAGTGTCTTTATAGAGGCCTGTTATTGCACTTTATTTTTACAACAACCTTGTCATCCTGGTAGGTAAGGTATTAGCTTCTCCCTCTATTAATATGAAGGATATATGACAGACCAAGATCAGACAGTGGAAATCAAGAGAGAAATGGTCATCAGTATTAATATATGTGACACCCATAACAAATGGCTGCATGCTTTCTAAGGAGACAATGTGTTTTATTTAGTTATTCATTATGCCAAAATAACCAGTTAATGTAAGCATTATTATTTAATTTTATTTATAATTATTTAATTTTATTTATAATTTTTAAAAAAGCATTTTTTTTTCTTTCTTTCTTTCTTCCTTCTTTCTTCTTTCTTTCTTTCTTCCTTCTTTCTTCTTTCTTTCTTTCTTCCTTCTTTCTTCTTTCTTTCTTTCTTCCTTCTTTCTTCTTTCTTTCTTTCTTCCTTCTTTCTTCTTTCTTTCTTTCTTTCATTTGACCAGAGAGGGACACAGTGAAGGAGAGAGAGAAGGAAAGTGAGAAAGCAAATCATCAGGTCTGGGACTTGAACTCCAATTGACTATGTGGTAGTCCAGTGCCCTCAACGACCATGCCACCTGCTGGCCCCTATTATAATTATTTTTAATTCGGTATCAGATACTCACTAAAGAAAGACAGAGAGAGTGGGAAAGTGAGAAAGCAAACCACCAGATTCAGAAGTTTAACCACAGTCGGCCATATAGGAGTCCAGCACCTCAACCACCATGCCACCTGCTGGCCCCTGTAAGCAGTATCTTTAAGATGAAGAACTCAAACCTACTATTTATTAAAGTATAGTTGTTTCAATAAATTGAATGATTCAGTACCAATAATATAGCCACTTAGATGCTGTGTTACCATTTTCATTTTTTAGAATTATTTACTTAATTTTATTTATTATTTTTAATTTGCTGTAGAGCTCATGTGCTCACCAGAGAGAGACAGAGACGGGGAGGGGAGTGAGAAAGCAAGCCCGCAGGTCCAGGATGGGGCTTGAACCACAGCTGGCCAAGTGAGAGTCTAGTAACCCAACCACCATGCCACTTGTTGGTCCCGTTGTGTCACCATTTTAAAACACCTTCTTCTTTTAAAACACTCCTAAACTTTCCATGAATCGTTCTCATGGCTCAAAATTTCTGTTTCAATTCTTTCATTTGCCAGAGGGCACATGATCTCTTCAGATAGAGAAAGAAAAAGAAATAGGGAGAAAGCATCCCAAAGTGGGGCATAGTCATGGTTCAATCCCTTCTGCTCCATCTGTCCCCTTTGTTGGGACTTTGGGTACACATGCAATGCATCTGGCATGTTTTTCAAACCACTAGAACTGAGATTTTAATTATGTGGTCAGCCTGTCTAGTTGCCTTAATTATTTATTATTTTTAATTTGCTGTAGAGCTCATGTGCTCACCAGAGAGAGACAGAGACGGGGAGGGGAGTGAGAAAGCAAGCCCGCAGGTCCAGGATGGGGCTTGAACCACAGCTGGCCAAGTGAGAGTCTAGTAACCCAACCACCATGCCACTTGTTGGTCCCGTTGTGTCACCATTTTAAAACACCTTCTTCTTTTAAAACACTCCTAAACTTTCCATGAATCGTTCTCATGGCTCAAAATTTCTGTTTCAATTCTTTCATTTGCCAGAGGGCACATGATCTCTTCAGATAGAGAAAGAAAAAGAAATAGGGAGAAAGCATCCCAAAGTGGGGCATAGTCATGGTTCAATCCCTTCTGCTCCATCTGTCCCCTTTGTTGGGACTTTGGGTACACATGCAATGCATCTGGCATGTTTTTCAAACCACTAGAACTGAGATTTTAATTATGTGGTCAGCCTGTCTAGTTGCCTTAACCACCAGGCCATGAATCCAGCCCTCAATTTCAATTTTAAATGCTCCAGATTAAATTTAAATGCATGAGTGTATTGTAGATCTGAGCCTGGTGTTGTGACAGTTAGTTTCATCTTTGTCTTGCTGACTTCACTTTATTCCTTGATTCTAGGAGACTCAGAGTCTTGGTTCTCTCCCTGTTTCAGGACTCTTATCTTCTCAGTATTCTTTGATGGTTCAGTCTTCCACTTTCTAATCTCTAAATGGTTTCAACAAACAGCTCTAGAATCTTTTTTTAGCTCTATCTTCATTCATTCTATAAATGTTCTGATCCATTTTTATTAATGACATTAAATACTTTATTGAGACTCACTTTAGCTGTACTTTCAATCACTCTCCTGAACTTGAGACTCATGTATCCAATCACCTACTCACCTTCACCCTTATTGTATTTAACAGATATCTTGATACTGAGATGTTAAATAAATCCAATTTCTGATTTCCCAGCAAAGCCTCCTCCTCCTACATGCTTTCCCATATCTCCAGTTGCTCAAGCCAAACCCCTCAAAATGAGCCTGGTTTTGTCTTCCGTCATATCTTGTGTCCAAATGATCAGGGACTCCTGTTACTTACATTGTTAGAACAAGTCCAACATCCTACTCTTCCTTACAACCCCACTAGTTTTCCACTACTTTGAGCTGCGTCGCCTGTTATTTGGTGTTGGTATTATGGCAAAATTGTGTTTTCTTGAATGATTTCTTGACAAAAAGAACACCTCTTCATCTAGTTAGGATTTCAACCTAATATTTGTTTTAAACTGCATTCCCTCAAAACAGATTCTAAGATGGAGATTTGCATCCAGGAGGTTAGTTGGCAAGTATGAGAAAGGACAGCACCTGTTCAAGAGTAAAGGAAGCAAGGTTGAGCAAAAGGAGAAACTGCTCTGCGAGGCAGTCGTGCCAGAATCTCAGCCAATGCTATCTAGAGTGCCAGAGCTGGATGGTTCAGTGGTTGTTCCAAATCAAAACAAAGAAGCCAGGACTTCATACCCCTTATATAGAGCGATAATTACCTGTGGGCTCTCTGTCAAGGGTAAAATGCCTACAGAGAGAAGCCCTCAGCAGCCAAGCTGTAGTCGCCATTAGGATATTCATTTTAACATTCAGTAGGGGGAATTTCACCCAGAAAGTATTCTATAATTACTTTCTTTTCACTCATATCTCAGTGCGATCTATTCCTTTACCATGTGTTGAATCATATCTGTATAAAATAATATTTTTTTTCTTAAAATGTCTTCCTTTTCTTGAATCCATGAAATCAGCCTTCTTTCACTTTGAGCCCTTGGTGTCTTTTTTTTTTTTTTAAAGATTTATTTAGTTAGTTTTATTTGTTATTATTATGAATCACTTTTTTTTCTTTTAATTTGACCAGAGGAAAGCAGAGAGAGAGAGAGAGAGAAAGTGAGAAAGCAAGCAACCAGGTTCAGGACTCGAACCATGGTTAGCCATGTGGAAGTATACCACCTTAACCACCAGGCCATCTGCTGACCCGAGGCCTTTTGTTTCTTATCTCTACTCTTTTTAAAATTATATTTAGAAATCTTTATTATGTGGATAATGTACCTATTTGTCCTTTTAACTATTAACTGTATAATTCAGTGACATTTATATTATGTCATGAATGTTTTTAATATCGTGAATTAAAATAAAATAAATTTGAAACATTCATAATATAACAACTATGGACATTTTCCATACCCCCGAATTTCTCATAATCCATAATAAAAACTCTTACCCATTAAACAATAAACCTACTTTCCCTTCCTTAGGAAGGGGTAACCTCTATTCTATTTTCTAACTCTATGAATTAACCTAGTCTAAGTACCTCCACTAAGTGGCATTACACATTATTTGTTCTACTACATCTGGTTAATTTTACTATAAAAGATTCAGTAATGTCCTAGCATATATAAAAATTTCATTCTACTTTTAGGCTAAGTAGTGTTGTATTATTTGTAAATGCCTCATGTTGTTTATTCACTTACCTGTGGGTAGATGGATTGTTTCCACCTTTTGGCTATTGTGAATAATGCTGCTAGAAGTTGGGGTGTACAAATACCTGAGTCCTTGATTTCCATTAATTTGGATATAGCTAGGAGGTGAATTGCTGGGTCATATGATAATTCTATGTTTCATCTTTCAAGAAACCGCCAAACTGTTTTCCGCACTGGCTGTACCATGTTACATTCCCACCAGCGATACAAGAGAGTTCCAGTTTCTCGACATCCTTGCCAATTCCTGTTAGTTTCATTCTTTCTTTTTACTGTTTCTCTTTTGACTCTGCTACCCTAGTAGGAGGGAAGTAGTACCTCACAGTAATTTTGATTTGAAATGTTTAAGAATTAATGATGTTGAACATTTTCCCCTGTACTTACTGGCCGCTTGTATATCTTCTTTGGAGAAGCCCGTATCTATTCTTCCAATATGTCAATCCCTTTCAGATTTACAAATCCTTACTAGACCCACTTGCCTTGGTCTCCAATCTCTCCACCACTTGATGCTTCCCTGCTTCTGTCATGCCAGTCCAAAATCCTGTTACTCCATGATTCACTTTCTCCACAGACTCATTAATACCAGTCTGAGAAGCATGTAAACACATCACTGCTGAGAAAGCAGGAAGACCTATTGACTGTTTCCATGTCAGATGGATACTCTTGAACTTCAGCTCAGTTCTCACGGATGCTTTGAAATTTTTATTGTATGAGTAATCAGGTTATTTGAAAGCAATTCATGAACTTACCTTTTTTTTCTTTAATTAAAATTATTTTATGTTTAATTATACCTAGTTTTTAGGTTCTACAGGAAAATAATGATCTTAGATATATTGATTTCTTCTCAATAATTATTTAGTTCCTGGGCCAACAAATGGCATAGTAGTTATGCCACTGGACTCCCACATGGTCAACCATGGTTTGAGTCTTGGACCTGGAGGCTTAAATGTCACATCAGACATATGTACATGTGTGCCCCAGATCCTGGAAGGAAAATGGAGAAGAGATTGTGGCATTGCCCTCCTCCTTAGGGGATGATTTTTCACTCGCCCTCTCTCTGTTTCTGTCTCTTTCTCTCACTCTGGTAAGCACATGCACCCTAAGGCAGGATCCTCTAAAAAAAATTATTATTATTCTTGTTATTCAGTTCCTTAAACACTGAAGGCATTTAATAATTGTTTGTTAATAAATCAGAGAATTGATTTGGGCTACAAAGAAACAAACATAAAAATTTAATTACGCTAAAAATTTATGATTCACAGAAAAGATCACACATTCATGTAAGTGGTGTCTATGGCTATGTGTCCTAGATAGACATTATTTTAGAGAAAATGATTTTTTATAATGATGTTGTTCTAGGGAAAGGATAGGATCGAGTCAAGCACACAGCAAAAGCAAATAGTAGAATACCATGTACATGTATCTACAATGGGAGAGCCTGCTGGGTGTTGCAGTGTATGCATTTGTGTATAAGTGTTTTGGGAGAAGGATGAAAAAATTATGATTATCTCCTTAAATAGTAAGAATACTCAGTACATTGGCAGGGTAGAAGTAAGGCAATACAAAGGTAAAGAAGAACAAGATATAAAACATTGTTGGAATATTAAAAACAGGTACAAATCACACATGTTTAATGATAACCAGTAGGGTGAAAAATAGGATTGGAAATCAAAGGACAATAGGAAAAAGTAGGAAGTAAAAAGGCTGCAGTCATAGAACAGGATACATAAATGAAAGGCATTTTTTTCAGAAGAGAAATGTTGATGGCTTAGTCCACATTTTCTCAGAGTTTTCCCACACTAATATGCAGCATGGAAGCCAAAGTATAGAAACTAGCCACAGAAAATTGCTAGAAATGGAGTTAGAGAAAAAGTACAGTAAAAAAAAAGTCAAGGACAGTGGCTGGCAGATGGCGTGGCGGTTAAAGGCGTTCGATTCCCACATGGCCAACCACGGTTTGAGTCCTGGACCTGGCAACTTGCTTTTTCCCTTTCCCTTTCTCTCTCTGGTCAAATTTTAAAAAAATAATAATAACAAATGGAATTAAATAAATAAATGATGATTTAAGAAGGAAAAAAGTCAAGGACATAAAAGATGTTGGAATTTCAAAGAAGATACTGTTGACATAATAGTGAGCATGAGAGAATGCTTCAGGGTACTCTACTCCCCTAACTACCTACCATATTGGGATTTTACTTAAAAGAGGCAACTCATTTTTTATTTGTTTTGTTTTGTTTATTTCTGTTAAAGCAGTCAGTTCAACCCTTTAATTTATGAAGGCAAGAGTGCTGCTTATAGGAGGCATTGTAAAGCTAACTGATGGGAAGAAGTAGCTAAAAGTGTTCAATAGTTTTTTTATTTCTTTCCTATTTTGAAATAGAAATGAATGTTGAAAGCGATTCACATTAAGAGTTTTATAAGTTGAAACAAGCTTCCTGTGAATCATCTGCAAAGTAGCTGCTAAGAAATCAATTCAATAGAAGTGGAATTGCCAAGTCATAAGAGATTCATAATTTGCTCTCTGAATCACTTGGGCTGCTGAATTAATCTACAGTCTCCACATCTAAGGAGGAAAGTACTCTATCATTCAAACAACAGAATAATCATATCCCAGTCACTGTATTCACACTCAGTGTGTCCTCTTATTTTTCTTTCAATTGCTAGAGGGTGCATGCACTGACCAAGGAGTGATGAGAGAAAGCACCCTATAACTGGGTGTAGTCATGCTGCAATCAATTCTCTACTTTTCCAAACCGTTGGTGTTTGGGACACATATGCACATGTTTCTAGAGTTTTTGTTTGTTTGTTTGTTTGTTTTGTTTAAGGAGGATTGTTTGCTTAATTTTATTTATTCTTTCTTTCTTTTTTTTTTTTTTTTTAATTTGACCAGAGAGAGAGGGAAAATGAGAAAGCAAGCCACCAGTTCCGAGACTCAAACTATGGTTAGCCATGTGGGAGTGTCTAACTCCTTAACACCACACCACCTGCTGGCCCCTCCAGAGTGTTTTTCAAGATGCTATGGGCCAGGATTAAAACCATGGCTGGCCAGGTGAGATCCAGTTCCCATAACCACCATCCAAGGGTCACTCTGGCCCTAGTTCTTAAAGTTATTTAGGTAAAAATGATGTTTTCCCTGTTCTATATGACAAATATTTTTTTTTGTCTCTAACATTACGCTTTTATTTCCATACAAAAGGGTTTTATTAGGGCCAGGAATGGCATGGTGGTTATGGTGCTGGATCCCACATGGCTGACTCTACAATTAGAAACTTAATCCCCAATGCAGTAATATTAAGAGGTGGAACCGTTAAGTAGTGATTTGGCCCTGACAGCTCTACCCTCATAAGTGGATCAATGTTCATTAAAAAGCAGAGTAAATCTAGGAGTTTTCTCTTGCTTTCTCTTGTCCTCTCTCACCTACTCTTTGCTCTTCTGCCATGGGATAATGTAGGAAAAAAGTCCTCACTAGATGCTGCTTTCTTGATACTGGACTTCCCAGCCTCCAGAACTGTAAGAAATATATTTATTTTCTTTATAAAATTACCCTATCCGTGTTATTCTGTTACAGCAACATAAAACAAACTAAGATCTAAACCTTTAGTAAGTGACAAGTCTCAATGGGAGAGAAAGTCTCCTGTAGTCATATAGATTCTCAGTCATTCAGTGAACATTTAGTCCTGGACTATATAAACTCTAAAGGTATCTCTGCTTTTCTTTCCTGTATTAGCTAGGATACCTGGAGGTGTTATTTTCCTTCTCACAGGTTGCTTAGGCTCTGATAATAACCCCAATAGCTTAGTCTCTAATAAAACAGTTTCTTTGGGGACAGGATTTGTTAAAAAAGATACAATGTTTTATTTCAAAATGGTTACTTTTCTCCACCCCATTCAAGAATCCAGAGATAATTTTTCTCTAATATTCATTATGAGATCTTGGATGAGCTCCAGGAGGTAAATCTCAAAAAAGTACAGAGTCCTCCTCCCACACCCATGACAGTCCCCACCTGTGAAGTTTTTAACTTATTCACACTAAGTATCCAGAAATTTCTCATTACAGTTCACTTTTTCCTTCCCAGTACTAGTTCCCACAGAGGTTTCTGTTTGTGGATTTCTGATCAGATAAATTATAATTCTTTATTTCTGCCTGTCCATCTCTCTAATTTTAGGGGTAGTAGTTTATCTTTGTATTTCATTTTGTATAGTTCTAATGTTCTCCTTCAAGCTCACTGATCATAGTATATAAATTGCAGTACAGTTTTTTTAAGATGCATTTTGTCTCTAAATTTCTATTTGTTTCTGATTGTGTCTTCTAATTTCCTATTCATGTTTTAAAATCCATTTTCATGTTTTTAAATCCTTGAGCTGTGTTAATATTAGATATTTCTGTCTCTGGCACTTTGGGTCTTTGTCTTTTAACTGATCATTTTTCCTTGCTTTTGGTCGTATTTCCTTGTAGAACTAGTAATTTTTTTGTTGTCATCATATGCTAGACATTGTGAATTTTACATTGCTTCACTGAGGATTATTTTCCCTTTAAAGAATGATATGCTTTGTTCTGAAACACAGGTAACTTAATTACAATCATTTTTTTTCCTTCCCAGGTATTGTTTCACACATCATTAGTGCAGGTCTAGAATAGCCTCTTCTCCATGGCTAACAAGTTAAAATCCTACCATGAAAGGGGTCCCTACTTATTGTCCCATGTATTCAATGCAGTCAAGTTTAGTTCAGCAGATGGAAACTAATAATTCAAAGCCTTATATATAACTTGATGATTTAGCTTACTCTGCATATCATATGAATAAAAGAATTTAAATATAGCAAAAGAGTCCTCACTGGATGCTACTTTCTTCATACTTGGCTTCCCAGTCTCAAGAATGATAAGAAAAAACATTTCTCTGCAATTGTGAAGGAGTTTTCAGTGGCAGTAATCTAGTCGAATGCTGAATTAATAATGTCTAAATGTCATCACTTATCTTTGATGGAATTAGGCTAGCTAACTCTTTTTACTGTGGTTAAGAAGAGAGAAGAGGGAACCAGCAGTTAGCGTAATGGCTATGTCACTGGACTCCCACGTAGTCGACCATGGCTCGCTTCCCAGACCCGGTGGCGTAAAACTCACGCCGGGTGCGTGTGCGTGCGTGCCCAAGATCCCAAGAGGAGAATGGAGGAAAAGGGATTGCGGCGTGCCCATCCTCCCTGGGGGGTGATTTCTCGCTTTCTGTCTCTATGTCTCTCTCTGTCTGGCGAGCACACGCACCCTATAGCGAAAATCTCTCCAAAAAAAAAGAAGAGAGAAGAAAATTTATTTTCATATTTATAAGGCTTGTCAGTGTAAATCTTGAATTCTATTGGAAAAGATTAATGTAACTAAAATGCAGTTTTATCAGTCTATTATCAACAATCATTCTTATTTTTTTTAAATTGTAATTTATAGGGGCCAGCAGGTGGCATGGTGGTTAAGGACACTGGACTCCCAGTGGCCAGCCACGGTTCAAGTCCCGACCTGGTGGAGGCTTGCTTACTCTCTCCCTCTCTGTATCTCTCTCTGTCCTTCTCTGGTCAAATTTAAATAAATAAAATAAAATAAAATAATTCTTTTTAAAAAAAATGTAACTTATAGTTTTTTTATATTTAAGTGTACATATTTGTAGGGTACAGCATGAATTTTCAAAGAATGCATGCTGTGTGCTATCATCAAAACAAATGTGTTACCATATTCAATGTTTTAACAAAGAACATTATATTATGATGTATAATTTCCATTATTGCTCTATTAGTTAGTTTGTTTTTTGTTATATATGTGTATAAATATATAAATATAAATATATGATTGTTAAGGTCCTTTTTTTTACTGGTGTGGTATTTTATTGAGAGTCTTACTCATGAAGGGATGTTGTATTTTGTCAAATACTTTTTCTGTGTATATTGACATGATCATATGGTTTTTATCTTTCCTTCTGTTAATGTGATGTATTACATTTATTGCTTTACATATGGTGAACCATCCTCGCATCTCTGGCATGAAGCCTACTTGGTCATGGAGTATAATCTTTTTAATATGTTGTTGGACTCAATTTGCCAGTATTTTGTTGAGGATTTTTACATCCATATTCATCAGGGATACTGGTTTATAGTTTTCTTTTTTGTTGTCACCTTCTCTGCTTTTAGTATTAAGGTGATGAGGGCTTAATAAATTAAGATTAGAAGAGTTGCTTCCATTTGGATCTTAGGAAATAGTTTGAGGAGAACTAATTTTAATTTTTTCTTGAAATGCCTTGTAGAATTCAGAGGTGAAATCACTGGAGCCAGGGCTTTTCCTTGTTGAGAGAGTGCTTATTACTAATTCAATCTCATTGCTGATTACTGATCTGTTCAGACTTTCTATCTGTAACAGTCTAGCTATAGTCAGACAGCTGTATGTCACCATCAATGTACATTAGACGTATCTGATCTGTCAAAGATGTGCTTCTAAATATGATACCCAGTATGACCATAATATTGTAAATTATTTTAAAAGCAAACATCATATTGCAAACTTCCCACTAAGAAGGAATTAAACGGCAACAAATTCTTGTTAAATATGTTCCTTCATCTAACTAAAGAAAAGGAATTGCCTAGTCATTAAGAGTAAAGACTTGAGGAGCCAGCATGTATTGTAGAGGGTAAGGCACTGGATTCCCACATGGCCAACTACGGTTCAAGTACTGAACCTGGCAACTTGAAATTCACTCTGGGTGTGGGTACATGCATGCCCAAAAATCCCTAGAAGAGAATAGAGGAAGAGAGATTATTGCGGTGTAGCAATTCTCCCTGGGAGTTGATATCTCACCTTCTTTTTCTCTGTCTCTCCAGTGAGAGCACGCACCCTGTAGCAAAAAGTCTCTATTCAAAAAAAAAAAAAAATCGAGACCAACAGTTAGCATAATGGCTATGTCGCTGGACTCCTATATAGTTGACCGTGGTTCGCGTCCCAGACCGGGTCACTTATAACTCATGCTGGGCGCATGTGTGTGCGTGCCCAAGATCCCTAGAAAAGAATAGAGAAGAAGGGATTGTGGCATGGCCATCCCCCCTGGGGCTAATTTCTCGCTTTCTGTCTCTCTCTGTCTGTCTGGCGAGCGCACGCGCCCAATAGCAAAAATCTCTCCAAAAAACAAAACAAAATAAAACAAAATGAAAAAGATTAAGGACTAGAAACAGTTTGAACTGCCTTCATTCATATTACAAACCTTCATATTACTTGCAGGTGGAGTTGAGCAACCAACTAAGCTTTTCTGACTCAGTTTTCTTATAAGTTAAATGGGAATAATAATAGTATCTACCTTATAAAGTAGTTGTGGATGAAAATCAAATGAGTTTTGAATGTAAAACACTTAAAACGTATCTAACTTGTAGTAATCAGTATGTATTAGCTGCCATTATTACTATCATCTATTTGTCTCTTTTTATATGTCAAGTATTTCTCTGGTTTGGTAAATTTCAGAGAAACTTTATTTATATGCAATGGACAACAAATTTTGTTCATCTGTAGGAAATATTGTTCTGCACCTTTGGTATAAATCTCCAGAGAAGAAATTTGGTTAGTTGAAAATCTACATTGAATTTCATTTTGTTCTCCTTCAAACCCAAGGATTTCAGATGGAGTACAGATTTATCTGCAGAAAAGTAGAGAATTAAGGCATGGTGAACCAGTCTCTTTACAATGACCAAACATGATACTGCACAGAGAAGAGGTCTTTCCTGGGAGCTGATTCTCAGGGATGACTCCTGCAACTCTTCAGGTAGGGTAATGCACAGTTTCTTAGGTCGTGGCATAGTAGCAGCACTGTGCTCCATGATGCTGAGGCTACAAGAGAAGTTCCTGAGTTCACATTTCACGGTCTTCCTGTACATATCTGATACATGTGACTATGCCCCTCACTGGTTGAGGCTGGGAGTGGACAGGGCATGTGAACCTTGTTGGAGTTGCTTGTCTGTCCGATCTGTCTGTCTGTCTGTGTGTGTGTGTGTGTGTGTGTGTGTCTTGTGAGAGAAATAAATAAATAAACTTTAAAAGTAAATAAAAAGATCATTTCTTTTTTTCTCTGTCACAAAGGAAGTGGGTAAAATAGCCTTACTTTTGAAAAAAAATCATAAATAAATAAATAAAGTTAAATAAAATAATTCTTTAAAAAAAGATGTAAAGTTAGAAGTGCATCAAACACTGTTATTCAAAAATGCCCACTAATTACAAATTTTATTAGCAATATAAAATGTTTACTTGTTCCTGTTCTTACAATACATCCATAGAGAAAGTTGAACATATAGCTACCCTCATTTCACTTCCAAAACCTGGACATTCTCACCCATTGTAACTTTTCCACTTTGCTGCTAGAAAATGGGTACCTGAGAATGAGCCATGAAAAGATGCCATCAAAATAAGCAAAAATCACAAAGAGCCAGTTTCCGTCCATCCCTGCCCCCTTTCCCAGTGCCCACCAGGAGGAAAAAAAAAATAAAAACAGACAGGCTTGTAAGCACCCAGCTCTGGCCACAGAGCTGTTTGATTGCTTAAGCCGGGTGGTCAGACAATAGGACCAGAAAGAATGGCCGCTTCCTTCCTTCCTGTTCAGTGTTCTGCCTGAGTGAGCAAATTCAATAGCACTTTGCTTCACAGCAACACTAGGCTCTAGCACGAGGGAAAATCAACAAAGAGCCATTCTAGGGCATTTCCAACCCCACCTAAGCCAAGCCTCTGAGCTATAGAACCATGGGGGAGGGGCTGACCAGACTCAAACATTCCTGGGGGTGTGAGCACGCAAGCACACAAACATCCAGGTTATTGTTATCCTAAGGGCCACTGTTTATGCTACTCCATGCATTGGTAATTGTGCCGTTCTGTTACCACTTTCCACTTTCTAATCCACAGTTTTCTTAAATGTCTCAAAACATTCTAACATCTGGTTCGTTTATGGTGGCAACAGAGTCAAAGTCGTACAACTGTGATGATGGTCAACTCTAGAATCACCTCAAATGCTTTTCCAATATGCCATCTTGCTTTTTTCTCCGCTGATCTTCTTTTTAATTTTGTTTGCTCATTTACTTGTTTCTTCCATGAGCAAGAAAGTATGAAGAAGAGAAGCAGATAGCACCTCCAAAACACCTCACTGCCATGCTTTCTCCCCAGCCTCACCCAGCCCCAGATCATGGGCACGCGGGTGCCCAGCGTACTAAAGAAGGTCCCTGGATATGAACCTGACATCTTTCATGTATGTTAGTTTTGCACAGTGTCATGTATAACTGCTGTGCCACTCTGCAGGCCCTTACTTTTACATCTACGTAAATACAGTTATTTAGCCAACTTGAGAGTTAACGAGGAGAATTGGAGAAGGTATGAAAGAAAGACTATTAAATATTTATTCCTAAACAGCTCTGGTTTAATTACATAAAACTTTTAATTTTGAAATAATTTTGAATTGTCTGTAGAAGCATGCAAACATGAATTATTTAACTTTATTTATTCATTTGTTTGTGGAGCATATATAATTTTAAATATTTTACATGACCTATGCTGCATTTATGCATAAGAAAAATACCATTGATTCTCTTCATATTTGCTTCAGTGGTTTTAACTTCACTCATAATATGTGTGGATATGCCTATGTTGCCAAAATTTCAAAGAAACGTATCTTCAGATTGTCAATCAAGGAGTATATTTTGTCTTACAGGATAATATATTTTTGTATTATCTGTCTGAGGCATACTTAAAGCCTATTGTGTCAGCCTTGTGCTCTTCTATGGTAGGCTAAAAAAAATTTTTAAGAATTTTTTTTTTATTTAACTTTATTTATTCATTTGTTTATTTCTTTTTTCTTTTGGAGAGGTTTTTGCTATAGGGTGCATGCACTCGCCAGACAGAGAGAGACAGAGAGACAGAAAGCGAGAAATCACCCCCCAGGGGGGATGGTCACACCGCAATCCCTTCTCCTCCATTCTCCTCTCGGGATCTTGGGCACGCACGCACACGTGCCCGGTGTGAGTTTAAGCCACCGGGTCCGGGACTTGCACCGCGGTCGACTAAGGAGTCCAGCAACATAGCCATTACACTAACTGCTGGTCCTTGTTTATTTATTTATTTTAATCTTTCCAGAGAAGGACAGAGAGAGAGAGCAAAAGAGGGAAAGTGAGAAAGCAAGCTGCTAGGTCCAGGACTTGAACTGCAGTTGGCCATGTAGGAGTCCATCATCCTTAACCACCATGCTACCTGCCAGCCCGGTAGGCTAAATTTTTAGGAGTGGCCCCGAGGATGCCTACATTCCAGTCCCTGGAACCTATAAATGTGATGGCAAGTCACCCTATAGTTATATTTTGTTATATGGTACTATTGACTTTAAAAAGGCAGAGGTTACCCAGTGGGCCTGACCTAATCACACAAGCCCTTGACTTTCTCAAGCAGGCAAAAAACTTTCTCTGGATGTGTCAGAAGAGAAAGAAAGAGAGATGCAAAGTGGCTAAAGGACTTGACCCGCCATTGTGGTTTGAAAATGGAAGGGGCTACATGAGGAGAGATGCATGTGGTCTTAAGGAGTTGAGAGTGACCCCCAAACAACATCCCACAGCGAACAGAGTCCCTGCAAGAGCTGTGTTCTGCCAACAACCTGAATGAGGCTGAAAAGTAATTCTCTCCAGGAGCTTCGAGATAACAGTGTAAGCCAGAAGAATAACCTCTGTTTCAGCATAGGACCCAGAGGTGCCTGACTAGACTTCTGATCTACGGAACTGTGGAATAATAAACAGGTGGGTCTTTTAAAATAAATACACTGGGAAATTTGTTATGACAACAATAAAATGGAATACATCATTTTCTTTATTCATGAGCTGAACTTTTTCAATTGCAGCTGTGTCCCTGTGAATATGAAATTTTATCTTTTTTTGTTGTGGTTGCCAATTTTGTGACATAGTTTCTGTCATGGTGACATACAGAATGTTTGAATATTTCTGCCAGTGAAAGGGTATGTGTATTGGGACCAGGAATACACTTGGCTGTAATGGTTACATCACTGGACTCTCATGTAGTTGACCACAGTTGAAGTCCAGGACCTGGCAGCTTAAATAACTCACTCTGGGCACATGTGTGTGCGTGCCCAAAATCCCAAGAGAAGACTGGAGGAGAAGAAATTGCGGGGGGTGATTTCTCACTTTCTGTCTCTCTGTTTCTCTGGTAAACTCATGCGCCCTATCTCTAAAAAAAATCTCTCTAAAAAAAAAGAAAAGAAAAAAGAAAGTGTATGTGTATTTAGACTTAGATATTTTTACAACTGAAAGTGGTGGCATCCGACATTATTATTATAGAAGCATTAGGATACACTAAAGTTATAATATCATTAAATCAAATTATAGTATTCATCTGATGTATTTCACTGGAAAATATCTTGGATTCAAAATTGTAGATGACAGGGAAGAGTCTTCATTAAGTAAGTAAAGAATTTATAACACTTCATCTTCCAATATGAAAAATTCATCTTTACATGCATTCTAATTTATAGTCATATGCCAGTCCCATAGCCTAATGAGTAAAGGAGCCAGATCCTACATGGCTGACCATGATTTGAGTCCTGTCCTTGGCAGTTAGAAAAATACACTGGGTATTTGTGCATGTATTCACAAAAGCCCAACAGAATGGAGGAAGAAAGGATTGCAGCCTCTGGCAATAAAAATAAAATAAAAAATAAAATGATACACATTCTTCATCATTTATATATGTACTAATTAAGCATTTCATTTTATTTCATAAAAATGAGTAAGAAAAATGTCTTCTAATGAATAATAATAAATTTTTTAACATTCAGGAACTATACAAAAGCCTTGTTTATTTAAACTTTAAAGCAACTCCAAGGCTATACCTGTAGGCTAGTGGTTAAGAGAGCCGGATATTATATATCTGATGTCGTTCAAATCTCAGCCACCAGTAGTTTGAAAAACATACTGTGTGAATGTGTTTGCATACCCCAAATCCCAATAGAATGGAGAATGGAAGAGATGAGATTTTAGCATGACCACATTCCATTGGGGAGAGTGTCTCTTCCTCTCCCTCTCTCTATGCCTTTCCATTTCTCTCTGGTGAGTACACACACCCTCTAGCAATAAATAGTAATAATAATTCATCTTTAACTTTTTTTTTTTTAATTTGACCAGAAAGGGAGAAAGAGAGAGAGAGCAGGAAAGTGAGAAAGCAAGCCACCAGGTCCAGGACTTGCCATAGTAAGCCATGTGGGATTCCAGTGCCCTTAACCACCATGCTATCTGCTGGCCCCCCAATAATAATTAATTTTTAAAAAGGGGAAGGCCTCATAGCCCAGTGTTTAAAGGGAGATGGATCCTACACAGAAGACTATTATTAGACTCTAGCAGTTTGGAAAACATGTCAGGCGTGGGAACCAGCAGTTAGCGTAATGGCTATGTCGCTAGACTCCCACGTAGTCAACCGCGGTTCGCGTCCTGGACCCGGTGGCTTAGAACTCACGCTGGGCGCGTGTGCGTGTGTGCCCAGGATCCCGAGAGGAAAATGGAGGAGAAGGGATTGCAGCATGGCCATCCCCCCTGGGGGGTGATTTCTCGCTTTCTGTCTCTATGTCTCTCTCTGTCTGTCTGGCGAGTGCACGCGCCCTATAGCAAAAAAACTCTCCAAAAAAAATAAATAAATAACATGTCAGGTGTGTGTCCATGCATGTGTATAATCCTGATGAAGGGAGGAAAAGAAGAGAAGAGATTAGGACATGATTGTACCCTGTGTATGGGGAGGGCATTCTCTCTCTCTCTCTCTTTCTGGTGAGTGCATGTACCCTTTGGTAATAAAAAACAAACAAAAATGTCCCTTTGAAGGAGTTAGTACTGTTGTAATCCATTCACAGAGGAAATGAGCAACTCAGAGAGGTCATAGTATTTATACAAACTTGCACAGCTCAAGCTGGGATTTGAGCAAAGGCAGCAAACGCTCTTAACAACAGAACCCCAGTTCTTATTTTCAGCAATATAGAATGTGATTTTACTTGAAAGAATCTCAAACATCTATGAGTTTCCTGGAGCCAGCTGGCAGCATGGTGGTTAAGGCAGCTGGATCCCAAATGGCTAACTTTATGGTCTGAGTCCCAGAATTGACAGCTTGAGAAACATCATCATCTTGCTTGGGCTGACCATGTTGGTCAACTTAGCATGAATAACTTTTCTAGAGCACTGACACCCAACACCACCTCAAGTGTGAATACTTTCCTCACCCTATGCTAAGGTTCGAATGCCTGTGTCCCTCCAAAACATATGCTGAAACTTAATCTCCAGTGCAATAATACTGAGATATGGGGTCTTTAGGAGATGATTAGGTCATGAGAGATCCTTCTTTGTGAATACAATTAAGGCTTTTATGAAAGAGGTCACACATAGCATTTACCCCTCTTTGAGCCTTCTTCCCTCTACCATGTGAGGAACAGCAACAAAACAATATCTTGGAAACAGAAAACAGCTCTTACTAGACATCAAATCTGCTGGCACTTTGATCTTGAACTTCTCAGCCTCCAGAACTGTGAAAAATTCATTTCTGTTCTTTATAAATTATCCAGTCTCAGATATTTTGTTATAGCAGCAATAACAGGCTAAAACACTCTGCTTAGACTCCCATATTTACATTAGGCCGCTTTTTCCCTCAGGGAGTCTTTCTCATACTAAAAGCTGATTCTTACCTACTTACATGGGCTAGGAGAATGAACCTGTTGCATTTGATCCACACAGTTATTTCATTTATAAGTATTTACATCTGGCATGATAGAAAAAATTGCTACTGAATCTATTTACCCAGGAAAAGAGATGATTAAGTAACTTGATTTACTCTGATTTCTAAGATATCTACTCAAAATAAGGCAAGTTAGAGAATTTTACTCCCAGTGATTCCATCCTTCCAGTCACCTCTCTTTTCTAGGACATGACACCCTTCTATTTGAGTAGTTTCTGTAAGATATCAAACAGATTCATGCTTAACAAGCAGGACAAGTTCCATTTTATCTTCACTAAAATAGCTAAAGCATTTATACTCTTAGGCTTGTTGAAATGACTCAGTCTCTGCAAGGATAAAAGATAGACTTCTTTTGTGTAAGCTATGCTCTATGCATAGAAAAGCACCACTTCTAAGTCAGCCTTCAATATTACTATATTAGCTAATTAATTCATTAATCTCACTTTCAGTCTAATTTAGAAATTTCAAGAACCACTTCATATTTATCTCTGTATTCTATTGCCTACAACAAAATCGTTTTTTTGTTTTGTTTTGTTTTTTTGTTTTTTTTTGTTTTTTGCTATAGTGAGTGTGTGTTTGCAAGAGAGAGACAGAGCAAGAGAAAGGGAGGGAGGGAAAGTGAGAAATTACCCTTCAATGGGAAAACAGACATGCTGCTCAGGACTTTGGGCATACATGTGCATGTACCCAGCATGATTTTCAAGCCAAGTTTGGGATTCAAACCAGAGGGTCAGCCATGTTCCCACATGGCTTTAACCTCTGAGTCACCTGCTGGCCTCAAAATAGGCTCATAGTAAATTTTTTTGAATTATTAAATAACTGAGTAAATAAGAGCTATATTGCTTTTTTCAGTCTTCAACATAGTGCAAAACAATTAACGAAGGTTTTATAATGAAACCATTTATTTTTAAATATATATTTAAAATACACACACACCCTATTTTGTCCTTCAACATATGCAACCTTAAAGCCACTTTCTTCTCATTCTCTAGTATCCAATTTCAAGCTCACATATGACCGTAAGATAAGGTGTCTCTTTTACTGTTTTTCTCTGTTCCTCACACATCACGCATTAAAGCATGTAAGATCATCCTCAAGATGTAAGGGTACAAATAAATCAATCATTGGTAATTTTTGCTTTAATAGATACATATAAAGAGGAGAATATTGTGTGATCACACATGATAAGGAATACAAACACCAGAAAGTGGTTTTAAGAAGTCACTATAAAAATGAGCAACATTGGGGCCAGCAGGTGGCATGGCTGTTAAGGGCACTGAACTCCCACATAGCTGACGGGAGTTTGAGTCCTGGACCTGGTGACTTACTTTCTCACTTTCTCGCTCTCTCATTTTCTCTCTCCCTCTTTCTCTCATTCTGTCCTTCTCTGTTCAAATTAAAATAAGTAAGTAAATAAAATAATTCTTTAAAAAAAAAAAATTAACAACAGCCCTCTAGGGCCAGAAGATGACACGGTGATGAAGATGTTGAGGTCCCACATGGCTAACCACAGTACAAGTCCCAAGACTGGTGGCTTGAAAATCATGCTGGACACATGTATGTGCATGCCCAAAAATCCCTGGAGGAGGAGGGAGGAAAAGGAATTGCAATTATAGCATGGCCATGCCCCCTGGAGGGTGATTTCTCACTTTCCGCCTCATTGTCTCTTTCTTTTTCTGGCAGGCTAATGTGTCTTGTGGCAAAATCTTAAAAGAAAAGAAAAGAACAGCAGCCCTCAACAAAGGAAAAAGGCAATCTGTAAGAGGAAAAAAATCTGACTTCCAGGCTTACCACGTTATAATACTCCAACTGTCCAATTCTCAAAACAATATTGCAACGCATACAAAGAAATGCAAAAACATTATCTCTGTATTCTACTGCCTAAAACAAAATCAGCTATTTAGTTAAAAAAAAAAAAAAGAATTTGACAAAAGCTATCACTAAGGAAGCCTAAAAATTTGAACTACTAGTCAAAAATAGTAAATCAACTGTCTTACATATACTTAATTTAGACAAAAAAGTAAAAAAGAACTAAATAAATCAGGAGTACAATATATTAACAAATAGGTAGTATCAATAAAGCTATAGACTTATAAAAATGAACTAAATAAGGGCCAGCAGGTGGTGTGGTGGTTAAGGGTGCTGGACTTCCTCATGGCCAACTGGGATTTAAGTCCCAGACCTGGCAGTTGCTTTCTCACTTTCCCTCTCTCTCTCTGTCCCTCTCTGGTCAAATAAAAATAAAGAAAGAAAGAAAGTTAAATAAAAACAATTCTTTTTTCAGAACGAACTGAATAGAAATTCTGAAGCTGAAAAGTACAATAGTTTGAGATTAAATAAATAAATAAATAAATAAATCCAGTACAGGGGCTTAATAGCAATTTTAAGCAAGCAGTAGAAAAAGGCAACAAACTTAAGAAATTATTGAAATTATCCTGCCTGAGGAGAAGAAAGAAAAGAAAAATGAAAAAAACATTAACAGCATCTGTGAGCTCTGTAAGATGCAATGAAACATACAAACATTTGCATTATCAAAGTCCTAGAAGAATGAGAGAGAGGAATGAGCAGAAATAAACATTAAAAAAAAAAAAAAACTTTATTGGGACCAGTAGTTGGCATAATGGTTATATTTCTAAACTCCCATGTGGTTGACCACAGTTCGAGTCCCAGATCCAGTGGCTTAAAACTCACAAAGGGTGCATTACATGTGTGCCTAAAATCCTGAGAAGAAAGTGAAGGAGAAGGGATTGCAGCATGGCCATCCCCTCTGAGGACTGATTTCTTGCTTTCTGTCTCTCTATATCTCTCTGTCTCTTTGGTGAGTACATGTGCCCTATAGTAAAAATCTCTAAAAACAAAAAATGAAAAAGCCTTTATTGGGTCAACAGGTGACATAGTAGTTAAGGCGACATGTGGTAGACCATGGTTCGAGTTCCAGACCCAGCGACTTGAAATTCATGCTGGGCAAATGTGCATGTGTGCCCAAGGTCCAAGGAGGAGAATAGAGAAAGGACTATGGTATGACCATCCCCCCGGGGTTGATTTCTCACTTTCCCTCTCACTGGTTCTCTCTCTCTCTAGTGAGTGCACGCAATCTATATCAAAAATCTCAAAAAATATATACACTTTATTTTCTTTATTTCTTCATGAGAGAGAGGAGCAGAGAGTTCAAGTAGGCATACACACATGGGAGAAAGTGAAAGAGACACCTTTTACAGAGTCTCTTCACATTTTCATCTCCTTCTTACAATCCTCCAGCTACTCAAGATCTTGGGTACATGTTTCAGATAAACCTGGGATCTGAATTCATGGTCAAGCCATGTCCCATATGGTTTCCTGAACTACAGATGAGGATCCTGCTTCTTGGGCTACTGAGGCTGGGTAAGGAAAAATATTTGAAGAAATAATGGCCAGAACTTCCCCAAAATGATGAAAGACGTGCATGTCCATATCCAAGAAATTAATGAGATTCCAAGCAGGATAAACTTCAAGAGAATCACATCAAAATATCAATTATGGTCAAATTATTAAAAGTCAAAGAGAGAGCAAGAATCTTGACAGAAGCAAGAGAAAAAGAATTCATCATGCACAAGGGATCTTTAATAAAAATAATAGATGATTTCCCATCAGAAATCATGAAGTCCCCCACCAAAAAAAAAAAAAAAAAATGAAATCATGAAGTCCATGGGCCAGATGGTGGCATGGTGGTGGGCAGTTGGATCCCACATGGCTAACTACAGGTTTGAGTCCCAGACTCAGAAGCTTGAAAAATGCACTAGGGCTGTGTGTTTGTGTGTGTACGCTCACCCACAATCCCAAAAAGGGAATAAAGTAGAGATTGTAGTGTGTCCATCCCCTATGGAAGTACTTTTTCACTTTCTTTCTCTTTCTGTCTCTCTCTGGTGAGTTCATATCCCCTCTAGAAAATTTAAGCCAAAACAAAACAAACAAAAAATTTAAAAACAAAGAACAAGAAATCTTGGAGTCCAGGACCAGACAGTAGTAACACAGTACTCTAGGAGCCCTATGGCAGGGTCCCAGGTTTGTGTCCCAGAGTCTCCCTAAGTATTCTGGGTGTATGTGTGCAGGCCCATGGGTTTGCTGAGTCTGGAGGTAGATACATGTTTTTGTTTTTCTATACATAGCTACCTATAACAAAGTTTAACTTAGAAATTAATCACAGTAAAAAAAAACTAATAACTAAAAATAAAGTAGAACTATAATGATATATTATAATAAAATTTATGTGAATATCTTCTCTTATTTTTTCAAAACATCTTATTGTAATGTAGATCTTAGCAACAGAAGTATACAATATTATTTCTTTCCTTTTTAAGTTGAAAACTTGCATTTTTCATTTAAAGGAAGTAATTTATAGTTTCTCTTTGGCATATCTGAACTGCCAGCATTACTACTCTTGTATGGGCCATTATTAAGCAAAATAAGGGTTACTAGAGCACGAGCACTACAATACCATGACAGTTGATCTGTTACTGGAGCAGCTAAGTGACTAATTAATACAGTATTGATACACTGGACTAAGAGATGATTTCTATCCTAAAAAGGACAGAATATAAAATTTTATCTTCATACTCAGAATGATGTGTAATTTATAGCTTATTAATTGTTGTTTCTGGGTTTTTTTCCATGTAATATTTTCAGACCATGGGGCTGACAAGTGGCATGATAGTTAAGGCACTGGACTCCCACAAGGCTGACTACGGTTCAAGACCCACACCTGGCAGCATGTTTCTTCTCCCTCTCTCTCTCTCTGTTCCTCTTTGGTCAAATTGAAGAACGATAATAAATAAATGAAATTAAATGAATAATTCTTTAAAAGTGTATATGTAGTTTCATATCACAGCTGACCATGGGAAACTACCATACAGAAAGCCAATAACTAAATGGCAGAATTAAGCAATGACTTGAAATGCAAAAGCTAAACTCCCTGATTAAAAGGCAAAAATTGTCAAAGTAGGTTAAAAAAATAAATAATTAACCATGATACACCTACATATTATGTATAAGACACTAATTTAAGACATAAAGACACATAGAGCTTGGGACCAGCAGATGGAGATGCATAACGGTTATGTTGCTAGACTCCCACATGGTCGACCGTGGTTCAAGTCCCAGACCCAATGGCTTGAAACTCATGCCAGGCATGGATGAGTGCATGTCTAAGATCTTGGGAGGAGAATGGAAGAGAAAATATTGCATGTGGCCATTCCCTGGTGGGGGGAGATGATTTTTCACTTTCCCTGTCACTGTTTCTGTTTCTCTCTCCCCAATGAGTACACACACCCTAAGGCAAAAACTTCTTTTAAAAAAAAAGACACACGGAGCTTGAAAGCAAAAACATGTAAAATTATATTCCATGCTTATAACAACTGAGAGAGATTAAGTGGTTACATTATTATCTAACAAAATAAATTCTTTTTTTCTTTTTTTGGAGAGGTTTTTGCTATAGGGCGCATACGCTTGCCAGACAGACAGAGAGAGACAGAAAGATAGAAAGTGAGAAATCACCTCCCGGGGGGATGGCCACGCCGCAATCCCTTCTCCTCCATTCTCCTCTCTGCGTGAGTTTAAGCCACTGGGTCCGGGACTTGAACCGCAGTCGACTACATGGGAGTCCAGCAACATAGCCATTACGCTTAACTGCTGGTCCCAAAATAAAATAAATTTCTAAAAAGTCAAAAAATTCTATTTTGATTAAAGATACAATCCATCAAGAAGAAATAACATGAAAAATGTGTATTGTGAAAAAACTAACTGGCCCAGCCTGGGAGCACAGTTGGTAGCAAACTGAACTGTAGTGCTGAAAGACACATGGCCACTGCAAGTTTGGATCCCAGAGTAACCTTGAAAACACATCTGCTGCATACTTTCTGCCCAAGATCCTGACAAGCTGAAGGGCCCACAACGGAACTCTCTCTCCTTCTCACATGAATATACTCTTTATCATGAATAAAATAAATAAAACGTCAAAAAAAAACAAGAAATAAAAACTATGCATAGTTTTAAATTTTTTCACACCAAAATAAATTCATATTTTAATTTTATTTTTCTATAAATATTTTGAAGTTCTTCCATATATATCTCACAACAAAGCCCAAATCTATGTGAAGCAAATGGACAGAATGAAGGTGAGAAATAAATACTTCTGCAATGATAATTGGGAGCTTTAATACTTCACTTTTGAAAATGAATAGAAATCCAGAAAGAAAACCAATAAGGAAAGAGAAGATTTGAAATATACATCTATATAATATATACACATATATATGATTTAATATATATATACATGTATATATGTATATATAATATGTACGTGAGTGTGTGTGTGTATATATATATATGATATACATGTTTAGAATTTAGAGACATAGGGAACTCTCTACCCCTCTACTAAACACATTTTTCTTAAGTTCACATGGAATATTCTCCAGGGCAGGCCACAAAACAAGTCTAAATACAATTTAGAAGATCGAAAAAATATAAGGTACATTTTCCAGTCAGTGAAATGAAATTAGAATGCAATAATAAAAAGTGGAAAATTCACAGATAGGTATATATTAAACAATATGCCCTTAAAAAATCAATGAGCCCAAGAAGGAATCATAAGAGAAATTAGAAAAATGCCTTAAATGAGAATGAACACAACATGCACAAACTCACAGAATGGCAGCAAAACATGTTCACAGTGAAATTTATGTCTATTTAAAAAAAAAGAAATATATCAAATTGATAGCCTGTTTACCTTAAAGAACTACAAAAAAGAGCAAACTAAATTCAAAGCTAGTAGAAGAAAGAAAAAAATAAAAATTAATGTAAAGACAAATGAGATAGAAAATAGAACAATACAAAAAATCAATAAAACTAAAAGTTTGTTGAAAAAATTAACAAAAATTAACACACTTTTAGCTAGAATAACTAATAAAAAGAGAAGACTCAGGTCCAGTTGCAGTAGTACACGCAGGTGGGTGCTGCTTCTTGGCAGGTGGAGGCCACATAGGTCTGGGTTCAATTCCTGACTGGTCCTGAAAAGCCTGGTGCAATGGCTCATACCTCTTTATAGTTCTAGCTACTTAGGAGAAAGAGAAAAAGACAACCATCCTCAATAGCATCTTCATGCTAGAATGTACCCCCAGCCTCAGCCAGCCAGAATCACAGACTGCATATGTGAGCACATGCTCGGCCCATAAAGAGAGATCACAGGATACAAACTCAGGACCTTCCCATATGGGTACAGCATTTCAGAGTATTATGTTATTGTTGTGCCATTGGATGGCTTAAAAGGTTTTTTTTGGGGGGTTACATTTTTTTCCACATTTTATTGATTCGCAAAATACTTTAAACTAAAACTATGGACAAAGCTAGAATCTAGTTACAAGTGCACTGTAATTTTCTTCTGATAATTAATTTATATTCATTCCCTGAGCATTGTCACAGCATACAAAATATGAATTCCCATCCAAAATATACTGCTTAGTGACTTAATCATACATGTTATTGTCATTAATTTTCCATTTCTAGTTTCATATATATACATGTGTATGTGTGTATGTATATATATATATATGTATACATATATATATACATATATATGTATATATATAAATATTGCTAGAGGGTGCAGGCCCCCACCAAAGACAGAAAGAGAGAGATAAAGCTTACTATGGTCATTAAATATGTATTTTTTAGTATATATTTTTTTAATTTCAAGAAAAGCAGTTTTCAGCTTTAATAAATCAAAGAAATGCTAAGGAACTTTGCTTAAAACTTAAAGCCAGGAAATAGGTTAGGATTCTGTTCAAATAGTAGGTAAATGAACCTACCGGTACCTCAAGACAGGACAAAAATCCTTAAAACTGGAAAACAAAGCCTAGAAGAAAATCAACAATGTTTTAGTCAAATGTCCTAAAATGCTGTTTTACCAGTTCAGTCTCATGTACTTAATCTAACTTATGTTGTGGTGTGGTGCAATCTTCTTGATTAAATTCTGGGATATAATATTCAACTCCAGATGTGTCTCTATGATTAAGTTGGCCATTTGCTTAGTTTCTGAACTCTTATTTCTGTGTGTCTGTATTTAATTTTCCTGATATAACACTCCCTTGACAACTTCTTGGAGATCTGGTCTAGTGTTGGTAAATTCTTTCAGGTTTTGTTTATCTGAGAATGTTCTTATCTTATCTTCCCATGTGAAGGATAATCTTGCTGAGTACAGTATTCTTGCTTGAAATTACTTTTCCCTTAACACTTTAAATATATTTTTCCCATTCTTTCCTTGTTCTCATTATTTCTAATGAGAGGTCTGCTGTTAGCCTGATGGAATATCCGTTGTAGGTAACTTGCCATTTTCTCTTGCCAATCTTAGTATCTTGTCTTTGTCTGTGGTTTTGGTCAATCTTGCTATAACATGTCTTGGAGAAGATCTTCTTGGGTTGATTCTATTTGGAGTTCTTTGCATTTCTTAGGACTGGATCTTTGAGTACCTCTCTAGGTTCTGAAAGTTTTCTTCTAGGATTTCCTGGAAGAGATTATCAATTCCCTTAGGAGTCTCTTTGCCTGTTATACGAATTTTCTGGATGTTTGGAAGTTTCATGGTATATAGTATTTCTTGTATATTATTCTCATTTTTTCAGGCCATTTTCTCAATCTTCATAGTGGATTTTTCTAGGCCAGAGAATCTAAGATTCGGTTTTCTGTATGATCTAGTCTGCTTTTAATACTTTCAAGGGAGATTTTGACTTCCTGTATTATAGCCTTCATCTCAAAAAGGTCCATTTGATTCTTTTTTAGACTGCATATTTCCTCTTTTAGATCTTGCAAGAATTTCCTCACCTTCTGGAACTCATCACCTCATTTCTCCTGCCTCTTCTGCAGCTCATTGTTTCTCTTCTCTTCCATCTCTGTTAGCTTTGTCATAATGAATATTCTAAAATTCTTGTCAGACATTTCCATGAGTTTCATTGTACTGGCTGAGGATGAGGAGGTGTTATTCTTTTCCCTTGGAGGAGAGGTATTGTCTTGCTTTCCCGTATTTCTTGTGATCCTGCAGTGTTTTCTAGTCATCTGATGGATGGTGCATTTCTTCCTAATTCTTGATATTCAATCTGACCATTCAGAGGCGAGCAGAAGGAGCTGATCTGCATTCTTTCTTCTGTTTTGTTTTCACTCTTTGTGCATCATATTCAAGGTGAAGAGAGGAATATTCTGACCCTAATCATATTCAGATGTTTGGAAACTGTTCACTTGGACCTCTCTAGACAATGCGGAGAGGCCACTAGGAATGAGTCTGGAGCGGGGAGTCTTAGCAGAAAATCTTCATTTTTGGTCAGGGAAACCAATATTTCACAGCTGAAGTACAGTATCCATCTCAGGATAGGCTTGGCTTGGCTGGTGCCTTTCCTAAAATTCGGCTGGCTTAAAAGATTTAAAAGTTGGAGCTGGCTGGTGGCATGGTGGCTAAAGGTGCTGGATTCCCACATGGCCGACCACAGTTCAAGTTCCAGACCTGGTGGCTTGCCTTCTCACCTTCCCTTTCTCTCTTCCTCTGTCTCTCTCGGATGAAAACTGGAAAATAATAGTAATAATAAAGTTAAATAAAATAATTATTTTTAAAAAAGATTTAAAAGTTAAAACTGCATGAAGCAGTAGGAAAGATAGATTGCAATGGAAAATAAAAAGGACGTAAAAATGTATTGAATGGATACCGTAATTGTGTAAACAAGAATTAATGTGAGACTGAACCTTGCTATGGAGATAGAAAAAAGCACTGCAGATGGTTTTTATATTATTAAAATACCTTGAATTGTAATTTAAACTATCCACTGAAGTGTTTTCCTCCTTGATAAAAGACAGTAAACTCAACATGTAGTTTGACCCATATCATTTACTGTAAATAAACAGTCTCTGATATCTCTGTTTACTAGGAGATTACATACAAGAACATGAGAACAGGGATCAGCAGGTGGCATAGTGGCTAAAGTGGCTGGACTCCCACATGACTGACCACGGTTCAAGTCCTGGACCTGGTAGCTTGCTTCCTTGCTTTCTCTCTCTCTCTCTCTCTTGTCAAATTAAAAAATAACAATAATAATAAAATTTTAAAAATTATTATTTAAAAAAGAAAAAAAAAGAAGAAGATGAGAATGACTATTCTTATGTTGTTTCAACTCAGACCAAGAAATATGAGTTAGAAAAATGAAACAGCTTATTTTCATAATCAATGACAAATATTCCTCACTGAGCTAGCCCATGGCCTGGTTGATAAGGGAGCTGGATTCCACATGACCAATTGTGCAGTTCAAATCCCATTCCCAGTGGTTTGAGAAACACACTGGGCATGTCTGCACACATGTGCAAGTGTGCCTCAAATCCCAATGGATGGAAAAATGGAGGAGAAGGAATTGCAGTGCGCAATTCCTGTGGCCTGTTGGGAGTGCTTTCTCCCTTCTCTCTCTGTTTCTCTTTCACTCACTGATAAGTACAGAAGCCAAAAAGGAAGGATTCTTTGCCTGATCAAACTAGGCAGTCTCCTGAAACTTTTCCTAGTGCCATCTGTGCACTTGTAAAATTCAATTTAGGAAGAACTTCCATGTTCCTTATGTGACCACTCATTTTTTTAAGAATTATTTATTTATTTATTTATTTATTATTATTTTACTTTAACTTATTTATTCATTCGCTTATTTTAATTGACCACACACGCACACACACACACAAACACACACACACACACACACACACACACACACAGAAGGCGAGAAAGCAAGCTACCAGGTCTGGGACTTGAACTGTGGTCAGTCATGTGGGAGTGTCCAGAGCCTTAACTACCATGTCACCTGCTGGTCCCCCTGTGACCATTCTTTATATTTGATGAGGTTCCTTATCCTCCATCAACTTGCTCATCCTGGCCTGTCGCCATAATCTCCTTACTCCTGATTGTACCTCTTATAATTTTCCATCTACTGATCTCCATTTGGTTTTGTGGGACTTGCTCCTGCCATATGTGGAGATGAACCCAATTGCTCTATCCCCTGCTGTGATTCCTACACCTATTGGAATAGTCCTGAATAATGTGTTTTGTCGTACTGTAACAAGTATCATTGAATAGTTTTTTTCTATAACAAGCTTCTTTATATCACGTATACCTGTCTCTAAGATGATCATTTAAAAATGAAACCAGGGCTAGCAGCAGCGAGGCACTGTGTAGAGAAAGCCAGGTCCCACGTGGCTGACAGTGATTTGAATCCTGGCCCCAAGAGCTAGAAAAGTGAGTGGGACACATATCAGAGAACAGAAGAAAGGGGTCTGTGGCATGAACAGACCCCGTGGAGGATACTCCCCCACCTTCTCACTTCAACATGACTGGCATATCCGCCATCATGAATTTAAAAAGGAGAAACAAAACACACACACAGAAACCCTGATGCATACAGCTCAAGGACGTGCTGGAACAGAGTTGACATTTTTTGAGAGTCCTGTAACAAGTAGATGGATGCATAGTTTGAACAGCAATCTCTGAGTTCTGGTTTATATTTCAAAACTCTGTTCTCAGTTTGTTCTATTTCAAATATATATACTTGTCCAATACTCTTTTGCATTCTCCTTCAAAAGATATTATCAGAATTGCATCTTAATCATTTATGTTGAAATACAACATTTACTGTCGTTTTTGAAAAGGACTGCTCAACAACCTCAAACAATTATTTTTCAGGCAAAACCAGTGATATTGACATGGGATTTCTGGGGCAACTGGGGACAGGGTACTGTATGCCTTCATTAAAAGTTGGCTGACAGGACCAGCAGATGGCATAATGGTTACATTGTTGGATTTCCATAGAGTAAACCATGGTTTGAGTCCCACTCCCAGCAAATTTAAACTCATGCCAGGCACGTATGCTTGAGCACCCAAGATCCCAAGAGGGAAATGGAGGAGAGGGACAGTGGTGTGGCCATGCCCTCTAGGGGATGATTTCTTGCTTTCTGTCTCTCTGTCTCTCTCTGTCTGTCTGGAAAGTCCACATACCCTACAGCAAAAATCTCTCTTAAAAAAAAGTTGGCTGACTGCCATTCAACTCCTGGAACGGTAACCTGCTTTTTCACCTTCTCTCTCTCTCTCTCTGGTCAAATTAAATAATAATAATAAATTAAAATAACATTTTTTTAAGTTGAATTTGGATAAAACTGGAGGGAAAATATATTTTTTCTTGCTCATTGGTTAATAAATGTACCTGGGGAAGTGATGGTCACAGCAACTTCTTCCAGTACGTGCTTTGGCATCCCTTTTAGTTAATTAAAAACTAGACTACACGTTTTTAATGGGGCTATCTTCCTTGCACTGCTGTTTACTCAGTTATAAATATGAGAGTACATTGTTATTTGTTTTAAAAATGGAATATCAGAAACATTCCTTTCATTTTTGTCTGTGTTGTGCCCTCAAAAATGGAATGAAACATCAGGTAGACTACAGAAACTGCAAAGATATCTGATAGGATTATTTTAATTAAAATGACTTTCCATGGTGCTAGCAGGTGGCATGGCCATTAAAGTTCTGGACACTCTCACACGGCCAACAACTGTTCAAGTCCCAGACCTGGTGGCTTGCTTTCTCACTTTCCCTCTTTCTCTCTGTCTCTCTGGTCAAATTAAAATAAATGAATGAATAAATAAAATTAAGTAAATAATTCCCTCAAAATTTTTTTCCATGAACACTTTCTTTTTTCCATATTCTATTAATAATGGAGAAAAAAATTCCCTCTTTATTTTGCTAAAATATTGAACATTTTTTCTTTCCTTTTCTTCCCCCAAAAGCAGTAAATCTATCCCTTTCAATGACTTACAAGAGTTCTCTTAGAGCATTCATATACTTGGAAGGTCTTACACTTTATTAATCTTTAGTATCATTATTACTAAATAATTTTCCTAAATGCAAACCAGTTTTAGCTAAGCTATTTGGTTTAAATGTGTATATCCACAGAAGTTTTCACAGGCTGTCCTATTTCTGTTTGTTAGATGCTTTGCAGGGGGCATTCAAGGTTAAAGTTCTGCATGACTCTCCCAAGGAAACTTTCACCTACCCACTCTTATCCCTTCCCCAGCCGGGTGGAGATCCCTCATCTTCCCTCCCCCAGAAAGGAAGCTCATCAACATTAGCACACAAATGCGAAATAACCAGCCAGACCTCTTCCAAGGAATACAAATTAGGGGCAGGTAGTAGAGGAGCCTGAAAAGCTGAAATCATTCACAATGAAAGAATGAATAGTGGAGAGAGTGAAAGTGGGGTAAAGTGTTCAGCTTTTGTCATTTAAAGTGACGTCTTTAACTCTTTGCCTTCTAGAAACTACCCCTCACCAAATAACAGGGCTTTGCATTCTAGAGTTCCCTGGTAACAACAACAAAAAAAGGTACTGAGTTTCCTTCTATAAAGTATGACAATAAAACTTAGATATTAGTTCCACTAGGACACATGTAGGACAGAAATACAGTAGTGAGCCGGTGGCATCGAATAAGTTATTACCAGACTATGCTATTTCAAAAAAAAAACAGAGAGAGCGAAGAAAAAAGTCCACATTAGCTAATGCTTTTCCTTTCATTCTTTTGGTTCTTACTTTTAGCTAAATAAAAATTATGTTTATCCTTGGCTGAATTTTGACTTGAGAGGTGAGTTTGACTAGAAGCTTGAATCTTTTTCCTAATTAGATCTATATTATCTAATGATCAATGGCACAGCTTTGCCACAGCTACTTATTGCAATCATGAACTAAATAACCAAGCAAATCTTTTTTTAGATTGCTGAACTTTTAAGTATGTATTTTGGATATCCAGGAAGTTACCTTGGGTGTGTTTGTGTGTGTGTGTGTGTATGTATGTATATGTATGTATGCATGTGTATATATGTGTGTGTTTGTGTGTATACATTACATTTCTTTATTCATTTGCTTCTTGAGGGATATTTAGGTTGATTCCTTTTCTTAGCTATTGTAAATGCTGTGGAAACCGCTGGAGTGTAGATACCTCTAAGACCTACTGATTCCTTTACTTGGCTATAAACCAAGAAGTGGGGGATCGCTGGTTTATATGACTGTTCTGTTTTTGTTTTTATTTTTGGTTTTGAAGAACCTTCATACCATTTCCCATAATGCATTCACTAATTCACATATTTTAATTAATGGACAAAAACATGAAAGTGTTCATAGTAAAGGACTCCATAAGTATAAAATATAAGGGGAGGGACCAGCAGGTGGTGTGGTGTTTAAGGCGCTGGATACTCCCACATGGCTCACCATGGTTAAAGTCTCAGACCTGGTGGCTTGCTTTCTCACTTTCCCTCTCTCTCTCTGTATCTCTCTTTGGTCCAATTAAAATAAAATAAATGAATTATTAAAATTAAAATAAATAATTCTTTTCTTTAAATAATTTCTTCAAAAACAAACAAACAAATAAATAAATAATTTCTTCTGTTAAATGTATTTAGTATAATTATTTTAATTTGACCAGAGAGAGAGAGAAAGAAAGAGGGAAAATGAGAAAGCAAGCCACCAGGTCTGAGACTTGAACTGCAGTTGCCCATGTGTGAATCCAGTGCCCTTAACCACTACAAAATAAATAATTATTTTAAATATCTATATATACAGTGGGGGCCAACAAGTGGGATGATGGTTAAAGGTGCATACACACACACACATATATACACACACATACATATATACACATATACACATATGCACACACATATATACACATACATATATGTACATAGATATATACAAGTACATATGCATATATACATACATGTATATATACACACATACACATACATACATACATATGTGTGCACACGTACATACACACACATAAAGTGAAAGTCCTGGATGTTCATCTCCAGATAAAATCACCACTATTAACAATTTGGTGTATATCTTTCCATCTTAAAAAAAAAAAAACACAAAGACATAAACATAGACATTCATACATGCACATGAATATAAATACATACTTGTAATAACATGATTTTAAATACAGATTACTATTTTTTTTAATTTACCAGAGGATGCATGTGTTTACCAGAGAGAGACAGAGACAGAGAAGAGAGAGAGAGAAAGTGAAAAAGGACCCCTCCAATGGGGAGTGGTCATACTACAATCTCTTCCACTTCTCCCTCCTGTTAGGATTTTGAGTGTACACACATAGACCCAGTGTGTTTTTAAAGTACCAGGTCTGTGACTTGAACCCTACCATTGGCCATGTAAGATTCAGCCACCTTAACCACCACACCAATGGTTGGCTCCAGATTACTCTTAATCTTCTTTATGCAATTAGTATATTGCTTACTAGTAATTAACATTTGTTTGTTAATTACCTTACCAATAGAATAAATTTTTATGTAGTAAGGCAAAATTATGTTTTTCTAGTCCAAAACATTTTGCCGGTTTTGTGTATCTACTTACCAGAGTTAATGAACAAAGCTCAGCATGTTCTTTTGTTTTGTTTTTGCCATAGGGCATTTGTGCTTACCTGAGAGAGACAGAGAGAAAGAAAGTGAAAAATCTCCCCCCAAGGGTGATGGCCCTGCCATAATCCCTAATCCTCTATTCTCCTCTCAGGATTTTGGGCATGCACGTACATGTGACTGGTGGGAGTTTTCAAGTCACCAGATCTGGGACCTAAACCACAGTTGGCCGGCCATGTGGGAGTCTGGCACCTTAACCACCATGTCACTTGCTGGTTCCAGCTCAACATATTCCAGTCTCCAAAGAGTTCTGTGAAATCCCTTTTCTAACCCAATCTCTTGCCACTCCTTTTCTCTTGCCCCCTTTTCATCATATTCTTTGAAACATCTCAACCTCTTCCGTAAAGTATTTACCTTCTCACTCTGTAACTTAACCTTGTCCTAAAGCCATTAGTGTCCTGAGGTTCTTGCAAAGCGTGGCTGTATATTCTCTTTTTTAAAATTATTATTTATTTAATTTTATTTATTCATTCATTTATTTTAATTTGACCAAAGAGAGACAGAGAGAGAGAGAGAGAGAAAGGGATAAAGGAACCTGCCAGGTCCGGGACTCGAACCGTGGTTGGCCATGTGGGAGTGTCCAGCACCTTAACCACCATGTCACCTGCTGGTCCTGCGTGGCTGTATATTCTCTTATACCCCTCCTATTAATAAGACCGGTGGTAGATTAAATACTTATATGCTAGAATAGCTTGAATAACATAAGGGTTATAATTTCTGAAAATTATATTATAGATAGAACAACTTATAAATCCATCAGTACATAACACTTTTTTGGGAATAAATCTTAAACAATCTTTCCCATTGTCTCTATGAATATAATCTATTCATATTTTTCTCACCCTGAATAAATCTTGCTACAAATTTTCTTAGAAAAGCATTCATTTTAATCTAGAGTTTTAGTTTAACCCTAGCTCAGTAAAGTTATGTTGTTTGTACACAACATCATTGATTCCCCTCATGTTTATATAAAACTAAATTAAACTATTTTGAAATTCCCCTGTATCTCACAAAATTATTTTTTTAACTTTATATACCTGAAGAGATAAAAGTGCTGAGGTCTTTTAAGAACTATATCTTGGCGTGCTGGTTAATGGCACTGGATTCCCACATGACCAACCACATTGCTTTCTTCCTTTTCCTTTTTTTCTCTCTCTCTCTGTCTCTCTCTGGTCAAATTAAAATAATAATAATAATAATAATAACAAATGGAACTAAATAAATAGATAATTCTTAAAAACATGGTGATTAAGGTGTTGGACTCCCACATGGCTGACCATGGTTCAAGTCCTAGACCTGCTGGCTTGCTTTCTTATCTTCTTTCTCTCTCTGGCCAAATTAAATAATTAATAAAGTTAAATAAAATAACTCTAAAAATGAATCCTATATATTGAGGAAGGAGATTATGGGCTATTTCTTTCACATGTGTGAGATGAACTGAACACTCAAAGGGAAAAATATATATACTGACTGTGCCAAATGGGACCAAGAACTATATTCTCTTGCCACAGTGAAGGGTAAAACCAGGTCCCTCCATTATCTTTGTTATCATCCTTCTGCCATCCACTTTATTTATTTATTTTTGGGGGAGAAATTTTTCTTGCCATAGGTCATGTGTGCTCACCAGAAAGAGAGAGACAGAGAGACAGGAAGCAAGAAACCACCTCCCAGGGAAGATGGCCATGCCGTAATCCCTTCTCCTCCATTCTCCTCTCGGGATCTTGGGCACACATGCACACACACCTGGAGTGAATTTAAGCCGCTGGGTCCAGGAATCGAACCACGGTAGACCACATGGGAGTCCAGAGACATAGCCATTACACCATCTGCTGATCCTCTACCATCCACAAGCAACTCTGTCTGCTCAAATCTTGAACAATTCAATATCTTGAAAGTATCAAACTCCAGGGTCTGGCAGGTGATATGGTGGTTAAAGACACTAGACTTCCACATGGCCAACCACGGTCCGAGTCCTGTACCTGAATGCTTACTTTTTCTCTTTCTCTTGCTCTGTTTCTCCCTGGTCAAATTTTAAAAATAAATAAAGTTAAATAAATAATTATTTTTAAGAGGTCTTTGCTGTAGAGCATGTGCGCTCACCAGGAAGACAGAGAGAGACAGAGAGACAGAAAGTGAGGAATCACCACCCCAGGGGGGATTACCACACTGCAATTCCTTCTCCTCTATTCTCCTCTTGGGATCTTGGGCACGCACGCACACGTGCCCGGCATGAGTTTAAGCCACCAAGTCTAGGACTTGAACTGTTGTCAACTACATGGGAGTCCAGCACCATAGCCATTATGCCAACTACTGATCCAAGTTCTTTTTTTTTTTTAATTAAAAGTACCAAACTCCAAAAAATTGCTTAAGTTTACTGTTAAGCCACTACACTAAGTTATCTACTGTGGATAAATGCTATAGTGGACCTCTGAGAAATATAAGGAGATTGCAAGGTGGTTTTTGCCACCCAGCATTTGACAATCTAGTTGGAAAACTTGCTTGGAGTAGCTCCAATAAAAGTCAGATTACAAAAGAAGTCTTTAACATCACTGTGGTTTTATCTTATTCAACAAAGATTCAGTCAGAGCTCCACTAGACATTGTTTGTACAAAGACTACTGGTCCTCAAGAAGCTAAGAGTGAACCAGAGGAAACTCAGACATAGACAATCAGTTACACACACTGTGATGTAATGTTCTTCATCTACACGATGAGTAAAATGCCACGTGAAGTAAACAAGAGAAAGTTGTGAATGGGTAGGAAAATCAATATGCTCAGGTAACTAAGCAGGTGATAAGAAAAATTTTTAGAGGAATTATTTATTTAATTTTATTTATTCATTATTACTTTTTTAAGAATTATTTTTATTTAACTTATTTATTTATTTATTTTAATCTGACCAGAGAGGAACAGAGTGAGAGAGAAGGAGAGGGAAAGCGAGAAAGCAAGCTGCCAGGTCTGGGACTCAAATTCCATTTGGCCATGCAGGAATCCAACGCCCTTAACCACCAACCAAGCAGTTGGCCCCTATTCATTATTACTTTTTAATTTGACCAGAGAGACAGAGGGAAAACAAGCGTTAGGTCTGGGATTCAAACTGTGGTTGGTGCTTTAACCAACATGCTACCTGCCCGCCCCACATAATGACAAATTTAACTGTCACAGGCAATGCAGATGAAGAGGCAGATTTTAGTGGTACGCTGTGATAGGTAATGTGGGCTGAAGGTGTAAATGTCAGAATCGTTTTCATTTCAGTAATGACTAAAACCTTAGGGACGGATGACCTGGCCCATAGAGAATCTGTAATAAAATGAGATGAAGGCACAGGCTAGAATCTGGGGGGGGGGGGGGGGGAGGGGGGGATCCAAGATGCATCAAAGGTAAAACCGGGTTCTGTGAGAGTTTAAAGAAAGCTTAGTTTCATTTTGGCTGAGAAAAATCAGGAAAATTGTCTGGAAGGAAGTGGGATTCAAGCAGAACTTAAGGTTCAGATGAGGGGAGTAGTAGAAAATGAAACTTTCAAGCTAAGGGAACTGTTAAATCATAGTCGAGGGGCCAGCTAGTGGCATGGGGAAGGCAGGTGGATCTCACAAGTCTGACTCTGCAGTTCGAGTGCTGGACCTGGTGGATTGAAAAACACGCTAGGTGTGTGTGCTTGTGTGCCCAAAATCCTGAGGGGAGAATGGAGGAAAAGGAATTGAGGCATGTTCATTCTCCCTGGGGTGGGTGGGGTGGGGTGTGATTTCTCTCTCTCGGGCACGGACCCTATAGCAAAAATAAACAATCTAAAGAACTAAAGAAAAAACTCACAGTTGATAAATATTGCTTTAGGAACTTTGTGTATACATAGAAAAGGTAAAATTAAGGACAGAAATTGTACAGTGATTGGTATAGTTGCATATTCTAAGAGATTACCTTTTAGAGGATATGTATGACTGTGGAAGAATTTTGAGAAGGAGCATTTCACAATCAGTTCTGAGTTTCAGCAAGCGATTTCCTAGAGGGGTTTCTGTGGGAAAGGAAGAAGTTCTGCCCTTTTGCACGCTAATCTCTAAATGACCCCTGTGTTAGAGAACCAGAGAAGAATATCTTAAGTCTTTCCTAGGCAGAAAATGGAGATGGAAGAATATATTTTCTTTCTAACAGACTCGAGGAAATCTTTGACTGAGACCCCTATCTGACCCATGAACTAAAGAAACAGATTCATTAATCATCTAATTATGAAAAATCTGGCTTTTAATGTGAGCAAATTTATAAACAATATTTCAGAAGAAAGATATCTTTCATCATCCCTGTAACTTAAAGAATAGAGTCTTAAATGATATATTATTTACAGTGTTCAAAACCTGGTAATTTTTCAAAAGTTTTCCACCAGAGAATAATTATTGTGACTCTCTAATTATTTATATTTCAAATATGATGTATTTGTCCTTATAAGTAGATAAAGTAAATTTTAAAATAGATTTTTTTCTGATCCAGGAAGTTCTGTAACTTCCTTTATTTACACATCTCGCTGATTTATGAAATACTTTTTTATATTCTAGTTCATTTTTTAAGAAAAGAAGAAATACTTAAAAATTATTGTGATTCCTAGAGATAGTTCTGTTTATTCAAAGCTATTACACTTTCTTAAAGCAGTTTAAAGAGCCTCTTTTATTATATCGATATTTTGTTTTTCATTTCATATCTTACACATTCTTTTTTCTTTTTCTTTTTCTTTTTTTTTTGAGAGATTTTCGCTATAGGGCGTATGTGCTCGCCAGACAGACAGAGAGACTTAGAGACAGAAAGCGAGAAATCACCCCCCAGAGGGTATGGTCATGCCGCAATCCCTTCTCCTCCATTCTCCTCTCGGGATCTTGGGCACGCACGCACATGCGCCCCGTGTGAGTTTTAAGCCACCGGGTCCGGGACACGAACCGCGGTCAACTACGTGGGAGTCCAGCGACATAGCCATTACGCCAACTGCTGGTTCCCTACATTCTTTTTTCTTAAACACTAACATTGAAATGCTTTTGGATGTGAATTTTCAGGGGAATATAGGAATGATATTTTTGACAAAACATGAGAAAGTGTAAAGTTGATGTGATTGTCATGTACTGCTTGCATATGTTCATAAATTATATTGTGAACTATAGAGATGTGCAATGACTGAGTATAAATAGAAAATTGTAACATTAAAAAATTGGAAAAAATAAAAATAAATGAAAATAATGCAGGCCAAAAGAGAGAGAGAGAGAGAGAGAGTAAAGAATAACCAAAAAATATTCAAATGGCATTTTAAATAAGGACATTAAGGGGCCAGCAGATAGCATGGTGGTTAGAGTGCTAGACTCCCACGTGGCAGACTGTGGTTTGAGTCCCAGACCTGCTGGCTTGCTTTTACACTTTCCCCCTTTCTCTGTCTCTTTAGTAAGTGTGCATGCCCTATAGCAAATGAAAAATGATAATAATAAAAGTAAAATAACTTTTAAAAAAAGGCTGTCGAAACCTTCTTCATATCCTTTGCTATTTGTAGAAAAGGTTAGAAGTTTTGCTAGCTAATGTTGGTAATTGTGCTAAAAAGTTTTTACAGGCGATTGTAAGGAAACATGACTTCCCCTTGAGAGAAGGAAAGCAAGCATTCTGCTGGGCTGACTTTAACTTAAGTATCAGAAACGGAAATGAAAACTCATTCTTCTGAGAGGGGTAATAGTGGTGTTCAGTACTTTGCAAACACTTCCCAGTCTGTTGCTAAACTGTTCTCAGCAATGTTCATACCTGATTCATGCTGTATAAAGCAGGGCTCAAGAGACTTTAAAGTTTTTTTTTGTTTGTTTGTTTTTTTAGAATTATTTTATTTCACTTTATTTATTTATCCATTTATTTATTTTAATTTGACCAGAGAGGGACAGAGTGAAAGAGAGAAAGCAAGAAAGCAAGCTACCAGGTCCAAGATTCATACCATGGTCAGCCATATGGGATTCCAGTGCCCCTAACCCCCACACAATCTACCGGCCCCAAGAGATGTTAAAGATTATTTATTTTAATAGTTTAAGCATCTGATGGAATTAGAATCACCTTCCTTATGAAACCACCACACTATTATTTGAGTAAGTGATCCTGGATTTCTCTGAAACACTACTACTAGGCTAAGGGGAGATGCCACAGTCAGAGTCAGAGCTCACTCATTGAGCACAGGGTTCCTCTGGACATGGACCTGGACACTGAGGTTCCCATAGACCAACTTAAACTTTAATATTCATGACACAGGCCACAGGACAACATTAAGAAGAGACATAATCAAAAAGCAGTTTTCCTAAACGATGTTGAGGCATATATGTTCCTTTAAAAAAGAAGCAGGGTATAAAATAAAATAAAATATCAAAAATTAGGGGCCAGCAGGTGTAGTGGTTATGGTACTGAACTCCCACATGTCCAACTGCTGTTTGAGTCCTGGACCCGCCCGCTTGAAACTCTAGCTGCATGCATGTGCATGCATGCCCAAAGTCCCGAGAAGAGAATGGAGGAGAGGGGATTGCAGTGTGGCTATCCTTCCTGGGGGGGATTTCTCACTTTCTTTCTCTCTGTCTCTGTCTGTATCTGCAGCAAGTGCTCGTGCCCTATAGCAAAAATCTCTGCAATAAATAAATAAAATCTATCAAAAGAGGAGTGGAGGAAGGGACAGGTATCATCCCAGTAGTAATGCAACTGAATTCTCAGGGGAAGGTCCTAGGGCTTCCCCAAGTCATGTGCAAAATTCATGCCTGCCCAAATCCCAAAAGAAGGGATTGTGGTATGGCCATCCCCCATGGGGTGCTTTCTCACTTTCTGTCTCTCACTCGCTCCCTCTGGTCCTCTGGTGAGTGCAAACAAGCTCTGGCAAAATTTAAAAAAAAAAAAAATATATAATATTACATATAAATATATACACATAAAATACATATTACATATAAATATATACATATAAAAATATATATACATGAAGGCTCTAGTGAGAAAGCTACACTGAGTACCACCACCCTTCCTGAGGATGCTACTTACCACACATGAATGCTTGGCACATGAATCAGACCTTTGTCATCATTAGTGCTTATCCATATATTAAATATTAAGAAAGATTAACTTTATTATTTTAACCTTAAAAATGGGTATACTTGAAGATCAGCAGGTGGTGTGGTGGTTAAAGTGCTGGATGCTTCCACATGTCCGCCTGTGGTTCGAGTCCTGGATCTGGTGCCTTGCTTTCTTACTTCCCCCAACCCCCGTGTCTCTCTCGGGTCAAATAAAAGTAAATGAATAAATAAATTTAAACAAATACTTCTTTTAAAAAATGATATAGTCTCCATATATGTCATCTTGGGAGTTCCCAACCCCATTTTCATTTTTTCTTTGAAAATTTTTTAAAAGAATTATTTTATTGAACTTTATTTATTTACTTATTTTAATTTGACCAGAGAGGGACAGAGCAAGAGAAAGTGCGAGGGAAAGTGAGAAAGCAAGCCTCCAGGTCTAGGACTTGAACTGTGGTTGGCCATGTGGGAATCCAGCACCCGTAACTACCATGCTACCTGCTGGCCCCTCCCCACCTTGTTTTCAATACAATTCCTCTAGACCATTCAGGCTAAAAGAGAAAATCTAACCGCAAAATTGGCTTCAATAAAAACAAATAAGCAAACAAAATAAACACAATTACTGGCTGATGGGGGGAAAATTGTGTTGTTTCTTGAAAATTGACAATTTTGAGCAGCAGGGTACCTTATTATTCAAGACAAGTTTCCTTTTCTAAGCAAGAGTAATATAGTTGAGCAAATGTCCTTAAACTGACAAATAGCCTGCTATCACCTTTTCAAATAATATATATAAATCCAGTGTAAAAACTCCATAGGTTACTTGTTCATCTTATGTTGTCATTTGAATTTACTGTCCTCTCTGATAGTATGGGAGCTTGAGTGTACTTTTGGGATGGTAGATGTTATTCAAGAAATCAAAGAATTGCTTCTTGATGATGAGATAGGAAAATGATGCAAGTGTTTAGCTATTGACAAGTTCTAGTTTACCCTTTACTAAAGTCAGACCCCATAATTGCTAGAAGGATTTTAGTGCCCAGTAGCACTAATTCAATTCTCCTGCTTTGGAGATGGCAAAAGTAAATTAAAGGATTCTCCTGCTGTTATACAGATGGTGAAAGAATTAGGATTAGAATCTACTTTTCTTTATTGTTAGTCCACAGACTGCATGTTTTCTTACTTAGAAAGACCGCCCCACAAGTACCTTTCATAGACGTGACAGCCCTGCAACTGTGCTATAGACAAAACAGTCACTGGGCAGATTGTTCACTGCCCTTAAATGTATGGTACTAAACAGATGAACAACTCAGAGCAACCAAGAATTTTTTTTCAATTGTGTTATATAAAGTGGCCTTTGAAGGCATTGAACTCCCTCCATGGCCAACTGCGGTTCAAGCACAGGACCTGGCAGCCTGAAAAATCATGCCCAAAATTCCAAGAGGAGAATGGAAGAGAAGGGTTTGCAGCATAGCCAAGCCCCTTGGGGGGGGGGTGATTTCTCACTTTCCCTCCCTCCATCTTTCTATGTCTCTCTTGCTTGAACACACATGCCCTATGGCAAAAAACCTATAAATAACATAACATATTAAGTTGCCTTTCTTGAGTATTAATAACATTTGCTATCCTGGACATTTACCTGTAAGATCTGTCTCTGCTGAGCTGCTTCACCAATCTGCACGTTTCCTTGATAGACAACATCCTCATCTGGCTTTCCATGAGCAGTTTATACTCACAAGCTTCAAACTTCTCTAGATGATTTAAAACAAGAAGAAAAAGAAAGGAAAGCAGCATATCTGGGATAATATAAGGAATGTAGTGACTTGGGACAGGACATGGTCTGGGAAGAAGCTTTGTCACTTAGCTGCTTCATGTTATTTCAACAGACAGAGATAATGGTGCCAGGAACAAAGGATGTGGGAGCGTGTAAGGAAACAGATAAGATCAGCCCAGTTATTAATAGCAGCTTCACTTTAAGTTGGCTGTCATGTGACCCTATGCCACCCCCCCTCATTTTATCTGTAAAACATGACCATCAAACTGGCACACAGCATGCTTCTTACTGCCTTCCAGTGAGCTACTTATCCTCCGGATGTCAGTTTAGTACTGTTTTGCATGTACCATCGGTCTGATTGCACTAGGACCTGGGCATTTGTCCTGGCAGCCCATGGCAAGGTCCTGTCCCCTGGTGTAAGATAACAAGCTATCAGAATAGCTAAATGTGTCCTTTAAGACCATAACTGTATAATATCACATGAAAGGAAAAGCTTGCATAGATTAGATTCTGCATAGACTGTGCAGGATATTTGGTTGCTTAAGCTTAGAAACCTTTTAGCACAGTGATTATGCCTCAGTTAAGGCTGACATATGCACTGACTCAAAATCATCATCCAGGGTCCACCTAGAGTCTAGTAGCAGTTGCTTCCCTGACAACTGAGCAGTTCAGAGGAAGGCTGGTCACTGTTGGAGAGAGAGAAATAATAATGTGAGTCCCGGAAAGAAGTAAGGGATTTCCTTGCAGTCTTTCCTCATGAGCAGCATCAGAGGAACACTACAGTAGGGAGACAAATAAAAACAACTAGACAGGTGTCTGGCTTAATTGTATAGCTACAGATGACACATCAAAATCATGGGTATCAGGAGAGCCACAGGCCAGCAATCAGAGGATGATATGATTGAGGGACATGAGAACTGGGAGGGTCATCTTCATGGACTGGTGGTGAAGGGAGCTAGACCACCATAGCTTACCCTATGCTTGGAATCCTCACCTGGGGCACTTGAAACTCATGACAGGCATGTGTGTGTAGTGCCCCAAATCCTGACAGAGTGGAGAAAGGGAGGAGAAGGAATTATGGTATGACCATGCTTCATTAGAGGGAGATTTTTTTCCCTCTTTGTCTCTGTCTGTCTCTGGTGAGTGCATTGCTCCTCTGGCAAGTGAAAAAAATAATAAAGAAAGAAACAAAATTGGGAAATATATAAGAAGTAACACCAACCACCCACATGAGCTAGGTGTTGGGCTCAGAAATGAATATACCCTTGGGGCGAGCAGGTAGTGTGGTGGTTAAAGGCTCTGGATTCTCATATGGCTGATCACAGTTCAAGTCCTAAACCTGTGGGTTGCTTTCTTTTACCTTTTTTTTTTGAATTATTCAATTTTATTTATTCATTCATTTATTTTTTAATTTGACCAGGCACACACACACACACACACACACACACACACACACAGAGAGAGAGAGAGAGAGAGAGAGAGAGAGAGAAGGGAAGTGAGAAAGAAAGCCAATAGGTCTGGGACTCAAACCATGGTTGGCCATGTGGGAGTGTCCTGAACCTTAACCACCATGCCACCTGCTGGCCCCGCTTTCTTACTTTCCCTCTCTCTCTCTCTTTCTTTCTAATCAAACTTGAAAACAATAATAATAATAAATAAAGTTAAATAAAATAATTTTTTAAGAATTATTTTATTGGGACCAGCAGTTAGCATAATGGCTATGTCGCTGGGCTCCCACGTAGTCGACCGTGGCTAGTGTCTCGGACCCTGTGGCTTAAAACTCATGCCGGGCACATGTGCGTGCGTACCCAAGATCCCAAGAGGAGAAAGGAGGAGAAGGGATTGTGGCGTGGCCATGCCCCCTGGGGGGGTGATTTCTCACTTTCTGTCTCTCTGTCTCTTTCTATCTGTCTGGTGAATGCACGCACCCTATAGCAAAAACCTCTAAAACAAAAAAGAATTATTTTATCTAATTTCATTTATTCATTTATTTTAATTTGACCAGAGAAGTATAGAGTGAGAGACAGAAAAAAAAGAGAGAGAAATTGAGAAAGCAAACCTCTAGGTCTAGGACTTGAACCACAGTTGGCCATGTGGGATTCAAGCACTCTTAACCATCATGCCACCTGCTGGCTCCAAATAAAATAATTCTTTAAAGAATAAGAAATGAATATACCTTATCATAAAGTCTTATGAAACTTAAGATGCTAGTATTACTTTCCCCTTCAATATGGCTGAAGAAATTCGGAGGTGAAGATGCTCACCTAAGGTCACATGGTTTTCAGCTGGTGGAATAGGACTTTAATTATGTTGTTGCAGTCTTCAAAGCTCATGTTCTTTCTGGGATACTGCACCAGTGAATAAGTAGAATAAACAAATAAATTTGACTATTTATTTTTGTAGGAAATTATTCCCTTAAAACCAATAAATAAGCTGACTCAGATGAGTCTTAGTTATAGGTGTGCTGCTACCAGCACATAGATTCCAAGCACAGGATCCTTTTACATCAATGATGTTGACATAATCCATGATGACACCCACTCGTTCTTATTCCACGTGGTAAAACAAGAGTAAGGAGTAACTCAGTGAGGCATGACAGAGACAGAACTAGACAACTGACCCGTCCTTCCTAGATAGGTTCTTAGGCATCAACTAAATGGAGTGGAGGTTCTCATCACCTCATGCTCAGAGCAGCAAGTGCATGTTCCTAAGACAGAGCCCCTCCAAGTTCATTTGAAAAATTTGGAAGTGAATTTTTTTCTGTCTCAGTGTCTAAACTTTTCCTTTCAACTATACTGATCATACTACATGCAAAATAAATAAATAAGCAATATGTTCTCCTGTATTAAATACCTTATGTCTTTTTTATTGTCTGAAGACACATGCAGAGATAGAGACAGAGAGAGAGCAAGTGAGAGGGAGAGAGCATCCCTCAATGGGGCACGGTCCCACTGCAACAATTCCTTCTCTTCCATTATCCACCCCAGTGGGATTTGGGACACATGCACACAGTGCCCAGTGTGTTCTAAAAGCCATCCTGGGACTTGAACCACAATCAGCCATGTGGGATCTGATTCTCTTAACTATCAGGCCATGGGGCCAGCCCAGTGTGTCATGTTTTTAAAAAGCATCAAAGAGGCCAACAGGTGGTGTAGTGGTTAAGGAGCAGGACTCCCACATGGCTGACCACAATTCAAGCCCTGGACCCGGTGACTTGAAACACCATACTGGGTACATGTGTGTACCTACCCAAAATCCCAAAAGAAGAATGGAGGAAGAGAGATTGTGGAGTGGTCATCAGCCTTGGAGGGTAGTTTCTCACATTCTAGCTCTCTGTCTCTCTGGCAAGTGCTTATGCCCTGTAGCAAAAAGTCCTTTAAAAGATAAATAAAAAATAAAATAGAAAAAAAAAAAGATTCTAGATAATGGCTATCAAACTTGTGCTAATTCATATGAGTAGAAAAAGGAACAAAACAAACATAAAAGTTTATTCTATTAATTTAGTAGTCCAACCCCAAAACTCTTTTTTGAAAAAAAAAAAAAATTTGGGGCCAGCAGGTTGCATGGTGGTTAAGGTGGTGGACTCCCACATGGCTGACCACAGTTCTAGTCCCATACCTGGCAGCTTGCTTTCTCAATTTCCCCTTTTCTTGCTTGCTCTCTCTGTCTCTGGTCAAATTAAAAAATAATAATAAATAATAACAAATAAAAAATTAGATAAAAATATTTTAAAGAATTATTTAATTTTATTTATTATTATTATTATTTAATTTGCTATAGTACATGTGTGCTCACTGGAGAGAGACACAGAGAGAGAGAGGAAAGTGAGAAAGTAAGTCACCAGGTCCAGGACTCGAACCACAGTAAGCCATGTGGGAGTCAGCATGCCAACCACCATGCTACCTACTGGCCCCAGTAGCCCTCTTTTTTTTAATTTAAAGAATTATACAATTAGGAGCTGGCAGGTGACATGGTAGTTAAGAGCACTAGACTCCCACATGGCCAACCACAGTTCAAGTCTCAAACTCGGCAACTTGTTTTCTCACTTTCTCTCTTTCTCTCTCTCTGTTCCTCTCTGGTCAAATTAAAATAAATAAATAAAGTTAAATAAAATAATTCCTTACAAAAAAAGAATTATGCATTTAAACTCTAGATTGGTAAGACCAGTATTCAGATAGACCAAATCTATTACTTAAGTGACTCTAGCCCCATTTTCTTCTCCATTATTGTTTAAAACAACATCATTGAGAAGGCAAGATGAGTGAGCTTTGGGTACCAAGGCAAGAGAGAAGGAAGGAGAATCGGCCTGATACCAACTACTTAGGCCCTATCTAAACACTTCTCAGAGACAATACTGAATTCTTACATTTTGCTACCAGCTATAAAGGTAATGGATTTATTTTGACATGTACTGTATGCATGCTGGAAAAAGCAATGTTGTACACTGTAAAGATATGTAGTGATTACATGTAAATTTTAAAAATTAATTAATTAAAAAACATTTGCTAACAGAGGGTTAGGTCAGCACTTTTGTGGGTTATTAATTAAAGTACAACATGGTGATTTAGCATGGTTTCAACTGGATTTGGGCATAAAAATACTCTTTTGAAAAAAAATGCACAATTTGAAAATAGGGGTTATATTACCTCTGTATAGCAAAAGAGCAATCTTTTAAAAGATTGTCTTTCTCATCATAGAAGTTGATTTTATATTCCTAATGAGGCATGGGAGACAAAATCTATTCTTGAAACATTTCAACTCTCTTCAGTACTCAGTGTCTTCAGGGTTCTCTAATTAGAATGACTCCCTATACCAGTCTCCCTAGCTAGCAATCTAATAGCCATTAACAGAATTTATTTTCTGTTTAAATTGCTACTTAAAGTTTAGGCTTGGTTCCAAGGATTTAGGTAGATAACGAAGAGAAGGTGTGGCTTTTAAATCAAATCTCTGCCTCGTTTCTATCTTCAATGTATGTATAAGAACATCCCTTGTAAAATAAATAAATAAATAAATAAATAAATAAATAGTTCAAACTCTTAAGAAAATAGACTTGGGATTTTGGGGGCGGAGGTGGGGAAAGGGGATGTGAATGGGGAGTGAGAAGGCTAGTAGATAATTATATGTATCTGAACATACCTGCAAATGTGTTTAATACAAAACAAGTTTCTTTTCTCCTTTTTTTGGTATGCATATTTACTGATGTGTGTCTTAAAGTTTAACAAGATGCAAGACAGAAAACATATAAAAACAGTAAAGATACATCTGCCAAAATGAACAGATTAGTATCGTTTTTTTCATCCTACATGGAAGAAAAGAAAGCTATAGGAGTAACTGACCTAGAATTTGAAAGGTTCATGATTGTAACTCCAGTACATTTTTTGAGCAACCTTAGCAGTTCTACCAAATTCAAATAGAATATGAACCTAAGTATTTTAGTTTTCTTTTTTGAATTATTTATTTAATTTTATTTATTCATTCAGACATTTCCATTTGACCAGAGAAAATCAGATACACAGAGAGAAGGAAAGTGAGAAAGCAAGTCACCAGGTCCAGGACTCGAACTGCAGTCAGCCATGTGGGAGTGTCCAATGCCTTAACCACCACACCACCTGCTGACCTAGTGTTTTAGTTTTTAAATTCACAGCTTTTTTTTTATATTTTAGGAATCACAAAATAATCACATTCTATACTTATGAGAATCAGGAAGATCAGTTAAAAAAATGGTGTATGAATACAAATAATGATCAAAGCATGGTAGTACAATGATTAAGTATCAATTAATTTTAAAAATTAAATAAATTAAACAGCACATTTCCAAGTAAAAACTGAATAGCAAACTTGGTATAAACTCTGAAATACAATGTTCCTAAATTTAAGGACCATGCGAGAACTCTTTTAGATTGATCATCTACTTCCTGGCCCATTACAGCACAGCACATAAGGGGAATGGGAAATTTATTTTCAAAGCTTTCTTTTTAGATGTTTCCACATTAAGTCATTTATATATCAAAACTACGGGCCCAGTCACAGTGGTGTGCACTAGGCATAGTTGCTTTGCAAGCTGAGGTTACGTGGGAAGTCCAGGTTTGATTCTTGTTCACCCGAGAAGATAGATACTGTGGTGTGCACCTGTAGTCACAGCTAATCAAAAGGCTGAGGAAGAACTGTGACACAAGACTGCATCTAAAATACCAAGCACACACACACACACACACAAACAGAAATACATGCACAAAGTATGAAGGTCTATGCATTCTTTAATTATTTTATACAATTAGAATTGCTAAGAAATAATTAGATAAGGTCTCTTACTAATGATTGATTTAAAGGAATAGGAATAGTAGCCATGATGATAGCGATTATAAAAACAAGAATAGTATTAGGATTTGTGCAAGAATACAACAGGTAATAGACTGATTTTAAATAATATTTCATTGGGGTCCAGCAGGTTAATGTGGTGGTTAAGAGCGCTGGACTCCCACATGACCAAGCGTATTTAAGTCCCTGAACTGGCAGCTTGCTTTCTCACTTTCCCTCTCTCTCTCTCGCTCTCTCTCTCTCTCTCACTCTGTCCCTCTCTGGTCAAATTGAAATAAATAAATAAAAAAGATAAATAAAATAATTCTTTGGAAAAAAATAATAATTCATTGCCCCTATATGAAGAAGCCAGAACAGGAATATTATTAAAGATCAATCCTGACTTTCTGGTTTTCCACAACACTTCTTCACTACCTATTTTATAAGACAAAGCAAAATTTCCTCAGTAGCCAGGTCCTCAGTACCCTGGTTAATTATCATCCCTTTTTCTGAATATTAACACCAAAAAGTTGGAATCAGCAGTTGGCGAAATGCCTACATTGCTGGACTTCCATGTAGTTGTCCGTGGTTTGAGTCCTGGACCCGATGGCTTAAATTCACGCCGGGCGCGTGTGAGTGCGTGTCCAAGATCCCAAGAAAAGGATGGAAGAGAAAGGACTGAGGCGTGACCATCCCCCCTGGGGGGTGATTTCTCGCTTTCTGTCTGTCTCTCTGTCTTTCTGGCGAGTGCACATGCCGTATAGCAAAAACCTCAAAAAAAAATTTACTTTAAAAATTTGTTTCAATTTGTCAATTACTTGGTAGAAAATGGTATGCTAGCATCTATCAACAACCAAAATTGAGTTTAGACAGAAAAAAAGGGGTTTCTGAACATATCTTCCATCAATAATTCACTTATATTTCAATTGTTTACTTAATTTTATTTATTATTATTCATTTTTTATTTGCTATAGTGAATGTGTGCTCATCAGAGAGAGACAGAGAGACATAGAGAGAGATTGGGAGACAGAAAGAAAGTGAGAAAGTAAACTACCACATCCAGGACTTGAACCATGGTTATGGCGCCATGTGGGAGTTAAGTGACAACTAACATGCTACCTGCTGGCCCCAATAACCCCCCCTCTTAAAAATTTATTTTAGATTTTATTTATTATCATTATTCTTTAATTTTGACCAGAGAGAGACAGACCCAGAGAGAGAGAGAGAGAGGAGAAAGCACCTCCCACACGAAATAGTCATGCTGCAATCCCTTTTCCTCCATCTCTCTCTCTCTTTTGGGATTTATGGGCATGCATGCTCAAGTATCCAAAATGTTTCTCAAGCTGCCAAGTCTGAGACTCCAAATGCATGGTCACCCTCCTGGAATTGAGCTGCCTTAATCACTAGGCCCTGGAGTTGGCCCAGTATCTTTAGCCTTTAACACTGTGCTGAAGCAGGGATGCCAGGGGGGTGGGGGTGGGGTGGGTGGCAGTGAGGGTTCATATGAAATATAAAATTATAGCCCATATATCTGTAGTACTTACTTTGTAGCAATCACAAGGGTTAATATTTCACATATATCTCTTTGACCTTCACAGCAACCTTTGGAGCAAGAATTATGATCTCTCAGATGAGCAAATTAAGCTTGGAGAAGTTAAGTGACTCGCCTTTGGCCACATAGCTAGTAAATAACAGGCTTGTCTCCAAAGCTTACGAACTTAATGCACTATATGAAAGGTGATGTATCAGACAGGTATAGATATTTTACAAATGTAGGGCATTTTTGTGATAGAAGGATTTCAGAGGCTTAGCACTCAGAAAGAAAAATTCCAAAGTTATGGTCACAGTAATCTCTATATATCCTTTGACCTCTCCATCCTTCACAAAACTGACAACTTCCTGGCCTTGTATCAGAAGGATATATTCTCCCCACTAGTCTCCCAGCTTGCTCTGTAGCAGTTTCTTACATTCAGGGTTACTAGTTTACTGGAATACTGGACACTGTAGGAAGTTTAGCAGCAATCCTGGTCTCCAACCACTAGATGCCAGGAGCTTCTCTTTCCCACCCTGTGTGAAAACCAAAAGTTCCCAGACCTTGCCAAATGCCCTCCAAGGAGTCAAATTGCCTAGGCAGGAAGAGGATAAGGCCATCAGTCACTTCCTATGACTTAGAATGTAAGTCTTAGATTATCAGCTTCCAAAAGGATATGAGCAATCATTCTTCATTTGCTTGTCTGTAGTCACAGATCAAATGAGTGCTTTTTTTTCCCTCACTTACTATAACACCATTTCCAAATAAAGACACATAACAGGGGCCAGTAGGTGGTATGATGGTTAAAGTGCTGGCCTCCCACATGGCTGACTGCAGTTTGAGTCCTGGACCTGGTGGCTTGAGAATCACTCTGGGTTCATTCGTGTGCGTGCTTAAAATACTGAGAGGAGAATAGAGGAGAAGGGATTGCAGCATGGCCATGCCCTCTGGGAGTGACCTCTCACTTTTCCTCTCTGTCTCTCTCTGGCAAGCACACAAACCCTATGGCAAAAACCTGAAACCACAAAAGACACATGATTAAATATTAAGTGAGTGACAAATAATTGTCCCCTGTGCCAGTAGTATTTGATTGCTCATGGGGCAGAGTAAAGACCCAGAAGATACCTTACTGGGTTCCTATCATGTGACTTTTCACCAGTGATTTGAATCAAACCAATGGTCTGTAAAAGAATCCATATTTCCTGTATTTCCAAAGTTGAAGCTTAAAGTTGCAGTGCAGAAAAAGCTGCAGGTCAGAGTCCAGGTGACTTCTACACCTAAATACAAAGGTTGATTGTGTGACCGGCAATGCTCCTGGAGTCAGGCCCTCACTAGTGAAGTCATGGGTCAGAGACAGACATCTCTTGTGGCTTCCTAGATATTAGCCTTGTCCATGCAGCAGGCATGGCCACTTAGTCACTAGAGTGATCAGAGTGAGACCTTCTTTTTTGTTTGTTTGTTTAGAGAGGTTTTTCCTATAGGATGTGTGTGTTTGCTGAAAAGACAGAAAATGAGAAATCACCCCCCAAAGGGGGATAGCCACACTGCAATTCCTTCTCCTCCATTCTCCTCTCAGGATCTCGGGCACTCATGCACACACACTCAATGTGAGTTTTAAATAGCCCCGGTCTGGGACTCGAGCCACAGTTGACTGTGAAGGAGTCCAGTGATGTAGCCATTCTGGAATCTGCTGATCTCACAAAGTGATACATTCTTATGTGCTATTCAGCATTTATAAAGATGGGGGCTGGCAGGTGGTGTGGTGGTTAAGGGCGCTGGACTCCCACATGGCCAACTGAGATTTGAGTTCTGGACCTGGAGGCTTGCTCTCTCTCTCTCTCTCTCTCTCTCTCTACTCTCTCTCTGTCTCTCTCCCCCTCCTTCCCTTCCTCTGTGGTCAAATGAAAATAAAGTTTTTAAAAAAAGAATAAAATAAATAATTTATAAAGAAGTTTCAACAAGAATCTCAAGGACAATTTTTTGTGTGCAGCCATAGATATTAGGATGACTTTGTGCCTAACTTTGGAGCAGGAAAACTGAGTTTGGGGGCAGAATGGGAGCATTAAACCTATTAAGAATCTGCAGAAATGGACTGTATAAATATGACATTTGTCAGAATCCTGTTTGATTGTAATTACTATTGATATTGATGTAAATAAAAAACTAAGTTTTTGTTTTTATTGTCAGAGGCCTTGTGCACTCACAAGAGAGAGAGAGAGAGAGAGAGAGAGAGAGAACCTCCCAATGGGTCTTGGTCATGCCACAATCCTTTTTCTTCCATTTCTCTGCCTAGTTAGGATTTTTGGCACACATGGAAATGGGCCTGGTATGTTTTTCAAGCTGGGTTCAAAGCACTGCTGGTCATCTGGGATCCACAACTATTAACTGCTGCACTCCACATCTATTCATTCCTTTTCTCTACAAAAGCCCAGTTGTTATTTGGAGCACAAACCATTTCAAAAGTTAAAGTTCAGGGCTAGCAGGTGGTATGGTGGTTAAAGGCACTGGACTCCCACATGGCTGACTGTGGTTCAAGTCCCAGACCTGGCAGCTTACTTTCTCACTTTTCCTCTCTCTCTCTCTCTCTCCATCTCTCTCTGCTCAAACTTAAAAAGAATAATAATATTAATTAATAAAATTAAAGAAAATAATTTTTTTAGAGAGATTTTTGCTCTAGGGTGCATGTACTCACCAGAGATACAGAGAGAGATGGAGAGGCAAAAAGTGAGAAACCTCTCCTCAGCAGGGATGGCAACGCTGCAATCCCTTCTCCTCCATTTTCTTCTCGGGATTTTGAGCACACACGCACATGCATCTGATGTGAGTTTTAAGCAACCAGGTCCAAGACTTGAACCATGGTTGACTACATGGGAGTCCAGTGACATAACCATTACTCTGGTCAAAAATTCAATTTTTTAAAAAAATTAAAGTTGCACTAGCTTAAGTTTTGAAGATGGTAACCTGGATTTTGAGAGCTATGTGGACCTCAGCAGCTAGGTCTGATTTTTTTTGGGGGGGGCAAGGATACAGTTGTTCCAAAGCTCAACCAATTCTTTTCACATTGTCACCTATGCTTTTCTTTCCTCATCACACCTCTCAGATTAATGATCTCCAATTCATCCTTCTTTACTTGCAGAGAAAGTAAAGTGAATTGACAAGATTCAAATTCCAGCAAG
>NW_006207899.1:1607819-1618802 GCF_000334495.1 Tupaia belangeri chinensis
AGCCAGAATTGGTGTATCTCTTCAACTTATTTTAGTTATCTCGAAAGTTTTTCTTTTTTTTTTTTTTTGAAGAATTTTTTTATTTAACTTTATTTATATTTTATCAGAAAGAGACGGAGCAAGAGAAAGAGAGGGAGAGAGAGAGAGAAAGGGAAAGTGAGAAACCAAGCCACCAGGTCCAGGACTTGAATGGCAGTTGGCCATATCGGAGTCCAGCACCCTTAACCGTCATACCACCTGCTGGCCCTGAAAGCGTATTTCTTTAAATCTATATATTTTAAGGAACTATTTTAGTGAATCATGAATCTCAAAATTAAGAATAAACAAAGCAAAATATAGTTGTCCAAATATTTGTCAAACACCTTTGCATTTTATTTGGGATATCAGGATATAAACATGTCAAGCGCTGTTTTATTTAATGAAACATGTTAATTCTCTTGCAACCTTTTCAGGAGAACTCTTAAGCTATTTAAGTATCCGCAGCTATTGCAAGCACACAGACACCAAGCCCAGTACCAGCCATGCATCAGTGCTTTCCCCAGTTTCTATCCTCTCATTACATCTTGCTTGTCCCCTTATTATAATTCCTGTTTTACATTGGGGTTGTTAACCCTTCCCTTTTGCAGTAGGTCAACGAGCCCTGTAATTTTTTTTTTAAATTACTCTTAAGTCCTATTTATTTAATTATTTTAATGTGCAATGGGGTGTGTGTGCTCACCAGACAGAAAATTAGAAATCACCTTCCAGGGGCTTGGCCATGTGGTAATCCCTTCTCCTCCTTTCTCTCTGAATTCTGAGCATTGATGCTCATGTGTCCAGTGTGTTTTTAAAGCCTGGGCATCCAGGAATTAAACCGTGCAGTCGGCCACGTGGGATCTAGCCACCTTAACCATCAGGCCAGTGACTGACCTCAGCCCTGTGATTCTTAAAGAGTAAGCATTCAAAAGTTATTTGTTACATTGAAACGCCATCCTGGCCATGGTGGCTCAGCATTAGTACAAGGCATGCATTGCTGGAAACCACATGGTAGAAAGGGTCCAGTTCCTGGGCCAATCTGTATGTGCAGGACACCTGTATGTGTCTGTGTTCCTAATTGGCTAGGAAGGCTGGGGAGAGAATCGTGGTGAGACCCTGTTGAAGATGCTCTTCTCTCTCTGTCTCTCATGAAAAAAAAAGAAAACTTAAAAAAAATTTAATTGCAATACCAAATTATTTTGGTGTACAAATTTTTTTCCAAGTAGGTTATTGTATTAAGCCAAATAATGTATTCTTCTCTATGTATTAGCAATTGTTTTGAGAAATAGACTCTTATAAGGTATGCTGAAGCCTTACATGCCCCGTCTAGCCAAGCCAGAGGCCAAAGCTGCATTTTTAATCTCCTTTAATAATTTATTAAAAAAAGCCTGTGTTGCCAAGTTAAGAATGTCTTTTAAAAGTTCATTAGGTGGGAGTTGGCAGGTGGCATGTGGTTAAAGGTGCTAGATTCCCACATGGCAGACCACAGTTCAGGTCCCAGACCTGGTGGTTTGCTTTCCCATTTTCTCTTTCTCTATGTCTCTGTCTGATCAAGTTAAAAAATAACACTGACAAATGGAATTAAATAAATAAATAATTCTAAAAAAAATTTCTTTAGGTGTATCAAAATGCGATATTAAATAAAAATGTGAAACATTTGCTAGGCATGGGTAAAAGTTTAAGTGCTAATTTTTTTCTCATTTCTATCTCTACTTTTCTTTCTTTTTTCATAATTATTGATTTATTTCATTCCGTTTGTTATTATTATTTTTTAATTTTACTAGAGAGAGACAGAGAGAAAGGGAAAATGAGAAAGCAAGCAGCCAGGTCTGGGGTTCTAATCTTGATCGGTCATGTGGGAATCCAGCGCCTTTATCCACCATGCCACTTGCCAGCGCTCCACTTTTCTTTTTGATTTTAAGTTAAATGAATATTTTAATTTTGACCAGAGTTGCAATAATACCTGTGGTATTGTATCTGATCTCTGGTTATTCTCATGGCTGTCTCTCATGATGTAATGAGAGAGGTGGTATAGCCTCCAAAAAAAATTTGGTGTAAAATATGTGTAGTCTGACTGCTTTATTCTTCTTTGAATGACTAACCCAGTGATGAAATATTCCAGATGTATGCCTTCATTGTGATGACGATTTAACCAAGTCATATAAGCCTTGTTAAAATTCTGGTCTGGTCTTCACTTTAACAGATATCCATCCTTAGTATGTCAGAGAAGCAAAGCATAGTCCATATTAAAATAAATTAACATGACTTTGGCCTTAGTGGATATTGTAAACCAAAGACCGTATCATGCTATAAAATTGCTACTAGTTATTAAACTATTATTTCTGCTTTTATTTTTTAAACTTTTTATTTATTTATTTATTTGACCAGAGAGAGAAAGAGAAAGCAAGCTGCCAGGTCCGGGACTCTAACCATAGTCCACCATATGGGAGTCCAGTGCCTTCAACCACCATGTCACCTGCTAGTCCCATATTTCTGCTTTTCTTTAATGCAGTACTGTAAAATATTCTCCACAAGATGAAAAGATTGTTTCAGATCTATACTGTTCAACCAATTATCAAAGTTGAGACTTTTACCCTAACACCCTAGTTGTTTTACACATTTAGGAGACAGAGGCAAATGGCCAACTGTGGACAAATCTACAAGTGAAACTCTGAGTCCGCTAAAACTTAAAAAAGTTTGAATTAGACAATCAAGAGCCGGTCTGTTACATCAAACTCACTGTCTGTCCAAGACCTCACAACAGAAAGCTGAGTCAATGATCTGAGTCATCAGTACCTTAACTTGCATATTCTGGAGTCGGGCAGTCCTTGAACAGCAGTGTACTGGCTAACCAAGTTATGCAAAAATTTGGCTTGGAATTTCCTCCCTGGGTTTTGACTTTCTATTTGTAGACAATTCCCAGCGCATGCTCTAATATGGCAGAAATTTGGCAGGGGCTTAAAATTTCCTCCTCAGGGGACCAGCAGTTGGTGTAACAGCTATGTTGCTGGACTCCCATGTAGTGGACTGCGGTTCAAGTCCTGGACCCAGTGGCTTAAACTCACGCTGGGCATGTATGTGTGTGTGTAGCCAAGGTCTTGAGAGGAGAATGGAGAAGGTATTGCAGCGTAGCCATGCTCTCTGGGAAGTGATTTCTTGCTTTCTGTCTCTGTCTCTGCCTTTCTGGTGAGCACACACACCCTATAGCAAAAACCTCTCAAAAAAAAAAAAATTGCTCTTCAAAATACAGAAATTAATTTTAAGTAACAATAATCAAAAGTTACGATTTTTAATTGACTCTCAAATATAGAGCATGTGCAGGTTTAAAAATATAAAAAAGCAAGAAATCAGAAAACAAATGAAAATCTCCCTATAATGCTTAGTGATTTTATTTGCTATATCATCACATCAAAATAATTGTCATTGGATTCATTTCCTGTATTTGTGACACTTTTCATGAACTTTATAGAGTAAGAACTTCAGGTATGTTATTTCTTCGGATATGTTCCCAAATGAGGTACCTTGTAACATTTTTTAAAATCTTTTAACACACTGAATGAACACCAGCTGTTTACAAACTGTTCAGATATAAACATTTAATTTTACATATTCTGAAAATAAATTCCATACTGCTTTTGTAAACTCAATATGTAATAGGTTAAATGGAGTCTTTTTTTTTCTTTTTCTTTTAACTTTGTCAGAGGGTGTGTCAACTCGAGAAGAGTGGCAATGGCGGTAAGAAATCAGTCCCCACGAAGCCTGGTCACACAGCATTCCCTTCTCCTTTCTCTCTCCCCCCCTCCGGATTGCTGGCGCACACACGAACGCCTGGCATGTTTCGAAGCTGCCAGATCTGGGACTCACCACATGGTGCTCTATGTGAAATCCAGCTGCTGTAACCACCATGCCATGGATGGCCTGGAAGCTTCTTAAGAAATGCAATTGTCTTATTTATCTTTAAATTATGTTCATTGGGATGTAATAGTTACACCAAATCCTATTATCACTTCAGCTATCACTAAACTTTACATTCAAAACAGCACATTTTGCTTTATATAAAGTCTATTAATAATACTAAACACGGAAAATTAGAACGCAACTTGTGGAGTGAATAAAATGCAAATTCCTAAGCCACATCATCAGAGATTTTGATTCAGTTTCAGGGAGAGGTTCTGAATCTACCCTTTCAATAAACACCCAATGGCATCTGATGAAATTTGTAATATAACCCTTTTGAAAACTGCTTATGAGGAGAAAAAACTTGACTATCACAATTTTTTTTTTAAAATACATTTTTGCCATAGGGCATGTGCACTTGCTGGAGGGACAGAGATAGAAAAGACAGAGAAGTGAAAAAGCACAACCACGGGGTAGGGGTGGGGGTTTGGCCACACCACAATCCTTTTTCCTCCACTCTCCTCTCAGGATCTTGGGCACGCGCACGTGGCCCGTATTGAGTTTTAAGCCTTCGGGTCCAAGACTCGAACCAGTCTACTAAGTAGAAGTCTAGCAACATAGCCATTACACCATCTACTGGTCTCAAACTCACAACTTTATACTAGAGTCTCTATTATTGCAGGTGGCAGGTTTTGATGAACAACACTAAGTCAGTCAAAAGTTTTGTGCTTTCCAAATCTTAAAAACTGCCTAATGAATAAGAAATTTTGCCCTACCTTTCCACATTCTTATTCCCCCTCAGACCACCTGGACAAAATCTAAAAAGTATTAGAATCAAGGGGCCAACAGATGGCATGGTGGTCAAGGGCACTGGACTCCCACATGGTTGATCATAGTCAGGTCCCTTATTTGGCAGCTTGTTTTCTTACTTCCTTTCTCTCCTCCTCCTCCTCCCTCCACCCCATCAAATTTAAATATAAATAAATAAATAAATTTAAATAAAAAGTCATTCTTAAAAAAATAAAATGAAAAGTGTTAGAATAGAAACAGTATCATCACATTGAAACTTCAGATTAAATAAATTATTATTAAACTTTGCTTCTTGGAGGAAGTTCAGAGGAAATTGAAGAATTGAAGGTACTTAGCGTAACTTCTGAGTTTAGGTGGCTCTGAAGTTCCTTGAAAGCCAACTTTAAAAAAATAAAACAGAGGACAACCTGTACTGAGACCTCTTAACCCAAGAGAAAGAACCTTGAACAGGAAACAAGAGATTAAACAATAATAACAGGTAAATCATTTCCTAGACTTCCGGAGATTCTTGGCAGCGAAGGGTTGTACTTTTGGGAGAAAAAAAAAAATCAGACCAAGTGACTAATTGAGTGACTTAAGAAAACCTAGTATTTGTTAAGATGGGCTTGTAACAGCTTGCTGTGTTTTTGCTTCCAAAAGACAACTCCAAACACACTGACTTTTTCCCATACTGCATCTTTTTCCCAGAGTAACATTTAACAATTTTCTGGGTAATTTGATTAAGTAAGTTAGGACCCTAAGTTAACATACTTGGGCTTGAATTATAAGGTCAATATAGGATGAAATTCCATGTTACCAAGTAGCTGAAGCCAAACAAGTTCGTTTTTAGATTTTCTCTAACAAGGAATTTGGTGTGATGGTGATGAACTTTAGAGTCTAAAGCTGCAAAAAAGTCATGATTAGTTAAGTCAAAACCAATTTCTGTCTCCTAAGAATTGATCTGGGTATACTCTGCCTGAAACCTAGGTGACATTCAATTACTGTCTGTTGAACCAAACTCGTTCCTCTAGTTTTTGACGAGCCTCATGGCATCCATTCTTAAGACTTTCTATATAAAGTCTAATTGTTAATCTTTTAGGACAGTCTCTTGAATAATTCAGTTTAAGATTTAAAAAATAAATAAATAAACTTGCAAAAACAAGGGCAAGTAAGCCAATTTGCAAAAGCAAAGGAGAAAACAAGGGCATTAATAGCGCCAAAATATGCTTACATATGAGTAATACAGATAAGTGAATCCAACGTTCAATTATTTCTCGATTGCTAGAATGATCTCTGAAAACCATCAAATCCACCTTACTTGAAAGTAGCAATTGTTAGCCTTGACATCAAATGTGATTTCTTGCACTTAAAATAAGAAAAAAATAAGACAAAACAGCTCAGTTTAATTTCAAACGTTAATATATTTTCTATTTTATATTGAACATATGCATCTGTAACCCCCAGCAACTACCACATCCTCATAAAAGGGGCAAATTTTGTAAGATGCCTCTTAAAATAAATATTCTTTTTTTTTTATAAAATAATAAAGCTTCAAATAAATATTCTTTACACTAAACAATATGTTGAAAAAATTAGAAAATAAAGGTTGAATTTTACTGTAACTGTACAATAGACATGAAGTCCAAAGGGAAATCAGAGTCTTACAATAAAGGCTTTCTGTAAGGCAAAATACAATCTAAAAACATACTGATTGATTCACATTCTTCCGAATGTACAACATATTAGTATAATATTTTGTGACTGTGCCACGTAGTATGGCACAACTTGTTTTTTCACAGTTGCAAATATTATTGTATATACAAAAATATAGCACATTATCTCTGGAGAAAACAATGAAAAAAAGTCATTTGCTAATTTACAAATTTTGCAAGTACTATTCACAAACAAAAACTTTTGCCTAAGAGTGTCTGTGTTGCTTTAGCTTATGCGATAGGTGGGTCACCAAGTTTTGGAGCCCATATTTTTTGAGCTCCATTAGCTGGGTTCTAACAAGCATCTCAGTTAAAATGGCACATGGACAAAATAAGCATGTCACTGCAAACAGCAAAGACTATCCCAACCCTCTATTAACAGTGCCAAGATTATAACTGTTTAGTTGGTTGCATATGTGTGTTAAAAGGGGGGAGAGAAGGGGGGGGATCCTTATTATCGTAATATTCCTGATTAATGATGCTATGTTGGTTTTTCAAAGTTCCTTGGGGGGACAGCGGGAACCTTGCAGCAAACGGTGTTGGAGTTTTTACAACGGCACCCAGGTCTATTAACTCGGTCATAACACCCCTGGCACAATTTAAGGCAACCCTTGGCTGGAAGGTAACACCACAAGCAAGGCAAAAAGAGGGACATGACCCCCATGGCCGACCATCGTGTACAACAGTGAGACTGGCTGCAAGAGCACGGGTTGTCAGCACAGTTGTCCTCATCGTCATTAGAACAGTGATAGAAGAGACCTTTCACACAGCACACGCAAGTCCCATAGTCAATCACGTTCTGGGCCGAGCAAAGGCACTGCTTGTCGCAGATCCAGTCTGATGGCAGAGGCCTCGGATAGGTGCACTCCTTACATTTACACTTGCCGCAGTCCTCACACCTGTAGGCATGTAGGCCCAAATCTTCCTTGCTCAGTGGTTTAAGCTCACCTGGCTTGAGCTCAGACTTGGGCTGCATCCGGATTATTCCATCAGCAACAGGCCCCGAGAAGGATGATCCCAACAGCCTCTGTTCAGAGGAGCTGCTGCTGGTACTTGTCCTGGTACTGCTTCGCGACCCTGAGCTGACGGTGCTGATGGACCTGGACAGAGGGGCTCTCACAGACGAGGGAACGTGTGAGTGCTGGAGCCGGGGAGGTTGGCGGTGCTCAGGCAGACCGTGCAGTCTCTCGTGCTTGTGCTGAGTGGAGGGGCGAGGAGCAGGCTTGAGCCCAGGTCTCGGGACCACAGTAGGCCCCTCTGTGTACTCGTTGGTGTTTCGGATGGCTCTGATCTGATCCAGAGACAACACGTGTACCTGCTGGGTAAGGGCATCCCTGGGGTCGGGCTCACGCTGCCTGCCACTGTCACGGGGCGCCTGCAGCAAGGGCTGAGAGCCGTTGCCACTCTGAGCTCTGGCCTCCATGAGGTCTTTGATATGTGGTCACTCCAGCAGGCTTAGAACACATCTGAACTCCTGCAGAAACCAAGAGAGAGAGAGCGGTTTACACTTGGAAGATACTTCCCACTCTCCACCCACCAGGGCTGGCTCTTCCCTTCCCACTTTCCGAAAGAAATTGGACTTGAAATGGAGTGGTGGTGGGGACGGTCAGAATAACCATACCATGGACGCACATACCAGAAAGTGAAAATTATGGCCAAGCATTGACAACCCTGGAATCCCATGATGTAGAGCAACACAAGTGGATCCTTGTTTCAATCACTCAAGTCACAACTCCTCATTCAAATCAACAGGCAACATGTAAGATTCAGGTTCAATACAAAAACTGCAGAAGGATGGAACAGAATATTGCTACCAGCATTTCCAAAGGCTGAATACTTTCCAAGATTTGCAATGGATTTAAACGTGCCATGATCGTTGCTGCCTTAAACACCAGTGAATACAGTGTAAAAAATGATTCCTTGATTCTACTGTTAGTCTGCTTTTAAGGCAAAGGAACCACGATTTATCCATTATTCTGTAAGTTTTTTAAATCCTGTAGGGTATTACAGGCAAGAATCCCTTCCCCAGGGACAGTTACAAACTTTACAACAATCATGCCATTTTCACCAACTGTATAGAAGCACGACCTCATAGAATTAAAAACTAACCAAATCTCGTCCACAGCCAGAAACACATTAAAGCAACTCAGACAGGAAGCAACAGGACAAGGAGGAGTTTTCAATCTCTCAACAACTTGAGAATCAAATACTTTACAGCCCGACAGCCCAGAAAAACACCTGAGAGACTGCAGCTAAAAGACTGTTCTCCCTGTTTCAGGAATGAAGTATGTTAAAACCTTCCCCTACTTTTCTCCTTCCCAAACATTAATAGCTGAGGATATAAACCAATTGATCATAACAAGTGCTTTAAAAATTCAAGTGTCACGTTTCAAACCTAGCTCTGTGAAGTAATCCCTTAAATTACAGTCCCTTGTAAGTTTCAAAACGATCACTTCGTTTCCCAACCCTTCGTGAAAATATGAAGTAAAACAGGCAAAAGCGGACTTCAGCCAATCTCCCCTTCGTAGAAAGAAGAAAAAAGCCACAGCGGACAAGGCAGGTGACAATCGCCTCCCAGTTCCAAACAAGGCTGAGGTGGAAACCGGATCTCCTTACCTCCGACAGAATGGCAGTCAAGACAACGCCGCGCTTTGCTTTCACTGGGTTTATCGGCTCTATCTGCGCCCCAACACTGTCCCCAGCAGGTGGGATACAGCCGAACCCCGGGGGACTTTTTTCCAGGAAGACTGACGCTGTCCAGGGGCCAGGTCGGCCCCCCTGCGTCGGATCGGAGACACACAAGCAGGCGGGGGGCGTGGGTGCTTCAGAAGGGAACATGTCATTCAACGCATGGGCACTCTTCCCCCGCTTCCCCCTCCCCAACTAAAATCTCCCCAACTCGGGAGAGCAGCCTTCCAGCCCCAAGGGGGAGCCACACCACCCCCTCGCAGAGGTCTGCAGCCCACCGCAGGGCTTTTCTGCAAAGGCCCTAGGGACGTCGGACACAGGTTTCTACCCATCGCCGCGAGGAAGAAAGCTCTACCTTAGACACACACACACACATGCGCGCGCGCGCGCGTCCGCCACAGAGGTGCAACCCAGGTGCACAGCGACTCCACGATGCACTGCCTGTAATCTGCACGCATTATCTCGTTTGGGGTCCAGGGAAGGAGAAAGATACACGCTGGATTTATTAAAGTGAAAGAAAATTTGTTTTTTAAAGAAAGGATTATTTCCAGACCCTTCCTGTACACACCAGGCGTGCAAGACCTAAGATCTCTGGGCTGTAAACTTTCGGCGCAGATTTATTTGCAGTTGAATTATCATCTCAGAGAAAAATACAGCAAAATCCTGTTTTGTTTTTAAGTCATTTCTGAGGCTCCCCGGTCCCTTTTACAGCATCCCGCTCCGTCCCTCTGCGCTCTCCCAGTTTCCCCCCCCTCCCCTTTGAAAGTGCTTTGAAACCCCCATTAAGAACAGTGTGTGATCAGACTAAGGATTAGAGGCAAGGGACTGAAGCACTAGGGTGGGGCGAACCGACACAGAAACCGCTTTGTAAAAGTAAAATACGCACAAGATCCCAAATAAAAAACAGCAACAAAAAAGGAAATTAAAAAACCATCCCCTTGCCACCTACTTTCAGGTAATGGAAAACGCTGGCTACCACTTGATGACTTTTTTCCGGTGCTAGGTCAGCCCAAGCTTCCAAAAATATAAAAAGCGTGACCCAGGGCCGACCACGGAGAACGGAAAAAAGAGAAAGCTGCACTTCCGAACCGCAGAGACTAGGCGCCAGGCAGGGCGACGCTGCCACCCGCACCAGAGTCGCCTCTGTCCACACCGGCAGAGGAGGGGGCTCCCCCAACCCGGCTTCCTGCCCTTTTTCACCCGCGGGGACTGCTGCCCGGTGAGGCGAGCAACCCGTGCACCCCAACCCCACCAGTGCCCTTGCCTCGGGACAGCCTCGCGAAGGACTTTGCCTTCCTCCAAGAGGAGGAGCAGGTTGGAAATGCGGGCGTCTGTAACCGCGACCAGGAAAACACAAAGTGTCTGCACTCCCGCTTCTGCTCTCAACGCCGAATTCGCGCTCAGAGCACGGCTAGGAGCAGACTCCCGGAGAGCGGTCCTACGTCCCAACCCCTAGGGCGCTGGCGCGCAGGGTCGCCGGCCCGGGACGCTGCACCCGCGCATACTGCAGCCCCCGCCGAGGCAGGCCGAGTCCGAACCCCGGGCAGGTCCCCGGTTTGTCGCGGGGAATCCGCGGGGTTAGAGAAAGGGAGGCTCGGAGACAAACCCCACGCCTGGTCCTGGTGCACCTACTCCATGTTGCCAACGGCGCCAGGAGGGAAGAATCAAACGCGCCTCACCGTGATCGCGGCTTTGCACCAACCCCTCTCCCTTGGATTCTTCTCTTCTTTCTGCGATGTGCAAATAAATCCAGACTAATGCAAACTTTCCCCCCGTCTTTCCAAACTCTGCTTTAGTCCAACTTCCGAGCAATCGGCGGGAGGAAAAAAAAGAGAGAGAGAGAGGAGAATTCGGAGCCAAGTTCCCCGCCGATCAACACTCC
>NW_006207899.1:1619578-1625605 GCF_000334495.1 Tupaia belangeri chinensis
TGTTTTTAAGACTTTATCCGGAATCTATTTCAAGTCTACCTCGCCCCTTTTCCGTTCCCTCTCGCCCAGGGGGGGCGACGGGGTGGGGGGAAGAGGCGGGGGAGGGGAAGGGGAGCGGGAAGTGAGGTGGGAGGGCTATTGGTTTATTCTTTGTCTACTGGATTAACCCGATTATACACCAGGCACCAGCACAAACCGCCTCCTCCACCTCCGAGCCTTGTACGGGAGGAACGGAATGCAGATTCGGGTTTCAAGTACTTTCTGCTCTTGCTGGGATTTGCTTTTGATTGTGTCGACTTGTAGGTTTAAGGTTTAATAGTTGTTTTTTTTTTTTTTTTTTTTTTTTTTTGCTACAGGGCGCCTGTACTCGCCAGACAGAGACTTGGCGCAATAGCTGCAGAAAATTCTAGCATCTAAGCCTTTTAAGTTAATTCAGTAATACACACAAAAATGATTACTTAGGCGACTCATGGGCTTCCGAAATGGAGTGTGTGTGTTTGGGGCGGGGGGGGGGTGTCCACGGTTGCACTGGAGATTTCTTTCCTCCTCTAAGCAGAAACCATCCTTCACTTCCCAGTCATCACCTAGAACATTTCTTAAAACCCTATTGTCCATATTGAAGATGGAATGTATTTTCTCCACCTAAAAAGTAGAGAGAGAATACACATGCCTATGCACTGCTCTAACTGCCCTTCGTTTACTAAGGAACCCTGCACGTGGGAGCACCTGTGGGAAGTTAAAATGCACACACACACCCCTAACGTTTGCATTCTGTGTGATAACTTACAGAATGCGTTTTCTTCACAAATAATCTGCGTGTACCGTCAAAACTCCCGAAGAGCACCTGCGATCTTGTCCCATGTGGGGTTAGAGTTCTTGAACCCGAGAGCTAGGAACCTGGTGCCGATCCCTCCAGGTCTAGCCCGCATCTGCATTAAACTATGCCGGCTCTAGTAGCCTTTTCCGAGCTCTTGCTCCAGAATGTCCCGAGCGGTGCGTTCCCTGCCTCGCTGCATTCTCGCCCTCCCTTCTCCATGTTTCTCTAGGGAGGGATCGCCTCCTTTACCCGGCGTTTGGAACTGGAGATGGCAGGGGAAGTGGCATGCGTTATTTCCGGGCGCTGTCCTACGTACCCCCACCCCTCGGGTGAAGGTGGACCAGGATACGTTGACCTGCTCTGCGGCGTCCTCGGGGCTGCGGGCTCTGGGACAGCTGGGCCTCTCCGGCCACAGCCGCTTGCTCGAGTCCGTTGAGCCTCCAGGAAACGGAGGCGCCGCCGCGCTTGGGCCTATCAGGCCACTAGGGGGCGCCCGCCGGGCGCGGGGCTGGGGCTGCTTTCTTCCGCAGGATTCGACGCGGACTGGCAAGGTTGCCTTCCAAAACGTGCATAGGCTAGCTGGTTTAAAATGAGTAAAAAAAAACATGGTAGAGGTGAATTTCCCTGCGAGTTCTTTAGACACATTCCTTTTTGAACCGTAGGTAAGGTATCTTAGGAAAATCCCCGATTTTCCTAAGGGAAAGCAGCTGGGGGGGGTCAAAGTCAGGTTGTGCAAAGCTAGTCGGGAAGGTGCTCTTGGTGTGGGGCTAGCAAGTCTATAGAGCAAAGCAGGTGGGAGAGACACCTTCTCTTCGCCTCCTCAAACCCTGCACCCCATGCGGCTTCTTAGAAGACTCTTGTATCCCTGCAGTTACTCCCGCGCTGCAGGAGCTCTGCGAAGACACGTTGTCATTAGGGATCAAAGCATAACATGGAATTTAAATCAGGAACTTCCGGCTGGTTAGAGTGCCTTTTATTTTTATCCACTCAATAGGGAAGCATTTGGAATATTTATTTGTCTCCTATGAACTAAAAGGATCCTATGTAAACCAGCTCTCCTCTACTCCCCCCAAAACCTCCAGTTTGCTGTCTGGGAAAATATTTAACCTGTAGTGTATACATAAGGTAAACATAAGCGTCGCCAGGTTCATTTTAATTTACACTTTAGTCTATATTTTTGTTAGTGCGATTATTTTTCAGATAGTAAGTGTATAAAGCTACCATTATCGTGCTTCCAGAGTTTACTTAGCCAGTTATAATCCAAAAGAAGAACTGGGTTTAGGTGTACATAGAGGGCCTGCACCAGGAGATGTTTAGGGCCGCCCCTGTAATGCGCTCCCCCAAATGATTCTCATGTTACATTTCAAAATTATAGCAAGGATTAAGTTTGGAAGATACTCTCAGAATCGTGATAGCATTTTAGGCAAAACTTCATAACGAAGCCTATTTTCAAGGTGGTTATGGAAAGTTCTAGAGAGGCGACCCTGACACAAACAGGTGTAGCCATTGCCTACTGCAGAAAACGACCTAATCCATGGAAATTCGGCTCTGTACCGATTCTTACAGCCAAGTTCCAAGAATCACGAGAGAACATACTCTCTTAGTCATCAAACAGAATTCTGTTGCACTTGAGATCTCTCATCTCTGACTTTACTTTCTGTATGCATTTATTTGAAATTTCCTTCATCTTGTAAGTACTGCATAATCTCCACTTTTTCCTAAATGAGGCAAGATATTAAATTTGTGACTTTTGCCTCCTTTGAGAGACGTCATCAGCGAAGACAGTCGGTGGTGCAGAGACAATGTGGACATGCTTCTTTGCGAGGTTTGTGGAGTGAATTGAAATCAGATACTTTTCAGATGGCTCTTCTTATTGATCTAAACTTCAAATGTATGTAGTGGTAATGGGAGAATGTCTCTTTAAAGAACTCTAGTTTCAGTTTCTCTGAGCAAAGCACTTGGCGTTAGCGGGTTATTATAGTTTTTATAACTGAAGATGAATTTCGCAAAGAGGAACAAATAGGTATTTGGTTATTTTGTTCTGCAAGGACAACTGTCTTTGGGCATTCGTATTTAAAGATGGCATGGAACATAACAGTGTATGTTGTTTCCAGGAGTAACTATATGAGACCTTCAACCATTATCTCTGGTTACAGCCCGATTGCAATAGAAAAATTAATTTATACCCAGACTCTTTAGGGACCTTTTTGAGGCAAAGGGCTTTGTCATGATGGTTTTGATTTGGCAGTCAAGACTGTTGTCATTTCACTTTTTGAATTGCTTTGATTTCCAAATTCTGTTGAGATTGCCTCTAGGAAGGAATTGGGAGTGGCTGTAATAAAAGATGCAAAGGAATGCAAACTAGACCACCTGAGTTCTTATCTAGATTGCTTGAAGGACTGGAACTGTTTATCTCTGGATTACTTTCTTTGGAGATATTCTTTCTCCTTAACTAAACTAGGGGAAAGATCTGAAGCTCTCCTAGAATAAGAGGGAGGGGTTTTAGTGATTTGACCTTGAGCTGATGTCTTCTGGGGGTTTGATTTTTTTCAGCATTCTTGTAGTCAACTGGGCTCCAGCTGGTGGTTTCTACTGGCTGTTTAATGAAAGTTCTTGTTAGATTTGTGCACAGTATAACTAAAAACGTATACAAAGTCAGTTATGGTCTAAAGTTCTACAGTAAGGCAAAAACAATTTTGCTGCCGGAAATGTGATTTTCTCATTTTTTCCCCCAAATATATTTGTCCTTTAACCTGCTGGTCAAATGTCTTCCTTTGTAGGACTGACATATGCAGATAAAATTGAATCATTGAGGTCATTGCATTCTTACTTTGCCCATGTTTCCTTAAAGAGCCCTACATGTCTTTGTTTTTCTGGGGTTTGTTTTTGATGTTACTCTTGTTTTTGCTTTTTGTTTGTCTACATTCAATTGAAATCTTTTTTCACACCTAGATGCTAAAGTTTCATGTAAGTGAACATCAGGAATTCAAATGAATAATTGCCTAGTGCTGGCCATGTTTAGTAGCATTAGGAAGATTTCAGCCTTTGAATAAATAGAAGGTTTCGATTTCAGACTTCCCATTTTGTGGACTCTTGATCAAAAGGGCATAGGAAGTTCAACCTGTTCTCTAAGGCAGATGTAGTCAAACAGATTGCACTAAAACCCTTCGTATGGTCCAGATGCCACATTATTGAGGCTGCCAGCCAGCTCCAAATTAATCTCAGTTAGATCAACTCTAAAAATGTCCCACTGGGTAAACGGAATATGATTGCATGCAGATTCAGTTTGTTCCTTTGGACAGGATGTGTTTTGAAGTTACAGAGAATCACTTGAAAATATTGAGAAAACAGCTTTTTTATAAATACTCTGTGTCGGATGTAACTCTGAGAGACGACAGTAAGGATCTGGGGAGTTTTTCGTGGGGCTGCTTTGGACTTCTTTTGGGGGTGCTTAGCATCGACATAGACTCTTTACCATCTCATTCTTATAAAAAGAGGACACTCATTCCAATCTCTGTGAAAGTTAAACACTTGAATGCTTTTCAACGGAGTAGATGAAATTAAGGGATTTAATGAAAATAATTGAATACCTCTCAAGGCTTTATTTTGTCAAAGCAAATGAACACTTTTGAATTATGAGATGATAGAATTTGTCAGTCTGCTACCCTGAAAATTAGCATTGTATTACAATCACATGATTATCAGGAAGTGACTGCAATGAGTTTGTTAAAGTCATCATTTTTAAAAGGTGAAATAATAAAAAAAATTTTTTTCCTTAAAAAAATATATCTTTTGGAAATTGTATATAATTGGAAAGAAGGCTATAGGGACCATGAAGTCTTAAACTATCATAAATAACAAACAGGCTAAAAATGGGGTTGAGAATATAGGTAAAAGTAAACTTATGAATTTTTTTTTGTTGGAAAGTACATTAGGCAAAACCATGTCTATATTAATGATTAAAATTAAGTAAGAAATGGTCACTTCAAATTAAGAAGTTAGTACTTTATTAACTTGCACAAATATATTTTAAAAATAGCTGCAAGGAAGCTAGCAAGCAGGGGACAACTTTTCCATTCATGTTCTATATGAAAATCCCCTTGCAATTGAGAATTATGTTTCTAACCTTGTTTTATACTGCAGACACATACTTGCATTGTATGCTTAAAAGATGTTAAATGTATGTGCAGGCAAAATTCAAACTTAGGTCTCCAAAATTATTTCTTTAAATAATTATTTATTCTAATTGTATTTATTCATTCATTTATTTAAATTTGAATAGAGAGAGACACACACACACAGACACAGAGAGAGAGGGAGAGAGAGAGGGAAATTGAGAAAGCAAGCCACTAGGTCCAGGACTCGAACTGGGTTGGCCATGCGGGAGAGCCTAGCATCTTAACCACCATGCCACCTGCTGGCCTCTATTTTATTTCTTGAAGCTATAGTTCTGAAGAACCATTCCTCAAGGTTGGACTTATTTTTTTTTAACTTTTTTGAATTATTTAATTTCATTTAATTTATTATTATTTAATTTGACTAGAGAAATACAGAAGAAAAGGGAGGGAAAGTGAGAAAGCAAGACACCAGGTCTGGAACTCAAACCATGGTCAGCCATATGGAAGACCAATGCCTTAACCACCACACCACTTGTCAGTCCCAAGGCTGAACTCTTAAGTACTACAATAGGTTCCAGAGGCATTTGGAGTTCAAGAGATCAGGAACCGGATTCAGTGTAAGCCACTTTGAACAAGCTGGTCACAATCCCCTGTTGCTTAAAATTTTCCTCTGACCCCTGATTACCCTTAGATAAAAATCAGCTTAGTGGTTAAGAAAACTTGATCCCACATGGTTGACAGCAGTTAGAGTCACAGGCAAACCCGGTGTGAGTGCGCATGCATTTCTAAATCCCCAAAGGAAGGAGGAACAGAGGAAAGAGAAATTCAGCAAGATGACACCCTGTTAGGGGTTGCTTGCTTGCTTTTGCTTTCTCTCTCTCTCTCTCTCTCTCTCTCATATGTCTTCTGGCGACAGAAAAAAGAAAGAAGGGATGAAAAGGAAAGGAAACTATTCATTTGCTTTTACAAAACAAAGGCTTGAAAAAATATTCATTTATTTGAATTAAATCCTTTCATTTCCCTATGAAACCAAGAAATTCCAAATTTTTAACCTAATTTTAAGACCCTATGAGATTTGCCTACTTTCTTTCC
>NW_006207899.1:1625617-1630263 GCF_000334495.1 Tupaia belangeri chinensis
TTCTATTATACCATAGTTCCTTGCTTTCTGCCCTGCAGCTGTGAAGACGTTTTCCTTTACTTTTTATTTTGTTTTAATTGCCACAGGAGACATGGGCTTATCAGAGAGAGAGAAGGTATCCCCTAATGAGGCATGGTCAAGTACCGTCCTTTTTACTCCATATTTCCAGTCTGTTGTCATTTGGAGCACATATACACATGAGGCCTGCATGTTTTCCAAGTAGTCTGAACAGGAATTGTATCCATGGTCGGGCATCGTGGGATGTGGCTTTATAGACGCAGCATTTAACCACTATGAATAGTTTTACCGTGCCAGTCAACTGCTTTCTTTGTTTGTTTTTTTTTAAGTTTACAGTATAATTTTATTAACTATATTGACATGGTGTACGATAGTCTTCTTGAAGTCATTCCTCTTTTCTCAATAAAAATTGTTTTTAAGAATTATTTTATTTAACTTCATTAATTTATTTGAATTTGACCAGAGAGGGACAGAATGAGAGAGAGAGAGGGAAATGAAAAAGCAAGCTGCCCGGTCCAGGACTCAAACTACTGTTGGCCTTGTGGGAGTCCAGCACCCTTAAGCACCACACCACCTGCTGGCCCCAACTTTGTGGGTTTTTAACCAACATTTTAATTTTTTAAAAAAATGTTTAATTGTAATTATTATTTTTTAGCTATTTCATTGCTATACACTATCTGGCTTGTATAGAGAATTTACCTACCATGAATTACGCCTCAGAACGATCCAGTGGAAAATACTGTACATGCCGTCATCAACGTAAGAAAACAGTTCTGTGGCCCACGAATGTTTTATCTTCCTAGTTTTTCTCCCTAATTACTTTCCCTGCACCCATCCCCTCTCCCACCCTCTTTCCACACTGTCTCGAGTGTCCCTAACCATTTTCAAAGCTTTTATGTCCTCCAATCCCTCAGTCTCTACCAGAGTGTGGAAGGTCAGCATATACCGGTCAGCTGCTTTCTAGTTGCTCAAAAGTACCTCTCTCCTGCATAAGGGCCTCAGTATTGATACACTTTCCTGTGCAGTTCTTTTGGCCTTCTTAACTCCTACTTATCATTCATATTTCTGTTGGTACATCCTCTGGACACCTTTTTTCTGATCTCTTTGACAAGGCTAAATTCTCCTTTTATTCTGATCACCTCCTCCAGTGTAACTATATAGGTAATAGAGTGATCATTTCATTAATAACTGTCTCCTTCACTGTGTTTCATGCTTCATGAGGGCTTAGAGTTCAAGTGTGGTTTTGTCAACATTCATTTCCACCATCGAAGGGCCTGGTACCACTAAGAAACTCAAATGATACTTTTCAATGGAATGAATAAAGAACTGAAATAGTTAACCTTAACTCCTATCTGTGTTGGGTGCTTATGGTTGCTTTGAGGATTGCATGAAGAAAAGTATCTACAAAACCCAGTGTTCAGGAGGTTCTCAATCATTTCAGTTAAATTGGGTTTACTAGTTATTTGTCCAAAGTAACTGTTTCGTGTCATAAGCTTCAAAAAGTTTTAGAATGAATGAGCATTGTTTATCTGTTTGCTCTTACATGGTAATGAAAAAACTTTTCAAAAATTTGTCAGAAGTGGTGTGCATTTTCTGAAGATAGACAGAGGGAGAGGGAAAAAGCACCGTCTCATGGGAAATGCTCCCAGCACAGTCCTGTCTCCTCTATCTCTCTCCCTTTGGGATTCTGGGGACACACACACACACACCTGGCATGTTTTCCAAGCTGCCAAGTCTAGGATTTGAATCACAGTCTTCCATGTGGTATCTAGCTTCCTTAACAACCAGGTCATGGACTGGCTCAGGAGTAAAAATTTAGAAATTTAGAACGTGTTTTAATGACTATTAGCTATGCTCAGCTGTTCATAATATTTCTTTCTTTCTTTCTTTTTTGGGGGGAAGAGAGGTTTTTGCTATAGAGCGTATGCACTAACCAGAAAGGTAGAGCAAGGTAGATAGAAAGCGAGAAATCACGCCTCAGGGGGGATGGCTACACCGCAATCCCTTCTCCTCCATTCTCCTCTCGGGATCTTGGGCATGCACACACACATGCCCGGCGTGAGTTTAAACCACATGGTCGACTACATGGGAGTCCAGTGACATAGCCATGACACCAACTGCTGGTTCTGCTATTAATAATATTTCTATAGAAAACTTAAACTTTAATATTGATTTTTGTTTTCATTTATGATCTGTTTTAAGTAGGTAAAGAACTTTGGGGAAGAAGGGACCTATTTAGCTGATATAATTGTTTCTGACTAAAATATCTATTCACTGAATTATTCGCCCAAGAATCCTGGAGGCTTGAGAATATGAGTTCCCTCTTATCTGAGAGTGGCCCCAGTATTTGGCTATTATCCAACACTGAATTCAGCTGTTTATTTTGGGAGGGTGTGCTGCATCTGAAATGGTGTTGAAGCCCCATCACTTGTTAACAGAAAGATGCTTGTTCACATACATCAGATTATGTGCAGTCCCAGCTGCTGCTAAGACTGTGCTCCTGGGGCCAGCAGGTGGCATGGTGGTTAGGGCGTGGACTCCCACTTGACTGATAGTCGCTCGAATCTTGGACCTGGTGGCTTGCTTTTTCACTTCCCTTCTCTTTCTCTCTGATGACTATAGCAAGATTATATATATATATATGTGTGTGTGTGTGTGTGTGTATACATACACATATATATATATATGTGTGTGTGTGTGTATGTGTATATATATATATATATATATATAGAGAGAGAGAGAGAGAGAGAGAGAAAATAAATAGATACACAATTCTTAAAAAAAAGACTAAGCTCTCTAGGCTGGGACCATGGGGGAGCCTTAGGTTTGACCCTAGATGCAACCTTTGGATCCATCATGGTAGCACCTGCTTGTCACCCCAGTGACTGACTGACTGGAAGGCTAAGGCAAGATCACAACATGGAGAGACCCTGCTTAAAAACAACAAAAAAGTACCTGTAGTATAGGTAGAGGTTACACACTTGAATGCCATGGTTTTTGTTTTTGTTTTTTTAAAGATCTCACGTATTGGGGCCAACAGGTGGCATGGTGGTTAAGGTGCTGGAATTCCGACATGGCTGGCCATAGTTTGAGTCCCAGACATAGCAGCTTGCTTTCTCACTCTCTGTCTTTCTCTGGTAAAACTCATGTGAAAAATAATATTAACAATAACAATAATAAATAAATAATTCTTAAAAAAAAAAAAGGTCTCACGTATTTATTACCGACCCAACCTACCATTGCAGAACTTAGAAACAAAGCGAAGCGTCATTTTTTTCCCAAGTGTCCAGTCAGTGGTGACCGACCATTTTTAGCTTGATGTGGCAAGACCATAGTGACCTTGGTACAGCATAAATATGTGGCCCATATCCTGTCCAGTTCCTCCTAGACCCAGCTTGGGTCTTCTCCAGTGTCTCCTCTTGGAGTTGTATCTGATTTTATTACCAATTTTCATTCTAACCCACTGGAGAAAAAGACAATTTTGCTTCTGTGTTTTGGCCAGAAGCCACTTGATTCTGAAAGTCTTGTGAGGAGACATGGCGAAGAGCCGAGTGGACCGTACACACCACGAGGATGGAGAAAGGAAGAGACGCTGTGGTATTTTTACTGTTTGAAATTTCTTAGTTTATCATGATCTTGTGAAGGTAAATCTGTACATGACTTAGAGTAATAATGATCGGGGCAACCTGATGGCACTGTGACTAAGGCAGCTAAATTTCCACATGGCCAACTGCTCAGTTTGAGTCCCAGACCCGGTAGCTTGACAAACGTGCTGTCTGCATGTGCATGTACGCCCAAGGTCCCAAGAGGGAAATGGAGAAGGAATTGTGGCATAGCCGTCCTCCTTGGGGGATTATTTCTTGCATTCTATCTCTCTCTGTAGCAAGCACACATGCCCTATAGCAAATAAATAAATGTATAAATAAATAATAATAAACACAAGTCTTGGGTTTAGTCTTGCAGTATGTAATGTCATATTTCCCAGCATTTGGACGGAAACGCATCTCTTTTAAAAAAAAAAATAAAATTGCCAGAGGGCGTGTATGCTCACCGGAGAGAGAGACAGAGATAGAGAAAGAGGGGGAAAGAAAGAAATCATTCACAATGGGGAAACAGTCAAGCTGCAATCTCTTCTCTATTTTTCATCCTACTGTGATTTTAGGCACATGTGCACATCTCCTATGTGTGTGTGTGTGTGTGTGTGTTTTGATTAAGAATATCACTGTTTTCTACAGGCAAATTTTCTCTATCTTCTCCTTTTGCCCGGAACCGCCATCTTCCAGTAATTAACTAAAATGACGAACACCAAGGGAGAGAGGAGAAGTACCCGATATATGTTCTCTAGGCCTTTTAGGAAACATGAAGTGGTTCCTCTGGCAACATATATGCGATTCTACAAGAAAGGTGATATTGGGATGAGCTGTTGGCATAATGGCTATGTCGCTGAAATCCCATGTAGTCGACCATGGTTCGAGTCCTTGACCAGGTGGCTTAAGCTGATGCCAGATGCCTCTGCATGTGTGCCCAAGATTCCGAGAGGAGAATAGAGGAGAAGGGATTGTGGCATGGCCATCCCTCCTGGGGGGGGGTTTCTTGCTTTCTGTCTCTCTGTCTCTCTCTTTCTGGTG
>NW_006207899.1:1630292-1634627 GCF_000334495.1 Tupaia belangeri chinensis
AAAAGGTGATATTGTAGACATCAAGGGAATGGGTACTGTTCAAAAAGGAATGCCCCACAAATGTTACCATGGCAAAACTGGAAGAGTCTACAATGTTACCCAGCATGCTGCTGGCATTGTTGTGAACAAGCAAGTTAAGGGCAAGATCCTTGCCAAGAGAATTAATGTGCGTATTGAGCATATTAAGCATTCTAAGAGCAAAGATAGCTTCCTAAAATGTGTGGAGGAAAATGACCAGAAGAAGAAGGAAGCCAAAGAGAAAAGTTCCTGAGTTCAACTGAAGCTCCTGCCTGCTCCACCCAGAGCAGCACACTTTGTGAGAACCAATGGAAAGGAGCCTGAGTTTCTGGAACCTATTCCCTATGAATTCATGGCATGATGGGTGTTAAAAACAAACTCATCTATGGTCTATTAAAAAAAAAGTCTCTATCTTCAGTATTTTCTGTTCCTAATGAAAAGAATGAAGCAATCTCAAAGTTCAGCCTTCTTTTCTTATCTCCCCCCAGTTCTTCTTTTATAATGGCCAGTATCCTCTTGGATCTGCAGTTAGGTTCAACACACTCTCTTAAGACACACTCTCTTTGTGATTTTAGACTTCTTCGGGAAAATTAGTTTTGTCTGCCTACCATAGCCTCTCTGCTTTCGGTCATAGCGCCTCTCCTGGGCATACAGGGAATCCTTGCCCTTCTTATACTGGGTCACTTTGTGAGGTGGATGCTTGCCACACTTCTTGCAGAAAGTCCTTCGAGTTTTAGGTACATTGACCATCTTAGCAGTGCAGCTGTCTTCACTTTGAGAAAGAGAAATCAGTGTCCACGGTTCTTGCCTCACGCTGCATGCCTAACAAGCTGTCCAGTATTTTTTTGTTTTCTTTTTAAATTTAATTTTATTTACTCATTCACTTATTTTAATTTGACCAGACACACACACACACACACACACACACACACACACACCCAGAAAGAGAGAAAGGAACCCCAGAGTGCTGCGTAGAACCGTGTTTGGCTATGTGGAAGTGTCCAGCACCTTAACTACCATGCCACCTGCTGGTCTCCATCCAGTGTGTTTTTTAAGTCTAGAGTGCCAAGATTTGAACCACATGGTCAGCCACATGGAATCCAGCTCCCCAGCCACTAGGCTGACTTTTTCATTTTAGCAGCACAAATTTTAAGTCATTTATGAGGAAGCTAAAATTCTCTGAATAGGTACCAAGGGTACAGGTGTACTATTGCAAGTTTACAGTGGAATTCACATGAGAGAGTTCTAGACAGAAGCAGAAATACTTACGTTTCGAAAAAGAATTCTGGGGCCAGCAGGTGGTGTAGTGGTTGGGATGCTGGATTCCCACATGGCTGATTGTGGTTCAAGTCCTGGACCTGGTGGCTTGCTTTCTCACTTTCCCTTTTTCTCTTTCTGTCTCTCTCTGTTCAAATTTTAAAATAATAATAACAAATAAAATTACATAAATAAATACATCTTAAAGAAAATTATTCTGTGAGTATATTTGAGACAATCAAAGTTTGCCGTAGCAGACAATTATCTGTGCATATTCGGTATCCATTTCAATGAGAATTTTATTCTACAGATAAGTTGACTTTATTCTATCTTTTTTTTTTTTTAATAGGTTTTTGCCACAATAAGTGTGAGCTCACCAGAGGGAGACAGTGAGAAAGAAAGTGAGAAATTACTCCCCAGAGGGATAGCCACACCACAATCCCCGCTCCTCCAATCTCTCCATGGGATTTCGGGCTCATGAAGACATGCACCTGGCATAATTTTCAAGCTACCAGGTCCAGGCCTTGAATCACAGTCAGCCATGGGGGAGTCCAGCCCATTAACCACCACACACTGTCTGGCCCTTGATTCTCTATCTTTAAACTACTTTTCAAGTTATTAATCAATCATGGTATTTTTGGGCTCTGGGATGATGCCAAATGTCCTCTGTAGTTGAGGAATAAAGGGCATTGTCTCTGTGGTGGTTACCCTCACGGCTCAGCATCTCTTATAAGTCAAATCAGCTGGAATCAGGAGGGACTTAGCATGCATTCAGTAATAGAATGCAGATTTTTTTTTTTTTTTCTGGAGAGGTTTTAGCTACAGGGCATGTGTGCTCACCAGAAAGAGAGAGAAAGACAGAGAGAAAGTGAGAAATCATCCCCCAGAGGGGATGGCCACACCGTAATTCCTTCTCCTCCATTCTCCTCTTGGGATCTTGGGCACGCATGCACACGCGCCCAGTGTGAGTTTAAGCCACGTCGCCCAGGACTCTAAATGCAGTAGACTACATGGGAGTCCAGCAAGGTAGCCATTATGCCATCTGCGGGTACCAGATTTTACCAAAACCTCTAGTATATTTTATTATTGTTTTTCATCAATTCACACTGAGTACTTTATGTGGCAGAATTAACTGACCGTGCTCTCTTTTTCTACCATCAATAACCCTGCAAATGACAAATGGATTTTCCTGCTAAGTTACATGTTCACTGTTGGAAAGAAATTTTTAAAAAGTCAAACGATTCATAAAGTTATAAAAACAAAATCTCACTCATGGATAATATTTTCTGAAAAACTATTTTTATTACTATTTTTAAATTCTACAATGGCTAGTCACTAGTTGCAGATTTTGGAGTTTTGGGCAACAGGTTGTTTCGCTAGCATGAATAATAATGATCTGATAAGCATACCAATGCACATATATCTGTATTTCCTGGGATACATTACTGAAACTAGAATTTGTGTCAAATTTATGCATGTTAATTTTTTTTTATAATAATGTTTATGTATTCCTTAAAAAGTTATTCCAATTTACCTTTATAACCCCAATAAATGCAAATGACTGTTTCTCCTAAATCTGACAAATAGGGAACTTAGTCTAATTTTTTGTAATTTTTTTTTAAAGAGGTTTTCCCTATAGGGCACATGTGCTCGCCAGAAAGACAGAGAGAGACAGAGAGACAGAAAGCAAGAAATCACCCCCAGGGGGGATGGCCACGCTGCAATCCCTTCTTCTCCATTCTCCTCTCGGGATCTTGGGCATGTACGCATACATGCCAGGCGTGAGTTTACGCTGCCAGGTTCGGAACTCGAACCGTGGTTGACTACATGGGAGTTCAGCGACATAGACATTATGCTAACTGCTGGTCCCAGTAATGGTTTATTATAGGGCACATGTGCTTTCCAAAGAGAGACAGAGGGAGAGAGAGACAGAAAGTGAGAAATCACCCCTCATAGAGGATAGCCACATCACAATCCCTCCTCTTCTTGAGATTTTGGGCACACACCTACCCATGTCCATGTGATTTTCAAACCTCTGGGTCTGGGATTCAAATTGCAAAATCAGCCATGTGATATCTAGCTGCCTTAACCTCCATGCCATCTGCTGGTCCCTGTTTTTAATCAGTACTTATGTGCTAGGTAAAGCAAGGGTGTCTCATTGCTTCATTTTCTAGTTTTTGCTTGCTTCTAAAATTAAGCATAATTTCTTACAGTTATTTTTCACTTAGACTTTTTTCTTATGACTTCAATTTCATATTCTTTGTCCATGCTTTAACAGAGGTGTTTATCTTTTTTTCTACTTTAAAATGCTAATATTTCTCATGTTACATACCTGCTTTTAGTATTGTTTTGTTTTGTGTTTTGCCAAACAAGACATTTTCCATTGTACATGAATTCATACCTATCCATTTTTTAATTTATGGCTTCTGGCTGTGTCCAATTGTTTAAAACAGCTTCTTGGCATCTAAATGATAAAAACATTGGTCCCTCTAGTAGTTACTTATTCATTTATTTTTTAGAGAAGTTTTTGCTATAAGGCACGTGTACTCGCCAGAGAGAGACAGAGAGACAGAAAGCAAAAACTCACCCCATGAGGGATAGCCAATCAGCAATCCCTTCCCCTCCATTCCCCTCTCAGGATCTTGGGGACACACACACACATGCACCTGACGTGAGTTTAAGCCACCGAGTCCAGAACTCAAACCACAGTCAACTACATGGGAGTCCAGTGACATAGCCATTATGCCAACTGCTTGTCCCCAGTTTTTCTAGTACTTTTATAATTTAACATTAAGTACCCACATCATTGGGAGTTGATTGATTTATTTAATAATAAAGCCATGTTATTTATTGGCACTCACATAAGGCATGTTTGGTAGATGGGTAAGTCTGGGTGGTGAGGGATAATAAAGGAAGGTGATCCTGGGTGACATTTTGACCCAAAGCATGACAGACCTGGCCCCAAATTAACTTATGATTGTCAGAGCTAACAAGTAAAAATACAAGACTCTCAATTAAATTTGCATTTCAGGTAAACGACAATAGTTTTTTTTTTTTTTT
>NW_006207899.1:1634817-1647678 GCF_000334495.1 Tupaia belangeri chinensis
AAACTGCGTTCGACTATTTGGGATTCCAGCGACATAGCCATTACGCTAACAGCTGGTCCCAACAACAATAGTTTCTTAGTGCAATTTTGTGTCACTATATATCTTGTAATACAGGATTAAATAAAATAAGTGAATAACAATATAATAATATTTTAAATAAAAGCCAAAACATCATTATAAAAGCTACTAGTAATTTATTGAGATATTTAGGTTATACAGAATAGCTTTATAAAACTATCAGATCTTAACAATGACCCACGTTGTCACTTCATAAATTTCTACAACTGTTTTTTCATGTGTAGTGTCTGTCCAAATAGAAGTGAGGATTGAGCTTTATCCAAAACCTAACAACTACAGTGAGTCACATGCAACGGGAATGTTAAAATGTTGCCAAAAAGCAAGACTTTTCCCTTTTCTCATCTAGATCAGTGGTTCTCAACCTGACCATAAGTAGAATTTCCTGGGGGAGATTTTAATAATTATTATTACTTTAAAAATAATTATTTATTTAATTTACTATTGTTATTATTATTATTTTTAAATTTACTATAGGCCACCTGAGAGAGAGAGAGAGAGAAGTGAGAAATCGAGCCTCCAGGTTTGGGACTTGATCCACAGTAGACCGTATGGGAGTCCAGCTCCTTAATTACCATACCACTTGCTGACCCATCTGGGGAAGATTTTTTTAAAAAGCAGGTCGCTAGAACCTTCACATAGAGTCCATTTAGATTGATGTTGGAGGAGACCTTGTATACATTGTTTAATTACTCAGTATCTCAGTTTCTTAACCATAAAGTGGAGATAAAAATATTTTCTGTGGGGGCCAGCAGGTGGCATGGTAGTTAAGGCGCTGGACTCCCACATGGCTGACCACAGTTTGAGTCCTGGATGGCTTGCTTCCTCACTTTTCTGTTCTCTCTTTCTCTTGCTCTTTCTGCCTCTTTTTGGTGAGTGTATGTGTGCTATAACAAATAAGAAAATAATAAATAAATAAAATTAAATAATTAAAAAAGTATATGTCAGAGCATCATGAAAATTAAATGCGTCTTGCATGCAAAGTTTGAGAAGAGGTCTGCCTTGTAAGAACAACTATGCAATTAAAGTCAATATATAAGGGATGTTCAAAAAGTTCATGGAAATGTCCATTATTTTTTTAAAAAAATTATGCACAGATTTAAAAATATTTTGCCCCAAAGTAAACTCATACTTTAATTTCAATTTTACATACACTTTTTTTTTTCTTTTTTGGAGAGGTTTTCGCTATAGGGCGCGTGCGCTCGCCAGACAGACAGAGACATAGAGACAGAAAGCGAGAAATCACCCCCCAGGGGGGATGGTCACGCCGCAATCCCTTCTCCTCCATTCTCCTCTCGGGATCTTGGGCACGCACGCACACGCGCCCGGCGTGAGATTTAAGCCACCGGGTCCGAGATGCGAACCGCGGTCGACTACGTGGGAGTCCAGTGACATAGCCATTACGCTAACTGCTGGTTCCCAATTTTACATACACTTTTTGAAATCTCTTCATATTAGTATAATTTGAAACCATATTAGGGATTCATAGCTCCTAAAAACAAGAATAAAAATGAGAGAAGGACCAGCAGGTGGCATGGAGGTTGAGACAGCTGGATCACACATGGCTGACAACTCAGTTCAAGTGCCAGACCCAGAGGTTGGAAAGTACACCAGGTGTGTGTGTGTGCATGACCTAAATCCCAAGAGGAGCATAAAGAAAAAGGGATTGAAGTGTGGCCATTCTTCCTGGGAGGGGGGAATTTCTCACATTCCCTCTATCTCTGTCTCTTTAGTGAGTGCAAGTACCACTACAAAAACAAAAACAAAAATAAAAACAAAAACGAACAAAAAAGCAGAGGAGACATCAAACACAGTCTGGGTGGACGAAAGTGAGTTCTAGGACAGCCTCGCAATTGTTCGCTGGAGCATATTATACGTATGTCTTCCCGTTTCCACATTTAGTGATGTCAGATTTGTACATGAGCCATGGAGACTGTATTTAGAGACAGACTTCACCATGATGAGTGTATTTACTGCCCAGATTTCACCAAATGCTGAAGTCAGGTTTTTATTTATTTTTCTTTAAAGAATTATCTATATAACTTTATTTATTTATCATTATTAATACTTTTTTTGGGAGAAATTTTTGCTATAGGGTGAGTATGCTTGTCAAAGAGACAGAGAGTGACAGAGAGATATAAAGTGAGAAATCACCTCCCACGAGGGATGGCCACACTGCAATCCCTTCTCCTCTAATCTCCTCTCAGGACTTTGGGCATGCATGCACATGCACCCCTCTTGAGTTTTAAGCCACCGGGTCTGGGACTCAAACCATGGTTGACTACGTAGTAGTCCAATGTTGTAACCATCATGCCGTCTGCTAGTCACTCATTATAATTACTTTTTAATTTGTTGCAGGGCATGTGCACTCACCAGAGAAAGAGAGAGAGAGAGGAAAAGTGAGAAAGCAAACCACCAGGTCCAGGACTTGAACCGCGGTAGGTCATATTAGAATCCAACACATTAACCACTGTACCCCCTGCTGGTCTGTATTTATTTATTTTTAAGAGAGCCAGTTCAGTTATTAACATGTAGCCCCTGAAGAGAGAGAAAGGAAGCTGCCAGGGAAATCTCAGAAGACACCAATTAACAATCTTTGTTGTCTGAAATGAACTTGGGCCTAGCCAGTCATGGCCTGAGCCTCCCCTACCAAGAAGTGATAGACAGACTAGCGTGATGGGCCTCACCAGGTTTTGAAGACAGAATCAATAGGATGTTGAGAGCCCAGCCACACAATCCTATGTCTTTGGGCAAGTGATTTAATCTTGATCTCAGAAACCCAAGGCTTTGTGAGGATAGACCAGGGAGCACAGGAAGTCACAAGATAAACACAGTCCATTTTACTCTATTTTGATTTCCTTAGATACACAGACCTACATAAGTAAAATAAAATAAGATGAGATAAGATAAAAGCCCACTTGAGGCTACTTTAGGTTAGTTTTGAAACTCTCAGGATCATGTTTGCTGGCCTTGCCTTTGTTTAGTTCTGAGGTGGAAGTAAATGGAAAGTACCAGAGTCTCTCCATGCCTCAGTTTCCTCACTGACCAGTACAGAATGTTTCTCAGAATTAAATGAAATAATGGATATTAATCTTGTAGGTGTTGTTAGTGCTTCAGTTGTTTTTCATTTATTTATTTATTTATTTATTTAATTTTAATTTGATCAGAGAGGAACAGAAAGAAAGAGAAGGTGAGAAAGCAAGCCACCAGGTCCAGGATTCAAACCACAGTCAGCCACGTGTGAGTCCAACACCCTTAACCACCATGCCACCTGACATGGCTGACAACTCAGTTCAAGTGCCAGACCCAGAGGTTGGAAAGTACACCAGGTGTGTGTGTGTGCATGACCTAAATCCCAAGAGGAGCATAAAGAAAAAGGGATTGAAGTGTGGCCATTCTTCCTGGGAGGGGGGAATTTCTCACATTCCCTCTATCTCTGTCTCTTTAGTGAGTGCAAGTACCACTACAAAAACAAAAACAAAAATAAAAACAAAAACGAACAAAAAAGCAGAGGAGACATCAAACACAGTCTGGGTGGACGAAAGTGAGTTCTAGGACAGCCTCGCAATTGTTCGCTGGAGCATATTATACGTATGTCTTCCCGTTTCCACATTTAGTGATGTCAGATTTGTACATGAGCCATGGAGACTGTATTTAGAGACAGACTTCACCATGATGAGTGTATTTACTGCCCAGATTTCACCAAATGCTGAAGTCAGGTTTTTATTTATTTTTCTTTAAAGAATTATCTATATAACTTTATTTATTTATCATTATTAATACTTTTTTTGGGAGAAATTTTTGCTATAGGGTGAGTATGCTTGTCAAAGAGACAGAGAGTGACAGAGAGATATAAAGTGAGAAATCACCTCCCACGAGGGATGGCCACACTGCAATCCCTTCTCCTCTAATCTCCTCTCAGGACTTTGGGCATGCATGCACATGCACCCCTCTTGAGTTTTAAGCCACCGGGTCTGGGACTCAAACCATGGTTGACTACGTAGTAGTCCAATGTTGTAACCATCATGCCGTCTGCTAGTCACTCATTATAATTACTTTTTAATTTGTTGCAGGGCATGTGCACTCACCAGAGAAAGAGAGAGAGAGAGGAAAAGTGAGAAAGCAAACCACCAGGTCCAGGACTTGAACCGTGGTAGGTCATATTAGAATCCAACACATTAACCACTGTACCCCCTGCTGGTCTGTATTTATTTATTTTTAAGAGAGCCAGTTCAGTTATTAACATGTAGCCCCTGAAGAGAGAGAAAGGAAGCTGCCAGGGAAATCTCAGAAGACACCAATTAACAATCTTTGTTGTCTGAAATGAACTTGGGCCTAGCCAGTCATGGCCTGAGCCTCCCCTACCAAGAAGTGATAGACAGACTAGCGTGATGGGCCTCACCAGGTTTTGAAGACAGAATCAATAGGATGTTGAGAGCCCAGCCACACAATCCTATGTCTTTGGGCAAGTGATTTAATCTTGATCTCAGAAACCCAAGGCTTTGTGAGGATAGACCAGGGAGCACAGGAAGTCACAAGATAAACACAGTCCATTTTACTCTATTTTGATTTCCTTAGATACACAGACCTACATAAGTAAAATAAAATAAGATGAGATAAGATAAAAGCCCACTTGAGGCTACTTTAGGTTAGTTTTGAAACTCTCAGGATCATGTTTGCTGGCCTTGCCTTTGTTTAGTTCTGAGGTGGAAGTAAATGGAAAGTACCAGAGTCTCTCCATGCCTCAGTTTCCTCACTGACCAGTACAGAATGTTTCTCAGAATTAAATGAAATAATGGATATTAATCTTGTAGCTGTTGTTAGTGCTTCAGTTGTTTTTCATTTATTTATTTATTTATTTATTTAATTTTAATTTGATCAGAGAGGAACAGAAAGAAAGAGAAGGTGAGAAAGCAAGCCACCAGGTCCAGGATTCAAACCACAGTCAGCCACGTGTGAGTCCAACACCCTTAACCACCATGCCACCTGTCAGCTTCATTATTTTTTTGTTTCTTTTTTTTCTTTCTTTCTTCCTTTCTTCCTTCCTTCCTTTCTTTTTCTTTCTTTCTTTCTTCCATTATTTTTTTGTTGCTGTTTTTGTATGGGGTGTGCACTTGCTAGGGAGAAACAGAAAGAGAGAGAGAGACTGGAAAGTTGCACACCGACGAGGAATGGCCACACCATAATCCCTTCTCCTCCATTCTGTTCTCAGGATTTTGAATATGCTTGAACATTCCCCTGTATGTTTGTTGAGCCACTGGATCTGGGACTCCAACAGAGTAGACCATGTGCGATCCAGTGCATTTACTAATACACCGCCTGACTGGCCTGGTGCCTCAGCTTTTTTTTGTTTGTTTTTTAAATAATTATTTATTTAATTCCATTTGTAATTATTATTATTATTATTCTTAGTTTGACCAGAGAGAGACAGAGAGAGAGAAAGGGAAAGGGAGGAAGCAAACTGCCTGGCTCCGGACTCGAACTGTGGTCGACCACGTGGGAATCCAGTGCCTCTAACCCAGTGTATCGGTTTTTAAGAATTTTTCTTGGATCAATTTTGTACAGGCACTTAGAGATAAGTAAGCACCTGACATAGGATTTGAACTTTGACTTCAGGCCTCAATAACCCAAAGTGCTCCCTAAAATCTCTAGTCCTAATTGATCAAGCATAGATAGAAGTAGCAATTCCCTTTGCCTCTAAATGAATTTTTAATGATCTCCTCTAAAAATCAGCATTTGTTATTGTTTAAGTTTTTTATTTGAGGTGGAGGGACCAAAAGAAACATAGTAAACATTTTCTGAAAGTGATAGAAACATTCTTCACTTATGGAATTACATTGATTTTCAGAACAAGCAATTTGTATCACTGTGCTAAATCCTACTAGATTAAAAATGTGCAACATTGTTACTTTGGATTATTTTCTATGAATCTATGTGTAAAATCAAGGTTTTGTAAAAAAACCTAATAAAAACTTTAATATGACACATTTAATGTTTTTTTTTGAGAGTTTTTTTTTTTCTTTTTGCTATAGGGCATGTGGGCTCGCCAGACAGACAAGAGAGAGACAGAGAGACAGAGAGTGAGAAATCACCCCCCAGGGGGGATGGCCACTACGCAATCCCCTCTCCTCCTTTCTCCTCTCAGGTATGACACGTTTAATGCTTTTTTTTTTTTTTCAATTATTATTTATTTTATTTTTTATTTATTCATTCATTTATTTTTTAATTTGATCAGAGAGACAAAGGGTGAGAGTGAGAGAGAGAGGAAGTGAGAAAGCAAGCCACCAGATTCAGGACTTGAACCCCAGTCGGCCATATGGGAGTGTCCAGCGCCCCAACCACCACGCCACCTGCTGGTCCCCGACACATTTAATGTTTTAATGAAAAAGTCCTAAACCATAACTACTATTTCAGCAAGAAAAATTAACCTCATAATATTTATCACTCTGTTGAATTTCAACCAGAAATTCACAGTTTTTGCGAACTTCCAGATATGTAAAAGCCGTCATATGTCATATTGTGTTCATGCTGCACACACATGAAACTGACTCGAGGTTTTGAAATTAACTCTTTGGAACCCAGACTTGATTATCAAGCTGAGCTGTCCCCTGAAAAACAAACCCTCTTTGTCTGAGCTTATGAAGGGCACCAAGAGAGTGAAAACTTGTTTCTGTTTTTTTTTGGGGGGGGTTGGAGTAGGAAAACCAACAGTGGAAGAAAAGATCACTTCCTTCGCAGACACTTTATGGGTTTCAGATTCTGTAAAGGCTGGTTGGTAACTTGACCCCAACGTTCATGAAATCCTGTTAGACTTTCCCCTGCCCTCCTTCCTGCTTCCATCTTGGTCCTCTCACCTCTTAAAACTCGATTTGTATTTGTATCCCTATGCGATCCGCATGTCACTGGCTTTTTACGAAGCACTTTTCACCTACATCCTGTGCTCCCCTCCTTCGGCAGCCGGTTGGGCTTCTTCCTGCTTTGAATACCACACTCCCTAGTTATTCAAGCTCAGTCATTAGCACCCTGTCCCCCTATGAAAATTATGAATGAAAAGCCTTGTTGTTCTTTACAAATAACTCAGGCTGCCTCAGTCAGTCAAATTCGAATGGAAGTGACTGCCAGACAAAGGGGCAGGATGATGGACAGTCCTCACAGCAAGCTATCAATGCCCACAGGAAGTTTTTTAAACCACAATATAGGTAGAGAGCCTTGGGCGTTCCCGGAGGACGAGCCTGCAGAGGGGGCTGGAAGGAGGGGGAGGCTCTTTGTATCAATTTGGACCTCAGAGATACAACAATGTCCAGAGTCATTTTTGCCCGAGCGAGAATGAAAAAAATCCGACCGTGGAGACAACTACACCTTGCAGTGATTCTGGCTTGAACTGACACACACAGACAAAAGTGAAGGCACCAACCAGTTACCGGACTTGGCTGAATGGTGCAGTGGGTTACATACTCGGAGCTGCACACTCCCCGCTGAGCACTTGCATTGTCTTGGGCCCCTCTTTCACAACAGGGGAAAAGGTAATTGACAGCCCGATTGTTTGCCTGGGACCCCTGCTATTTTAAAATCCTGGAAGGCCCCCGTCACACGTTGTCAATAATAGCCCTCGGAGGTGAGGAGTGAAGAAGGGCTGTTCAGGAAACAGTTTGAGCCCTTCAAGTGGACAGGCCTCAGTGACTTCTGCACTCTGGCTCTGTCACAAGCGGCTCATTCAAAAATAACCTTAAAGTAATAAATCAAACTTGTTTCCTGAACTATACAAGGAACAGCTGCTTATTTCTCCTCACTTTTTTCTTTCTAAGCCAAAAAAAAAAAAAAAGAGAGAGAGAGGGTTTTTTTTTTTTTCTACAGGAAACCAAGCATGTCAAAATTTGGCAAAGCAATTTGGATGATTTAACAGTTAAACACTTCTCTTTTGAATGTTATGCTTTCATCAGTCTTTAAAAGTTTTATATACATATATATGTATGTATTTAAGCTTATCACTTTTTGCATTCTGTTTGCAAAGTGTCTCTTCTACGTTCTCTTTCTACTCTTGAAAAAAAAAAAAGTGAGTTTAGTATTCTGTCTCCAGGGTATTTGCTGTGTCTAATTTCCAACGTGTTGATCAATTAACTCAACTTAGTTTACAGAAAAAATGTGTGTGCTGCCACAGAAGAGTTTGGATTTAGATCTACAACTCGTGTCTGTTTCTCCTGAGAGCTATAGATTTTGGAGTTCTGATGACAGGGCAGTTTTTCTGTAGTCTGTTGATTTAGGAACCCCAAGCTAGTGTGTATGCTGAAACCAATGTAGTCTGGTATTTTAGAAAAGAACATTTTGCCAATTTTCTGTCTCTTTGGGTTTGTGCCTATCTTTGCGTCTTTCCTTCATGTCTTTTTCCCTCCTCAAATATCTTCGCCACTCAGATTCTGGAAAAAAATCTGCCAGCCTCTCATTGCCCTTACCAAAACTGGAGTATAAGCATAAATAAATAACATAAATCAATTCCCTTCTGTAACGGTTACTGTTTTTGTTTTCCTAGATGTCTGATATTTTGAATAGAGATCCATTTTAAGTGAAATAAATTAATGCACTATGATTAATCAGAGTGCATCTTAGAGCTGAGCTTCATGACTTGTAGACTTCTTAAATTAAGAAGGAAATGTATTTCAGAATCTGTCATATTTATGCACTATGTCTATTTCAATTACTTTAAATACAATTAAGCAGTCAATCATAAAATTATGTATAAGGTTATACAAAAATCCCCCCCATAGGACATTTTTATCACTATCTAATAAATTTAGAAATCAATGTTGATCACAATTTCACAATATATGAGAAATTATATGTTCTACTTTGCGGTGTTTTCCTATATGTATGACATATTTATTTTTCTTTTCTATCTTGTTAAAGAGATTCTCCATTTGTAATGAAACACTTGTAATGAGAGGTATGTTTACAGGAAGATAATGAAAGCCAAATTACAGTAGCATTAGGTCATAGGAGACTTCATTTTCTTTTATAGTCACATAATTGATGACACCAGAAAATGACAAACATGTTCCTTTTTGTGCCGTGTGGTGAGACGAACACACTATGTGTATTTACACTAAGCTGATGCAACTGTGCACCCAGCAGTGGGGTGGGACTTCCCTATAAATGTTTCTCCCATACATGGTTGATACTCGTACTGAACCTGTTTTGATGCAGTATTTCTTCACTTTCAGCACTTTAAACTTCAAACACAATATTGCATATTTTAAAGATGGAATTCCTTGGGAACTATATTGACATGCTTAAAAGAGTTGAATTAGCAAGTCAGGAAAAAAAGTATTTATTGAGACTATGCACAGTAACTGTGTACGTGGTTCATAAACCATTATATAATTTACATGTGTATTATACACTGTGATATTTAAAATATGTAAAATACTCAGATCTATAGATGATTCATTTTGTTCAAGTTCCAGACTTTCCTTTTGCGAAGAGATGCTCAGAAATGGATGAGTTAAGTGGACTTTAAACCTGCAGATGCCCTCCTGCAGCCTCACCAATCCCGCCCCTTGGTGGCCATGGACTCTGGCCACAGTAGGGGCAAGATAGCAAGTGTAGACTGAAAGTGCTCTGCACAGACTTGCCTTTTGGCCTCCGGGTCAGCTGCCAGTCTCACAGCTTGCCCTAAGAATGGACTTCCTGTGCTGTCATTTACACTCAGTATCACGCTCAGCGCTCTTTGTCACTCAGCCTTTGAGACAGAAGGGGGCGAGATAACCAATCTACACTGCTTGTGTTGACTTTGTGGATAAACCAAAGGGCCAGAGTGGAGAACCTGAGTCTTATCCTAACTCTGCAACTGCCTTTCCAGCGACACAGAGCCAGGTTTTTGACCTCTCCATTCCTCAGTTTTCCTCATCTACGGAATGAGGATCATGAAGCAATGTGCTTTTGTTTTATTAAGTGTGATTATTGAAAGGTTTTTCTAAATGTCGAAAGCCCGTCGCAAAAGAAAGAAAAAAAACGTAGATAAAGTGACTGTTTTCTGCTCTTGGAAGAAGGAGAGGAAGTCGTAGCTGATTAATTATCCTCACCTCCCCACTTCCAGAAATAATTCTCTATAATTCTGGAAGTAGGCTCTCTCCCTTCTACAGTTTAGTGTATGCCTTTTCTTCTTTCAAATTGCACTCTCCACCCATCTGTGTTATCCCTCCTGCAATTTTCCCTTTCTGAGTGCGAAAGCACAGCACCGTACTATGAGACCAAGGTGCATAGAAATTGCAAAGATGAAGAGCACGCCTCCTAGACTGTGTCCAAAGTGCATATGCAGAGACTCAGGGAGAAGCAAGGGGGGCGAGGTATGTAACGGGCTGGATGGAGACTCCGTGAAGGCTAAGAACACTTTGGCATGCTTATTTGGCTCAGGAAGATAAGCCCATAGAGACAGTTACCAACTGGAAAGATGGATTTCTGAGCTTGGATAGGTTTCTGGGACTTGGGACCACTTATCTAGAGGAATCTCTTTGCAAAGAAATGGAGTTGATGAGGGTTGGAACCTATAGCGATATTCAGGGATTCTCTCTATGGAGTGGATTCAGTGTCTTTTCTGGTGACGTCCATAACTATGTCATCTTTCTTTTCTTTTTTTTTTAAAGAAAGCATTTATTTGGGGCGAACAGGTGGCATGGAGGTTAAGGTACTGGATGCCAACATGGCAATCATCGTTTGAGTCCCAGACCCACTGGCTTAAAATTTATGCTGGGCATGTGTGCATGTGTACCCCAAATCTCAGGAGAATGGAGGAGAAGAGATTACAGTGAGGCCATCCTCTCTGGAAGGTGATTTCTCACTTTACTTCTCTCTGTTTCTCTATTTCTCTCTGGCAAGCATATGCACCTTATGACAGAAACATTAAAAAAAAAAGTTCATTTATTTATTCCAAAAGAGAGAGAGAGCATCCCCAACAGGGTCTTAATGCCAGGATCGTGGTCACAAGTGTGCCTGGCCTCCTCAGGTAGGCCTATGGATGTGAACCAGCAACCTTTCCATGTGAGTCTGACTGAGTGCTGCATTTTACTGCCATGCCACTGTCTGGACTTCCTTTTCAGTTTAATCATGCAAGTGGATGGAGTGTAGCTTTTAATAAAAAGGGATTAAATCTCCTAGTTCAATCAGAATTTGTGAAAATAGTGAATACTTTTTAAAAGAATTTTTTTATTTCAATTATTATGATCATTATTATTTGTTTAACTTGACCAGAGAGAAAGAAAGGAAAAATAAGAAAGCAGGTCTGGACCTGGGATTTGAAGCACAGTTGGCCATGTGGAAGTTGAGTACCATAACACCATGCCACCTGCTGGCCTCAAAATACTGCATATTTTGGGACCAGCGGTTGGCGTAATGGCTATGTTGCAAGACATCCATGTAGTTGACTGCAGTTCGAGTCCCGGACCCAGTAGCTTAAACTCATGCCGGGCACATGTGCTTGCGTGCCCAAGATCCTGAGAGGAGAATGGAGGAGAAGGGATTGTGGTGTGTCTATCCCCCCACCCCACCCCGCCCCGAGGTGATTTCTCATTTTCTGTGTCTCTGTCTCTCTCTTTCTTTCTTTTTTTTTTTTTTTGGAGAGGTTTTTGCTATAGGGCACATGTGCTCGCCAGACAGACAGAGAGAGACAGAGTGATAGAAAGCGAGAAATCACCCCCCTTCCCCCCAGGGAGGATGGCCACGCCACAATCCGTTCTCCTCCATTCTCCTCTCGGGATCTTGGGCACGCATGCACACGCGTCCTGCGTGAGTTTTAAGCCACTGAGTCTGGGACGCGAACTGCAGTCGACTACATGGGAGTCCAGCGACATACCCATTACGCTAACTACTGGTCCCCTCTCTATCTTTCTGATGAGTGCACGTGCCCTATAGCAAAAACCTCTCCAAAAAAACCCCCAAAATTTCAATAAGATTCTGTGTCTTCTTCCATGTGAAGACATGACGTTTACAGTGAGGCCATCCTCTCTGGAAGGTGATTTCTCACTTTACTTCTCTCTGTTTCTCTATTTCTCTCTGGCAAGCATATGCACCTTATGACAGAAACATTAAAAAAAAAAGTTCATTTATTTATTCCAAAAGAGAGAGAGAGCATCCCCAACAGGGTCTTAATGCCAGGATCGTGGTCACAAGTGTGCCTGGCCTCCTCAGGTAGGCCTATGGATGTGAACCAGCAACCTTTCCATGTGAGTCTGACTGAGTGCTGCATTTTACTGCCATGCCACTGTCTGGACTTCCTTTTCAGTTTAATCATGCAAGTGGATGGAGTGTAGCTTTTAATAAAAAGGGATTAAATCTCCTAGTTCAATCAGAATTTGTGAAAATAGTGAATACTTTTTAAAAGAATTTTTTTATTTCAATTATTATGATCATTATTATTTGTTTAACTTGACCAGAGAGAAAGAAAGGAAAAATAAGAAAGCAGGTCTGGACCTGGGATTTGAAGCACAGTTGGCCATGTGGAAGTTGAGTACCATAACACCATGCCACCTGCTGGCCTCAAAATACTGCATATTTTGGGACCAGCGGTTGGCGTAATGGCTATGTTGCAAGACATCCATGTAGTTGACTGCAGTTCGAGTCCCGGACCCAGTAGCTTAAACTCATGCCGGGCACATGTGCTTGCGTGCCCAAGATCCTGAGAGGAGAATGGAGGAGAAGGGATTGTGGTGTGTCTATCCCCCCACCCCACCCCGCCCCGAGGTGATTTCTCATTTTCTGTGTCTCTGTCTCTCTCTTTCTTTCTTTTTTTTTTTTTTT
>NW_006207899.1:1647785-1654046 GCF_000334495.1 Tupaia belangeri chinensis
CAAGCGAATCAGTCGGGGACGCGAACTGCAGTCGACTACATGGGAGTCCAGCGACATACCCATTACGCTAACTACTGGTCCCCTCTCTATCTTTCTGATGAGTGCACGTGCCCTATAGCAAAAGCCTCTATAAATAAATAAATAAATAAATAAATAAATAAATAAATAGTCCATTTGAAAGAATGTATGTTAATATGTTTCACTTTTGAAAATCTCTGAGTGAATTTTACTATTGCCATTTTGTTTTGATACTGTTTTTAGAAATAATTATTTATTACTATTGTTTTTTTCAATTTGCTATAGGACATGTGCACTCACCAGAGAGAGAGAGAGAGAAAGTGAGAGAGGGAGACAATGAGAAAGGAAGTCTCCAGTTCCAGGACTTGAACTGTGGATGCCCATGTGGGACTCTAGCACCTCAGCCACCATGTCACTTGCTGGCCTGTTGATACTGCTTTGTAAAAAATTGATAAGATAAATTATAAATCAGAAATTAATTCACTAGTATTCTTCATTGCATTTTAAACATAATTATTTATTTAATGTTATTTATCATTATTATCATTTTTTAATTTGCTGTAGGGCATGGACACTCACCAGAGAGAGACAGAGAGAAAAAGTGAGAAAGCAAGCTGCCAGGTATGGGACTCAAACTGTAGGTGGCCATTTAGGAGCCCAGTACCTTAACCATCACTCCATCTGTTGGTCCATGTTCATTGCATTTTAAGAAAGGGGTTGTGTATGCATCTTGATTTGCTTACTTTTTTTTCTTTATTTAATTTTTGCCATAGGATGCATGTGCTTAGCAGAGAAAGACGGAGAGAAAGAGAGAGAGAGAGAGAGAGAGAGAGAGAGAGAGAAAGAAAGAAAGAAAGAAAAGAAAAGAAAAGAAAAGAAAAGAAAAGAAAAGAAAAGAAAAGAAAAGCTTAAAATTTATGCTGGGCATGTGTGCATGTGTACCCCAAATCTCAGGAGAATGGAGGAGAAGAGATTACAGTGAGGCCATCCTCTCTGGAAGGTGATTTCTCACTTTACTTCTCTCTGTTTCTCTATTTCTCTCTGGCAAGCATATGCACCTTATGACAGAAACATTAAAAAAAAAAGTTCATTTATTTATTCCAAAAGAGAGAGAGAGCATCCCCAACAGGGTCTTAATGCCAGGATCGTGGTCACAAGTGTGCCTGGCCTCCTCAGGTAGGCCTATGGATGTGAACCAGCAACCTTTCCATGTGAGTCTGACTGAGTGCTGCATTTTACTGCCATGCCACTGTCTGGACTTCCTTTTCAGTTTAATCATGCAAGTGGATGGAGTGTAGCTTTTAATAAAAAGGGATTAAATCTCCTAGTTCAATCAGAATTTGTGAAAATAGTGAATACTTTTTAAAAGAATTATTTTATTTCAATTATTATGATCATTATTATTTGTTTAACTTGACCAGAGAGAAAGAAAGGAAAAATAAGAAAGCAGGTCTGGACCTGGGATTTGAAGCACAGTTGGCCATGTGGAAGTTGAGTACCATAACACCATGCCACCTGCTGGCCTCAAAATACTGCATATTTTGGGACCAGCGGTTGGCGTAATGGCTATGTTGCAAGACATCCATGTAGTTGACTGCAGTTCGAGTCCCGGACCCAGTAGCTTAAACTCATGCCGGGCACATGTGCTTGCGTGCCCAAGATCCTGAGAGGAGAATGGAGGAGAAGGGATTGTGGTGTGTCTATCCCCCCACCCCACCCCGCCCCGAGGTGATTTCTCATTTTCTGTGTCTCTGTCTCTCTCTTTCTTTCTTTTTTTTTTTTTTTGGGGGGGTTTTTGCTTTTGGGCCCATGTACGTGCCCTATAGCAAAAGCCTCTATAAATAAATAAATAAATAAATAAATAAATAAATAAATAAATAAATAAATAAATAAATAAATAAATAAATAAATAAATAAATAAATAAATAAATAAATAAATAAATAAATAAATAAATAAATAAATAAATAAATAAATAAATAAATAAATAAATAAATAAATAAATAAATAAATAAATAAATAAATAAATAAATAAATAGTCCATTTGAAAGAATGTATGTTAATATGTTTCACTTTTGAAAATCTCTGAGTGAATTTTACTATTGCCATTTTGTTTTGATACTGTTTTTAGAAATAATTATTTATTACTATTGTTTTTTTCAATTTGCTATAGGACATGTGCACTCACCAGAGAGAGAGAGAGAGAAAGTGAGAGAGGGAGACAATGAGAAAGGAAGTCTCCAGTTCCAGGACTTGAACTGTGGATGCCCATGTGGGACTCTAGCACCTCAGCCACCATGTCACTTGCTGGCCTGTTGATACTGCTTTGTAAAAAATTGATAAGATAAATTATAAATCAGAAATTAATTCACTAGTATTCTTCATTGCATTTTAAACATAATTATTTATTTAATGTTATTTATCATTATTATCATTTTTTAATTTGCTGTAGGGCATGGACACTCACCAGAGAGAGACAGAGAGAAAAAGTGAGAAAGCAAGCTGCCAGGTATGGGACTCAAACTGTAGGTGGCCATTTAGGAGCCCAGTACCTTAACCATCACTCCATCTGTTGGTCCATGTTCATTGCATTTTAAGAAAGGGGTTGTGTATGCATCTTGATTTGCTTACTTTTTTTTCTTTATTTAATTTTTGCCATAGGATGCATGTGCTTAGCAGAGAAAGACGGAGAGAAAGAGAGAGAGAGAGAGAGAGAGAGAGAGAGAGAGAGAAAGTGAGAAACCACCCCTCCCGAGGGGGTTGGCCACACCACAATCCCTTCTCCTTATTCTCCTCTTGGTATTTTGGGCATGCACATACACGTGCCCAGTGTAATCCTCAAGCCATAGGGTCCAGTACTCAAACCTTGGTTAGCCATGTGGGAATGCAGCACCTTAACTGCCATATTTCTTTTTTAAGATTCATGCAAGATTCTTTTTTAAGATTATATTTTTCATTTGAAAGGCAATAATACCATTTTACTGTTATGTGTTTTGGTGTCTGTGTGTACATGGGTTTATTTCACATTTCCTATTGAATATATTTATGGTTGTTTAGTATTTTGTTAACTATAGGTACACTTCTTTAGTATGATACATTTTAAAATAAACAAGCAAATAAACTTTTACATGAGAATAAATATATAATTAGTTTTCTTTAAATAATTCTTTAATTTTAACTTTATTTATTTATGTATTTATTCTAATTTGACAAGAGAGGGATAGAGTGAGAGTGAGAGCGAGAGCAAGAGAGAGATAAAGTGAGAAAGTAAGCCACCAGGTCCAGGACTCGAACTGCAATTGGCCACATGGGAGTCCAGGGTCCTTCACCACCACACCACCTACTGGCCTCTATAATTTGTTTTTATGAAAAGATAGCAGCTCATTTACAATAGAGATTTGGAGAAGGGATTAGAACAGAAATAACTTTGATTTTTCCTATATGTATATATTAAGCCAAAGCATCACATTGTAACCCATAAATACATACAATTATTATTTGTCAGTTAAAAATAAAAAAAGAGATTCAAGTACAATGCTAAAAAAAAGAAGATAACTAACTTTTCTAATTTTTTCCTGATTTGTTTCACTTTGCACAACAAGCATGTATTACTTTTTTAATCAAAACAGCAAAAATGTTTCAATACTGATTTAATAAAAACAGGTACACATTTAGCAACTAAACATAGTATTTGTATTTTGCAAGGGTTTTTGCTAGTTTTCATGAAGTATCTAAGAATCCATCAAAAAAGACAGTTCCTTTTTTTTTTTTTTTTTAAGAGCACATATGTAGGAAAAAGAGAAAAGGAAAAAAACCCCAAACAAACAGAAACAAACAATGGATGGTGCTCCCTCTGCTGGTTTCCCTGCAGCAGTTAGTCAGCTGGAGGATTTGAGTGGATGAAAATTAGCAAAGCAAAAAAAATCTTTTTTGGTCTTTAAACACTAGGTATACATCCTAGTTCCATCTCTAATTGGCAGGCAGTATCCATGGAGTTTACGACAGTGGATTCTTTTCTAATATTTAATGCTGATACTGAAGTTGAACTAGTAATTATAATCCTTTTTTAAGTGACTTTCTCCTTTCTCACATCATAAAGTGGGTCATAAAATGCAATTCTTATTGGGAGTTTCAGGCTGGGGTTAATCTTTATATAACTCGCTCTCAACCACTGGACCTAATAGCTAGGTTGACTGAACACAGCAGTCACCCTAGTAAGCAGCTGATGATGGGAAAGGCATTTTCATTGGACAATTATATTTTAAAAAGTAAACATTTAAAATATATGATTATGTTAGTGCACATCCTCTTATGTAAAAGATATCTGTAAATTTTTTGGTTAATTTATCTTGCCATTCAAACTGTCATTAAAAATTCTTAGCATTTATCAGTTTTGTTCTCTGTAAATTCTGACTGTCATGGGTCTGATGATGGGATTCATATGCAAGGGGACTTCACAAAGTATGTGAAAAATGGTATTAAAGTATGTATTTATTTTGTTGCAAAAAAATGGAAATTTATGCATAGTTTTCCCACAATTTCCATTTTCCATGAACTTTTTGGAGACTGATACTGATTACAGGTAAAATTTATTTTTTGAATGACTTTATTTAATTGTATTCATTGTCGTTATTATTATTTTCATTTGACTAAAGAGAGACAGAGACAGAAGGAAAGTGAGAAAGCAAACTGTCAGGTCCAGAAACATGATCTCCCTGACAACTCAATAGTTTCATTTCTTTTCTTTTCTTTTCTTTTTCTTTTTCTTTTTTTTCTTTTTTTTTTTTTTTCGTTTTTTGCCATAGGACACACATGCTCACGGGAGAGAGAAAGAAAAAGAAAATGAGAGGGAAAGTAAGAAATCAACCCCCCATGTGGGGCAGGGGTATCATGCTACAGTTTCTTCTCAGTTCTCCTTGGATTATGGGCATGCATACACAGGTGCTTGGCATGATTTTCAAGCCGACATTTCTGGAACTTGGACTGCGATCAGCCATGTGGGAGTTCAGCACCTTAACCACCATACCATCTGCTGGTCTTATTTATATTCTTGTAGGAAAAAAAGTTGTCAACTAGGTATCTTCTTCCCTACTCTCTGGACCCTTATGGTCAAAAAGGAAAGAGACCTCCAGATATAAGCAGTAGCTGCTATGTGCTGGAGGCTACTGAACCCTGGAAACAGGCTGAGATACACATCTAATTTCAAAAACTTAGTGCAAAAAGGAGAGGAATATTAAATTTCTCCTTAGTGATTTTATATTGATTACATCGGGAAATGATATTATTTGTTTTAAACAGTACTATCTTTTTACAATTTCACTACTCAAAAATTTTAAATTGCAGTCCTGTTCACGTTATATTTCTACTGAACAGACTTCCCTTAGACCAATAGTCCTATTTTTTTTCTAGAATTATTTTATTTAACTTTATTTACTTATTTTTAAATATGACCAGAGAGGGACAGTGTGTGTGTGTGTATCTGTCTGTGTGTGTGTGTGTGTGAGAGAGAGAGAGAGAGAGAGAGAGTGAGAAAATAAGAAACCAGGTCCAACACTCAAACTATGGTTGGCCGTGTGGGAGTCCAGCACCCTTAACCACCATGCCACCTCCTAGCCCCTAGACCAATAGTTCTAAAATTTTCTTGAATAAATAACAGATTACTTTGAGAATCTGATAAAAGCTCAATAAATCAAAGATATAGATAGATATTGCCAGTCTGCTAGACCCACATATGTGTTCTTAATAGCCATTGTACTGTGTAAAACCATGCTGGGCATGCTTGTGAAGTCATGGTTAAGGCAGCTGGATCTTATATGGTGACTATGTGGTTCAAGTCCCAGACCTGGTGGCTTGAAAAACATACCAGATGCATGTGTCCATGTCCAAAATCCTGAAAGGGGGGAGAAATGGAAGAGAAGGGATTGCAGCGTGGCTATTTCCTACAGGATTCCCTCTCTCTCTCTTGTGCACGCACCTTCTAGCAAATTAAAAACAAAAACGAAAACATCAAAAACCTCAGAACTGGGAACAAGGGAAATACTGAAACACCATGTCAACACTACCTGCCGGGGACCAGCCTCGGCGTGGGTGGGTTGTCTCGATGGAGATGGTGAAGGTGAACAGAAGACAAAGGCCTCGATGCCTTTTCATGCACGTCCTTTGCCGGACACCCCTCAAAGATCGCTCTCTGAGGAGTGACAACTGCTAGGAATCATCGTGCGTTTTTATTGAAAACGTGTTACATG
>NW_006207899.1:1655010-1659359 GCF_000334495.1 Tupaia belangeri chinensis
AAATAAAAGAAAAAAAAACAAACAGAAAAACAATACCTAAGAAAGATAAGAGCATAGGAAAACAGCAGCAGAGCATATCCATAGGGAATGGTGAAAATGTATACTGATCTACAATAACCATGGCACTTTTAAAATAATTTATTTTATTTAACTTTATTTATTCATTCATTTGTTTATTTCAATTTGACCAGAGAGGGAGAGAGAGAGAGAGAGAGAGAGACAGCGACCCACAGAGAACGAGCCGGCATTAACTACAGTCGTCCATGTGGGAGTCCAGCACCCTTAACCACCAAGCCACCTGCCATCCCCATAGCACTTTTTCTGAAAAGTCATCTTGCTTTAAAAAAAAAAGGTCATCTAGCTTGTTCATGGGAGTGGGTGCTGCTAGGCTGCTCTCAGACTCGCGCCTACTCTATTTTCATGCCAGCTGCTGCGTGTGTAAGAGGGAGAGAATGAAAGAATGAGGAAAAGAGAAAAAGAACAGAGAACATAAAGTAAAAGCACAAAACTGGCTTACTAAGAGGACCTAGGGCAAAATGAAAGGAAGGGTGCATGGCCACCTGTCAGTATGCAGGGCTACAGCTTGACTGGCAGTAGAGTTACCTGAAGTCAGAGTAAGTGGCAAAAGCAGATGCAGAAGCTTGCAGCAGCTCACTGTCCCCACGAGCTGTGTGCTTGCGTGTGTTTTGGGGATGCGCGTAGTCATTTGGTTGCAGTTTTCTGTGTTCGCCTACTGTTGGCGTAAGCAAATATTCATTAACGCTGCACTCAAATTTTCCCCAATCAGTCACATTGGAACAGATTCCTGTTTTCAAAATAAGCGTTATGGCATAACTGAATGTAGATACGCCTATCTCAATGGATGCATGCATAGCCCATGTGGCAAGCTCCAGCAGACGAGAGCATCTGAGCATGCCAAACCTTAGGCATCAGGGGCATGGTGGTTAAAGGCACTGGACTCCCAAGTGGCTAACCGCAGTTTGAGTCCCAGATCTGGTGGCTTGCTTTCTCACTTTCCCTCTCTCTCTTTTTCTCTCTCTCTCTGATCAAACTGGAAAATAATAAATAAAGTTAAATAAAATAATTCTTTAAAAACAAAACAAAACGAACTTAGGCATCTATGTTGGAATACTGACCTAGGGCTTTTTAAAGGTCTGATAGAAGGAATTATGAGGACGAGCACTCGAAAAACAATTTGTGGGCTCTGAGTGGGTATGAGTGGTGGGGTTGGCATCCACGGTGTAAGAAAAGTAAACTGCATTTTGGGAGCAGGGTAAGTAGATTAATTTAACTACTAAGAAAAATGCTCTATCAACATAAATCTTTCTAATCTGCACCAAATTTTCCAGGAAAGCCCACTTATGAATGGGATTATCAAATGTCTTACCAGTCATAGTGAAACAAATGCTTGCTGAATGGGGAATTCTGATAGGAAGCAGAGAAACAGATGCTATCCTAATGTTTACTCTTAGTTGTTCTGGGATATACTTGCAATTCACAACACTTGCTTCCTGTGAGCTTACAGAAATAGGCCCAACTATCTATCAAAGGGGAGTGAATTGAGAAGAATCTTGAGGTTACTAAGAACTGTGAAGTGACCTTGGAAATTCAATCAAACTGTTGGAAGTAGTTTCTTATTAAACATAATAACGATAACAATACGCTATTAATAACAGTGCATTCTTGGTATATGCTAGGAACTACACTGTGTGTGTGTGTGTGTATATATATATACATATATATTTAAATTTTGCTACAGGGCATGTGCACTCACTGAGGAGAAAGAAAGAGATGGAGAGAGAAAAAGTGAGAAATAACCCCCGGGGGGTTGGCAATGCCGCAATCCCTTCTCCTGTCTGCATTTTGGGCACACGCACTTATGCACCTAATTTGATTTTCAAGCTGCTGAGTCTGAGACTCAAACCCTGCAGTTGGCCATGTGGGACCCAGGTGCCATAACCTCTCTGCCATCTGCTATCCCCTGTATATGTTTTTTATAGATTATTTTATTTAATATGTCCAACAGTGTTGAGGTAAATTTTATTGTTATTTCTATTTATGGATATAAGTACCCCAGTTAAAAATGATACCAGTATACTGTCAGGACTTGAACTCAGGCAGTCTGAAGTCAGTGCTTACAAGGGTAGCATTGAGCGATTTAGCCTTAAGAGTGATATTACTAGGGCTTTTCACAGTCTATCAAGTACACGTGTACATAGTGTTTAGATTTTTGTAATGAAATTCTATTACTTATGTTACTTTTTTTTTTTAAATGCAACATACAAACTTTGTTTAAGAAAAGTAACTGGTAAAGTCAAACAGGCACTTATATTAAAAAGAAAAGCTGACTAGAACCTTATCTGACATTGCTTACAGTAACCTACTTGCAGTGGCATCTGACTGAGCTCTGTTGCTGTGAAGAGTACAGCCCGTGCACGGGTCTGGAGGAATGGTCTGCACATCGTTCAAGTGTTTACTGAATACGACCTTATATACACACACATAGACATTACATTTGAAGAAGATCTAGTCGGCAATCCCCTGAGAGACTTCATTGCTGTTGATCTTTTGGAAAGGCCGTCTAAAGAGAATATGCAGTTCTGGCTTGTGAATCCTGTAATGACCCCAGCCTAGACTCTGCTGGACACCAAGTCTCCTCCACTCCTCTTTGGACATCAGATGGGTTTGGGCGCTTGTTTAGAAATTCTCTGAGTAACATGACGTGCCAGCACTCATAGTGCTCAGCGAAGTGCTTGTCCCAGTAGTAGATCTGCTTGTGAGCCATCCTGCCGGCATGTAGCAGGGTGGGAACAACCAGAGCCAGAGAGCAGGCAAGGCTGACCACAAATCCGCGTCTCTACTTATGTTACTTTAAAACAAGAGAAAAACACACAAAATAAATAAAAAATAGATTTAAACAAGGAAGCCTACAAAAATAAGTTTTTTAAAAAATTATTTTTATTTAACTTTATTTTTTAATCTTATTTTGACCGGAGAAGGACAGAGAGAGAGTGAGATTTCTTAAAATGATTTTCCATTTTATTTGTGCTCTAAGTGCTAATTTATAACAACGGTATGAAGTAAGATTTTAGATTTGGGGCCACCAGGTGGTGTGATGGTTAAGGTCGCTGGACTCTCACATGGCTGACCACGTGTTCAAATCCTGGACCTGGCAGCTTGCTTTCTCACTTTCTCACTCTCTGTGTCTCTCTCTGGTAAAAGTAAAAATAAAAATAAAAAAATAAAATTATTCTTTAAAAAATATTTTAGATTCAAGTTAAGTCTATTTTTTTTTAAATTTAACTTTATTTATTTATTTTGATTTGACCAGAGAGGGACAAAGTGAGAATGAGAGCGAGAGTGAGAAAGAGAGAGAAAGCGAGAAAGCAAGCTGCCAGGTTTGGGACTCAAACTGCAGTAGGCCATGTGGGAATCCAACACCCTTAACTGCCATGCCACCTGCTGGCCCCCCAGCTAAGTCTATTTTTAAGTGAAAACATTTTTCTTTGGATAGCTATGTGTAACAGCTCACTTTATTTCATTTGATTTAGAAGTCTATTGTTTTTCCAGGTACTTAGTTCCTGTGCATGGATTAGAAATGGGAGAGTTTAGAAATGAGAGAAGAAAACTATCTTTTTCCTTTCCTCCCTCTTAGTACTTAGTTTCAGATATTACATGACTTGAACTTGTCATTTCACAGTCATCTTTGTCTGTTGCATGAGAAGAAAAAAAAAAAATACATGTTTGTAAATAAGATTTCCCTAAGGGACCTTTTATCTATTTTAGAGTCTCAGCAGGCTCGCACTTCCTCCTATTATTGGATAACCAATGACCAGTGAGACACTTTCCTCTTGGAATTCTTTTCAGATTTTCATAGAAAAGAAACATGAACTGGTTTGCTCACCAAGTTTGTTCTTCTTTTTCTTTATTTAATTTATTATTTTTTTAGAGCGATTTTTGCTATAGGGCATGAGTACTTGCCACAAAAACAGAGACAGATACAGAAAGCGAGAAATTGCTCCCCAACTCCCGCCAGGGTTTTTTTGGGGATGACCATGCTGCAATCCTTTGTCCTCCATTCTCCTCCCAGGACTTTGGGTACACACGCACACACAGGCAGCATAAATTTGAAACCACTGGGTCTGGGACTTGAACCATAGTCGACTGTGGGAGTCCAGCAACACAGCCATTACACCATCTGCTGGTTCTTCCACATTATCTTATCTGATTCCCAAAACATTCTGGGTTGCACTTTCCAGAAAGATGGAATGTCTGGTCCTATGCGGGGAAACTGTTAGGTGCAGCCACTCTCCCTCCAGAGCTGGCCCCTGTGACGGGGCCATGCAGGC
>NW_006207899.1:1660455-1680999 GCF_000334495.1 Tupaia belangeri chinensis
CCGCCTCCGTCGAAATAACCCACCCACGACGAGGCTGGACCCCGGCAAATTGCGGGGAAACTGTTAGGTGCAGCCACTCTCCCTCCAGAGCTGGCCCCTGCTCAGTTCTTAGAAGGGGTTGTTCCTGCCTTGCCTCTCCCTGGGTGCAAGGTGCTCTTCTGCCAGAAGCGTTGGCCCAGAGCCAAAGGAGAGAAAAGAGGAGGGAGTGAAGAGTCTCCTGAGCCACCCCGGAGAGATCTTCCTGCTCTGAGAACTGAGCCAAACTTAGTTCATCCCCTCATGTTATGGATGAAAAATGAATGGCAGCTGGGAGCTAATCTTTAATAAAGGAGCATGCTATTTATACAAACATGATACATAGCACTTGAGATGAAAGTTTGAGCATTAGTGATGCAGAGTAGACACCGTATATTGGCGACTTCAAGCCAGTGGACACTAGACTTGCCTTTTCCCTTTGAGTCTAGGCATTTTACTCAGAGGCTAAGTCTCCTTTCTAGGCTTGGACATAAACTGAGGTATTTCTTGGCTATTCTGGCATTAGCTTGTCCAGGAATGAGAAAAATGCCATGTTACCAAGCTCTTCCTTTGACAGAAGAGTATAAGGGCTAGTGGTTGAATTGGGGACTAATTTTTACCTCTGACCTCTCCCCTCAGCCCTCTCAGTCATGTCTGCCTTCCCCACAAGCTTCTTACAAGTTTGTGCTCACACACAAGGTAAGTACTCCAGGCCACTTGGTGATAAAACAGCACCTGTGTACGTGGCAGGGTGAAGCCCAGGAATCCCAGCACGTGCTCTTGCAAGTCATCTTATCCCCACAATACCTGTTAGGAAAGGGATTGGGGCTTATCATTTTTCAATATCTAGTTAATGATTGGCTCCCATCCATTGCTTGGATACAAATTTTAAAACACAGTAATCACATGAGCACCATAGTTCCACCATCCCAGAAGGTTGTACTGAATGTCTGGGGCTAGGATTAGGTAGTTTTTCAGGTCAATTTTTTGTGCTCTAGAGAGAAGAAGCTGTCGAGTTAATTTAAAGTCATTGGGTATGGGACTCTCAGAAGGCATAATGGTTAGTCACTGGACTCCCATGTAGTCAACCAGGGTTTGTTCCCAGACTAGTGGCTTCAAACTCATGCTGGGCATGTGTGTGTGCCCAAAAATTCTGAGCGGAGAATGGAGGAGAAGGAATTGCGGCATGATCATCCCTCCTGGGGAGTGATTTCTTGCTTTCTGTCTCTCTGTCTCTGTTTCTCTGTCTTTCTGTCAAGCACCCATGGCCTATACCAAAAATCTCTCTCCAAAAAAAAGAGTAAAAAACAAAGTCATTGGGCAATTCCAACATGTTATGATATATAATGTAGAAGAAGCAATGAGAAAGGCCAACAGGTGGTGTGGTAGTTAAGATGCCTGGACTCTCACATGACTGACCACCGTTCAAGTCCCAGACCTAGCGGTTTTCTCTCACTCTCTCTTAAGTGAGTGCACATGCTTTATGACAAATTAATAATAATAATAATATAATTAAAGAATAAAAAGAGGGAATGAATTTTTGAGTAATTATTAAATATTTCATTCTCCATACTAACCATTAAATAAATAAAGCTTCCAGAGGAAGCAGAAGACCTGAACTTCTGAGGCCAATTTGGAGCTTAGGGCCATTTTAGGTTATGCAATTCATGGACTTCATTTGCTTTTGAGGTTTTCCAGCAAATAAGTGTCCACTCTCTTGAAAGAACCTGCCGTCTTGAGCATCTTTGCAAATTACAATTAAATTGAATGTCTACGTTTAAAAAAAAGTCTTCCATGAGAAAAATCATCATGAGATAATCAATGAATTTTGAAAACTGCACATTGATGACAACAATTATTATTGGGGCTGATAGGTGGCATGGTGGTTACGGGCGCTGGACTCCTACATGGCCACAGTTCGAGTCCTAGACCTGGCGACTTTCTCTCTCTCTCTCTATGTCTCTCTCTCTCTCTGTCCCTCTCTGGTCAAATTAAAATACATACATACATACATATATAAATAAAAGTAAATAAATTAATTCTTTAAAAATAATTATTATTAATTTATCAGTTTATGTGAAGGCATTTGAGTTATGTTTAAAAAGGTCCTATCAGGGCCAGTAGGTGGCATGGTGTTTAAGGCACTGGACTCCCACATAGCTGACCACAGTTTGAGTCCTGAACTTGTCAGCTTCTTTCTCACTTTCCCTCTCTCTCTCTTTTTTTGAGAGAGATTTTTGCTATAGGTGTGTGCACTCGCTGGTGAGAGAAAGAGACAGAGATACAGAAAGCAAGAAATCACCCCCCGAGGGGGATGACCATACCACAATCCCTTCTCCTCCATTCTCCTCTCTGTATTTTGGTCATGGATGCACATGTGCCCCATATGAGTTTCAAGCCACCAAGTCCAGAACTCAAACAGCAGTCAACTATGTAGGAGTCCAGCGATGTAACCATTACACCATCTGCTGGTCCCCTGCTCTCTCTCTCGTGAGTGCATGTGCCATATAGCAAATTAAAAAAAAAAGAATGATAATAAATAAAATGGAATAAATAGTTCTTTAAAAAAAGTTCTTATCATATATATATATATTTAAAATATATTTAGAGGGGCCAGAGGTGGTGTGGTAGTTAAGGGTGCTGGACTCCCACATGGCCGACCATGATTCAAATCCTGGACTTGATTGTTTCTTTTCTCACTTTTCCTCTCTCTCACTCTGTCCTTCTCTGGTCAAATTAAAATAAATAAATAAATAAATAAAGTTAACTAAAATAATTCCTAAAATATATTTAGATATTGCTATTACCTTTATACTTAATGCATAATATGATATGATCATAATTAATACAGTTCTCCCTCAGTATCTGTGGTTGATTGATTATAAGGTTCTCTGCTCAAGTCCCATGTTAACATATTTAACACTCTATTATAAATATATTTACTATGTCATTAATATACTTTTTGTTTTTTTAATTGCCAGTAGGTGTCTGCTTGCCAGAGATAGAGAGAGAGAAGGAGAAACACCTCCAATGGTGTGTGGTCATGGAACAATCTCTTTTCCATTTCTCTAATCTTTTCAGATTCTGGGCACACATGCCTAGTGTGGTTTTTCAAGTCACAGGGACTGGGACTTGCCTTGTAGTTGGTCATGTGGAATCTAGCTCTCTTAACCTGTAGGCCACAGGATTGACTCAGCATATATAAATGTAAATGAATGAAATGCTGTGATATTCAGTAGGTTTGCTTTAGAACCGTTCAGCTGCTGTGTGTGTGTGTGTGTGTGTATGTGTGTGTGTGTGATTTACTGATTGATGAAGCCAAATGAGGATGTACAGTATTGATTCCTGTATTAGAGGCATAGCTGTAACTATTAATTTTTGTTTCTGTCTTCAGACTATTGATGAACTCTTTGAGGTCAGGAATTGAGTTATCCTTTCTTACTTTCATGCAACCTATGGCGTGACCAAACGTATAGTACATGTTTAGTGAACGATTGGTAAGCAAATGAGGGAATAGTGATATCCTGGAAATCTAAATAGCTATTAGATTGTTGGAAAAGGCATGATACATTTTTACATAAAACAATATTTACAGAATTTTTTTGAACGTAACAAGCTCTTTGATAGAAGAAACAAGTTTATTTTTGTAGTCTTACAATGGAATCAGGTCCCATAGAAATACCAATTCTGGGGACCAGCAGTTAGGGTAATGACTATGTCGCTGGACTCCCATGTATTCGATCACAGTTCGAGTGCTGGACCCAGTGGCTTAAACTAACGCCAGGCACGAGTGCATGCGTGCCCAAGATCCCAAGAGGAGAATGGAGGAGAGGAGATTGCAGCATGGTCATCCCCCCCTGGGGGGGGGTGATTTCTCGCTTTCTGTCTCTGTCTCTCTCTGTCTGTCTGGCAAGCGTACACGCCCTATAGCAAAATCCTCTCCAAAAATAAAAAAAAAAGAAATATCAATTCTGTTATTATTAGTGAATAAATAAATTAAAAAATTGTACATTTTAAAAGAATGATTTTTTATTTAATTTATTATTATTATTATTATTTTAGAGAGATTTTTGCTATAGGGTCGTGAACTCACTGGAGAAACAAAGACAGATAGCTTGAAAGTGGGAAATCACCTTAGCGGGGAAGCCATGCAGCAATTGCTTCTTCTCCATTCTCTTCTTGAGATTTTGAGCACACGTGCACAGGCCCCCTCAGTGTGAGTTTTAAGCTGCCAGGTCTAAAACTTGAACTGTGGTTGACTACATGGGTGTCCAATGACATAACCATTACTCCATCTACTGATCCTTATTTATTATTATTTTTAAATTTGTGTTTGTGTGCTCACCAGATAGATGCAGAGAGAGAAAGGGAAGGTGAGAAAGAAAGCAAGCCACCAGGTCGAGAATGTGAACCAGGGATTGCGGTGCAGTGCCTTAAACAGCATGCCACTTGTTGGCCTAGTGAATAAGTAATTTTGAAAATCCTGTAAATGTTGCATCTCTGTAGCAAAGTAATAATATTCACATATAGTGAGCCTTTATTACGTGTCAGATAATATTTTGAGTTCTTTCAATGCATTGAGTTAATCCTCAAACAACCCTTATTTGAAATACAAGAAAATTGAGATAAAAACGTTTAAACAACTTACTGAATGTCATAATTAGTAAATGAAAGAAGATTGATTTGAAAGCAAGAAATGTGGTTTTCATGTGCATTTTTAATTATTATGCCATATTGTAAATTGTCAGAAAAATAAAGTGTGCCAATTCTTCCATCTGCTTTTATCATCAGGTTCCATTGTCTGTCTTCAGCCTGGGACTTAGCTTAACCCTGAACTTGAGGGTATGAAACCGAATTCTCTCACAGGTACGTTGAAACTGAATTCTCTCACAGGTACGTTGTAATCCTCTCTGTCCTTTTTTTTTTTTTTTTAAGAATTACTTTATTTAACTTTATTTATTTATTTTAATTTGACCAGAGAGGGACAGAGTGAGAGAGAAAGAGAGGGAAAGTAAGAAAGCAGATCTGGGATTCAAACCATGGTTGGCCATGTGGGAGTCTAGCACCTTTAACCACCATGCTACCTGCTGGCCCCTGTCCTGTTTATTTTGAATCTTTGCCTTCAATAGTACACATTGAGGTGGTCCATTGAGCTTAAAGAAAATATGTGAAGATCTAACAGAAATTTGCCCAAATTATTTTATATAAGTCTATTGAAATCAGATCTCAAACCTATAAAAAAATTATCCAACAATGGCCAAAAGATAACTCATCTCACATAAATGGTTAGGAGATGTAGCACTCTTTACTAAGAGAATTGCGTCAGTTTGTTAGAACTGCCACAAAATAGCATAGACTGGGTACCCTAAACAACAGACATTCATCTCTTAACAGTTCTGGAGTCTGGAAGCCCAAGGTCAAGATAGGTTCCTCTAAAGCCTGTCTCCTTGGCTTGCAGATGGCCTACTTCTCCTTATGTTTTCACAGGGCCTGTCTTCTGTGCATCTGCATCCTGAATGTGTCTCTGCGTGTACTTATCTCACTTTTTATAAAGACAACAGTCAGATCAGAGTAGGGCCCATTCTAATGGTCTTGTTTTAACTTACTTTTCTGAAGGCCTTGTCTCCAAATACATTCACTTTCTGAGGTTCTGGAGGTTAGGCTTCTACATGTGAATTTTTGGGGAATATTATTCATTTAGCAAACAGGAATAATTTTGTTTCTCAGTTATAACACCCAAGTACCAGTAGGTTTGGACACCAGTCTTTTCTTTTTTTCTTTTCTTTTTTTTTTTGAGAGGTTTTCGCTATAGGGTGCGTGCGCTTGCCAGAGAGACAGAGAGAGACAGAGAGACAGAAAGCGAGAAATCACCCCCCCAGAGGGGATGGTCATGCCACAATCCCTTCTCCTCCATTCTCCTCTCGGGATCTTGGGCACGCACGCACACATGCCTGGTGTGAGTTTTAAGCCACTGGGTCCGGGACATGAACCGCGGTCGACCACGTGGGAGTCCAGTGACATAGCAATTATGCTAACTGCTGGTTCCCTCTTTTTTTTTTCTTAAAAAATAATTTTTTGTTTAATTTATTTTATTTTAAATTTTTTAAAAAATAATTACTTATTTAATTTTACTTATTTATTCATTTTAATTTTACCAGAGGGAGTAGAGAGTGAGAAAGCAAGCCAGGTCTGGGACTTGAACCATCATCAGTCATTTGGGAGTGTCCAGTGCCTTAACTACCATACCACCTGCTGGTCCCCTATTTTTAAATGTTCTATAAGGTACATGAATTCATCAGAGAGAGACAGAGGGAGTGGGAGAGAGAGAGAGAAAGTGAGAAAGCAAGCTACCTGGTCCATGACTCAAACTATGGCCTGTTATGTGGGAGTCCAGAGCCTTAACCACTGTGCCCCCTACTGGCACTGCCTTTTCTTTTGAAAGGCAGGAAAAAGTGTAGACTTTGCACTCACCGAGAGAGACAGAGAGAGTGAGATGGACTCGATGCCGCAATCCTCCAGCCTCCATAGGTTTTTGCCATAGGGCGGGCGCCACCACGCCCAAAAAAGTGTAGACTTTGAAGTTAGACTGTCAATGGTGTAAATCCTGATTCTGTCACTTACTCCATTTTTCACTTTAGGTTCTTTGGGCCTCATTTTGCCTATTTCTAACATCTATGCATGGAAAATTGAGGGATACTCTGTGTAAAATGCCTGGGACAATGATGTAGGCAATAGAGTTAGTCACACTTCCTTCTGTCCAAGAATATGTAGGGATTTCTGTTACTATCAAGAGAAGATGTTCTTCTCTGGCTCTTGAGTTGGGGAATGAATGAATTTCTCCAATGGAAAAAAAAAGTGCCAAGGAAGGTATTTGGAAGTCATTGAAATATCTCTTTTAGGTGTCTCACAGGTTACTTAGGCTTCCCATAGACTGGCCTGAGAACCATCAATGCTGAGAACGGTATTCAGTTTGAGAAGAGGAAATAGATATAGGAGACTAAAGGAGGAGGCAAGAGGTGGCAAGAACTGGATAGAAAATGAAGGACTCAACTACATAGTTGGGGAATAAACTAATATAGAGTATAGAAAAGCCAGTCACTAGTATGTGACAAGCATAGTGGGACTTTAAGGGACAGTTACAGATTAGTGGGTTTCAAAGAAAACCATGTGGGACTGAGAAGTGGCATGGTGGTTAAGGATGTAGGACTCCCACATGATCAACTGTGGGTTGAGTCCCAGACCTGGCAGCTTGCTTTCTCACTTTCCTTTTCACTCTCCCTCACTCTGTCCCTCTCGATTCAAATAAAATAAATAAATAAATAAATAAATAAATAAATGGATAAATAAAGTTAAATAAAATAATTCTTTTAAAACAACAACAAAACAAAGAAAACCATATTTGGGACCCCAACTCTCAACTTGAACCCATTAGGAAAACTAGGGTTTATGCTAAAATCAGAAGATGCTCACTTGGGATTGTAAGTCTATAGACTTGAAGTTTGTACTAATAGGGTGCTTGTGCTTGCAGGAGAAAGAGAAAGTGAGAAAGCATCCACTGAACTGATGACGGTGCCATAGTCCCTTCTCCTTCATTGTTTTCTTGGGATTGGGGCATGCACACACCCCTGCCCAGTGTAATTTGCAAGCTGCTGGAGTCAATATTCAAACCACACAGTCAACCCAGAGGGATCCAGCTGCCTTAACCATGATTCCACTAGCTAGCTCTGCCTATAGACTTTTTGGGAGTAAGGTCAGGAAGAATAGGATCAGGGTAGTTGGCTACCATTTGAGGGCAACGAATAAGCAGTGTCAGAGCATAATTTCTGCGCATACACTTTACTCTTTTTTTTTCCCAATTTATTTATTTGCATTCATTCACTGTACATCATTACAGCATACAAAATGAGATTTTCCATCTAGAGTACACTGTATATTGTCTCAATCAAGCACATCAACAAATATGTTATTCTTAGCAAATGATCTCCCATTTCTTGTTTTCTGTATGTTTTGCTTTTTCCCCCCATCCTTGGTTCCCTATCTTTTACCCTCTGCCACCTCCTGTTCTCCTCCCACACTGTCTCTGTTATCTATGTTTGCTTTCTATACCATTTCCCCCCCACATTTTATTGAATCACCAAAGACCCTAGTCAATCCGAATACCCTCCTAGCAAACACATGTGACACACACATTTCCATGAGCACAAGTCTAACTTTACGCATCCTATAAAGTAGCACCTAACTGGGGCTACATATCCTACTGCAGTCATTGAATAGATATATTTTTTTTTCCTGAAACTTTTTTTTGTAACTCAATTTACATTCCTTCCCTAAGTATCATCCCAGCACACAAAATGCTATCTCCCATCCAGTACACACTGCATAGCGACTCATGCACATTACAGAAAAAATAAATTTCCAATTCTAGTTCCTAGAATTATTTCCACCCCTCTTTCTGACCCTCTGTCCCTTCCCACCCTCCTCTCACACCACCTCCAGTGTCCAAAATTGTCCTCCATTCCCTTCCCACCCACATTGCATTGATCACACTATTTCCTACATAACCTAACTACTTTCAAAGGTGAGTTCACTCATTACTACTAAGAAAACCAGTTTTAACTTAAATCAAAGAACCGCCAAGGAACTTTGCTTAAAGCCAGGAAACAGGTTAGGATTCTGTTCAAATGGTAGGTGCATGAACCTATCAGTCTCATATACTTTTATCTTCTGTTCTGGTTCAATTTTCCTGATTAAATTCTGGGATATAGTATTCAACTCCAGACTTGTCCCTATGATTAAGTTAGCTACTTTCTCAGTTTTTGGACTCTTATTTCCATGTATCTGCGTTTAGTTTTCCTGATACAGCACATCCTTGAGAACTTCTTGGAGGTCTGGTCTGGTGCTGGTAAATTCTTTCAGGTTTTGTTTATCTGAGAATGTTCTTGTCTTTTCTTCCCACCTGAAAGATAATCTTGCCGGATACAGTATTCTTGGCTGAAACTGCTTCTCTCTTAACACTTGGAATATATTTTCCCATTCTCTCCTCGCTTTTATTGTTTCTGATGAGAGATCTGCTGTTAGCCTGATGGGATGTCCTTTGTAGGTAACTTGATGTTTTTCTCTTGCTAATCTTAGTATCTTGTCTTTGTCTGCAGTTTTGGTCAACCTGGCTATAATGTGTCTTGGAGAAGATCTTCTAGGGTTGATTCTATTTGGGGTCCGTTGTATTTCCTGGGACTGGATCTTTGAATGCCTCTCTAGGTTTGGAAAGTTTTCTTGCAGGATTTCCTGGAATAGATTATCAATGCCCTTATGGGTTTCCTCACCTTCTGGAATGCCAATTATCCGGATATTTGGACGTTTGATGGTATCCAGTACTTCTCGCATATTATTCTCAAATTTTTGTGCCATTTTCTCAGCCTTCATGGTGGATTTTTCTAGGCCAGCCATTTTCTCCTCTACATCTGAGATTCTATTTTCTGAATGATCTAGTCTGCTTTTAATGCTTTCCAGGGAGATTTTGACTTCTTGTATTATAGACTTCATCTCTAGCAGTTCGGTTTGAGTCTTTTGTAAAGTGTGTAATTCCACTTTTAGATCTTGCAGGAATTTCCTCATCTCTTGGAACTCGTCAATCTCTTTCTCCTTTCTCTTTAGTAGTTCATTATCTCTCTTCTCTTCCATCTCTGTTAGCTTAGACATTATGAATGATCTGAATTCCTTATCAGACATTTCCATGATTTTCACCGAACTGCTTGTGGATGAAGAGTTACTCTTTTCCCTAGGAGGAGAGGTATTTTCTTGTTTTCCCATGTTTCTCGTGATCCGGCGGTGATTTCTTGTCATCTGATGAATGTTGTGTTTTCTTTCAAATTCTGGAGGTTCAGCCTTAATGTTAAGGAGCAAGCAGACAGAGGTGATCCAGAATCTCTTTGCTGTTCTATTGTGCTTGCTGGTGCAGCAGATTCAGAAGATAGTGGGGAATATTTCAACCCTATTAGTATTTGAATGTTTAGCTACAGTGATCTTAGATCTGTCTAAAAACACACTGAAAGGATATTGGAGAGTGAAGAGACAAGAAAAAAGAAAACGAGACAGAGAAAAACAACAAAAAAAGAAAAAAAAATCAAAAACGCTAGCTCGTTTGTTGGAGGCTGAATTATTAGTAGAAAATCTTCATTCCCTTAAAAATCTAGTTCACTGTAGCCATGTGGAACCTTGTCTTCTGCCGCTAGCTCGTTTGTTGGAGGCTGAATTATTAGTAGAAAATCTTCATTCCCTTAAAAATCTAGTTCACTGTAGCCATGTGGAACCTTGTCTTCTCCATACACTTTACACTTTACTCTTTTATCTCATTTTAAAAGTTAACAGACTAGGGGACCAGCAGTTGGTGTAAAGGCTGTCGCGGAACTCCCATGTAGTCGACTGCAGTTCGAGTCCCGGACTTGGTGGCTTAAACTCATGCCAGGTGCATGTGCGTGCGTGCCCAAGATCCTGACAGGAGAATGGAGAAGAAGGGATTGCGGCGTGGCCATGCCCCCTGGGGGGTGATTTCTCGGTTTCTGTCTCTCTCTGTCTTTCTGGCGAGTGCACGCACCCTATAACAAAAACCTCTCAAAAAAAAAAAATGTTAACAGACTAGATAACATATACTTTATAATTTATCAACCTGTGTCTTTGGGCCTAAAAAGCACGTCTGAATGACATCTTTTTTTAAAAATAATTATTTTCTTTCTTCTTTCCTTTCTTTTTTCCTTTCTCTCTTTCTCTTTTCCTCTCTTTCTTTCTTTTTCTCTTTCTTTACTTCTTTCTTATTTTAATTTGACCAGTGAGGGTCAGAGTGAGAGAGAGAGAGGGATGGGGAAAGTGAGAAAGTGAGCTGCCAAATCTGGGACTCAAACCACAGCCAGCCATGTAGGAGTCCAGTGCCCTTTACCACCACGCCACCTGCTGGCCCCCTGAATAATATTATTTTTAAAGAAAATTATTAGATCATGGAAACCAGCAGTTAGCGTAATGGCTATGTCGCTGGACTCCCACATAGTCAACCGCGGTTCACATCCCGGACGCGGTGGCTTAAAACTCATGCCGGGCGCGTGTGCATGCGTGCCCGAGAGCCCGAGAGGAGAATGGAGGAGAATGGATTGCGGCATGACCATCCCCCCTGGGGGATGATTTCTCGCTTTCTGTCCCTATGTCTCTCTCTGTCTGTCTGGCGAGCGCACGCGCCCTATAGTGAAAAAAAAAAAAAAAAATGATTAGATAAAAAAAAAAGCCATGATATTTTTTTTTTTGTTTTTCTATTCAAAAATGTGTCATGACTTTCGAGAAGATCTGATGTTACAATAATTGATACTAAGGCAGAATGAAGAAAAAATAAAGAAATAAAGTGAGCTAGAAAACCCAAATATAACATCTATTGGTAATTTTCCACTACTTAAGAGAAAATATCGGTTTTCTCACAACTCAATCCTTATTCTTATCACTAATGTACATAACAAGATTGATATTGCATATCTACTATGTAAACATAGCTTTAATATTTTTCATTACTTTTGCCCAAATGACCCTGAGTAAATGTAGTATCTGGCACAAGATGCTAAGTTGTGGCACTATTTCAAAACCAGTGGCTTTGTTGCACAACATGAAACCCTTAGAACTTTGGCAGAGAAGGAGTTTTTTTTTTTTTTTCTCTTAAAAAAATTATATTGGGACTTTCACCTTTGTTACCCTTGAAGTTCTATTGCCTTATAATCAGACACAAGGTTTAATGGAACCAAACAAATGAGATACTTCGGGAGGAAAAAAAAAAGTTTTTTCTCAAAGTTTCTTGCTAGTTGCCCAGGTTGGCTTTGAACTTGTGATGGTCCTGCCTCGGCCTCTGAAGTAGCTTGGATTATTGAAAAACATGAACATACTCAGCATACAAATGAGATACTCTGGGGGCTAGCAGGTGACATGGTGATTAAAGTGCTGGATTCCCACATGGCTGACCACAGTTTGAGTCCCAGACCTGGTAACTCACTTTCTCACTTTCCCTTTCTCTGTCTCTCTCTAGTAAGGTTAAAACATTTTTTAAAAGGAATTATTTTATCTAACTTTATTTATTTATTTTAATTAGACCAAAGAGGAACACAGAGAGAGAGAAAGTGAGAAAGCAAGCCACTAGGTCTGGGACTTGAATTGTGGCTGGCCATGTGGAAGTCTAATGCCCTTAGCCACCACACCACCTGCTGGCCCTGGTCAAGTTAAAAATTAATAATAATAAATTAAACTAACTAAATAATTTTTTTAAAAAAGAAAATGAGATACTTTTAACTGTCTAATGAAATAATGATTTTAAAAGTTACTACACATATGGTAGCACTAACCAATTGGAAAATTTTTAAAAAGAATCACTTTATTTAATTTTATTTATTAATAATATTATTTTTTTTTTTGAGAGATTTTCACTGTAGGGCGCGTGCACTCGCCAGACAGACAGAGAGAGACATAGAGACAGAAAGCGAGAAATCACCCCCCAGGGGGGGTGGGCACGCCGGAATCCCTTCTCCTCCATTCTCCTCTCGGGATCTTGGGCACGCACGCACATGCGCCCGGCGTGAGTTTTAAGCCACCGGGTCACTCGAACCACGGTTGACCACATGGGAGTCCAGCGACATAGCCATGATGCTATCTGCTGGTTCCCAATAATATTATTTTTTAAAACATTTTATTTACTCATTCATTCATTCATTTATTTTATTTTATTTTGACCAGAGAGCTACACAGAGAGAGAGATAGAAAAAGAGAGAAAGTAAGAAAGCAAGCCACCAGGTCTGGGACTCAAACCATGGTTGGCCGTGTGGGAGTGTCCAGCACCTTAACCACCATGCCACCTGCTGGTCCCAATGATCTTATTTTTTAATTTGACCAGAGAAAGACAGAGAGAAGGAAAGTGGGAAAGAAAGCCACAAGTCTGGGACTGGGACTTGAACCTCAGTCCACCATGTGGGAATCCAGTGTCTTAACCACTATGCCACCTGCCTGCCTCGGATATTTTTAATTTTGCCAGAGAGTGTCTGTGCTTGCAAGAGAGAGACAGAAAAACAGAGAGAGGGAGAGCAAGAAATCACTCCCCCATTGAGGAATGGTCATTCTCTACTTCTCTATCCTGTCAGAAATTTGGACATGCATACCTAAGACCCTGGCATGTTTTCAAGCTGCAGAGTCCATGACTCAAAAAAAAGGGTTGGCCATGGGGATACCTTAACCACCACCAGAGCTGGCCCAGAAAACTATTTTAAAACACACATGGGTCCAGCAGGTGGCATGGTGATTAAGGCACTGGACTCCCATATAGTGATGAGTCCAGATCTATTCGAGGCCCAGACCTAGTGGCTTTCTCTCTCTCTTTCTCTCTGGTCTAATTGAATAATAAATAAATAAAATAAAATAATCACACACAAAAAAGAGTTCTTAAAACACACACGTACACACACACACGCACACACACACACTTAGGTCCAGCCATTGGTGTGATGGTTAAGACAGCAGGATTCCACATGGACAACTATGTACTTGGAGTCCTGGGCTTGTGGCTGGAAAACCATGCTGACCACATGTGTGTGTGCCCAGAATCCCAAGAGAAGAATGGAAAAGAAAAGATTGTGGTGTGACCATCCCCAGTGGGGTGCCTTCTCACTTTTCCTCTTTCTCTCTCTCTGGTTAGTGCATGTGCCCCCCACCCCACCCCCATTTTCTTTGGGAGAAGTTTTTGCTATAGTGTGTGTAGTGCACTCTCCAGAAAGACAGAGAGAGACAGAGAGACAGACAGAAATTGAGAAATCATCCCCTGGGAGGAGGGGGATTTGCCATGCACTTCTCTCCTCCATTCTCCTCTTGGGATCTTGGGCACTCATGCACACATGCCCGGCATGAGTTTAAGCCACGGGGTCTGGGACTTGAACCACGGTTGACTACATGGGAGTCCAGTGACATAGCTATTACACCAACTGCTGGTCCCAAGTGCATGTGCCATTTAACAAAATCATTAAAAAAAATACATGCATGCATGCACAACTTTTGTGTAGAAGTAGGATTTTCCTTAATAGGAGTAAAGCTTACCTTCTAAAAAGAGAATGTTATTCCCCTCATTATCTTTCTATACCACCTTCATATTCACTGATATTAACATTTAAAGAGAAGGTTTTAAATCCCTAAGTTGCAGTTGTATTGTTCAATGAAGATAAATTATCTGCACTCTTCCTACTAAATCAGGCAGATTTTAAAGATGCTTAGATTTTCATGTTGTACTACATAGAGCCAAAGCACACACATTTTTTTGTTGGTGTTGTCATTCTTATACTAAAAAATTGAGGATAAACTATTTTGATGCAATTTTTTTTTCAATGTGGGTTCTCTTTTTTGTCCTCCCTCCCCGAGAGATTTTTGCTATAAGGTGTATGCACTCACCAGAGAGACAAGAAGCAAGAAATCACCTGCCTATGGGACATGGCCACACCACAATCCTTCTCCTCCATTCTCCTTTTGGGATCTTGGGCATTCATGCACACCTGCCTGGAGTGAGTTTTAGTTTTAAGTCACTGGATCTGGGACTTGAACCATAATTAACTATGTAGGAGTCCAGTGACATAACCATATAACCATTATGCCACCTGCTGGTCTTTTGATATAATTTTTAACAATTCATTCTTTTATTTTTTACATAATTATTTTCTTTCTTCCTTTCTTCCTTCCTTCCTTCCTTCCTTCCTTCCTTCTTTCTCTTTCTTTCTTTCTTTCTTTCTTTCTTTCTTCTTTCTTTCTTCTTTCTTCTTTCTTTCTTCTTTCTTTCTTTCTTTCTTTCTTTCTTTCTTTCTTTCTTTCTTTCTTTCTTTCTTTCTTTCTTTCTTCTTTCTTTTATTTTATTTGACCAGAGGACAGAGGGAGAGAGGGAGAGAGGGAAAGTGAGAAAGCAAGTTGCCAGGTCCAAGATTTGAACTACACTTTGCCATGTGGAAGTGCTACACCTTTAATCTCCATGCCACCTGCCCGCTCCAATTCATTCTGAAAATAAAATAACTTTTTTTTTTTTAGAAATATTTTTGCTATAGGGTATGTGTGCTTGTTGGAGAAACAGGGACAGACAGACAGAAACTGAGAAATCCCCCTCCCGGGAGGGGGAATGGTTATGGTGCAATCTCTTCTCCCTCATTCACCTCTCAGGATTTGGCGCACTCACAGAAATGCACTTGGTGTGAATTTCAAGTTGCTGACTTGAACCATTGTCAGGTATGTGAGAGTCCAGCAATGTAACCATTTCGCCATCTGCTGGTCCCTTTAACATAACTTTTATTTCACCTTCTCCATGTCAAAAAGAGATGGGTATATGCATTGAATGATTCTTCTTCTTTTTTTAACTTTATTTACTTATTTATTTTTAGTTTGACTAGAGAGGGACAGAGTGAGAGAGAGAAAGAGGGAAAGTGAGATAGCAAACCACCAGGTCCAGGACTCGAACCATGGTTGGCCACATGGGAGTCTAGTGCCCTTAACCACCCCACCACCTACTGGCCCTGAATGATTCTTCTTGTATCTAAGAAGTATTTCATTACATTTTTCCTTTCTGTGGATTTTTTTTTTTTTCTCACAAAAGCTTAGTGGATTGTTTAAAAAAACTTCTCAAATGCTGATCTATGATACTCACAATTAAGTTATTAATTCTCTGAACAAATTTAAAAAATACACTAACAGTATTTCATACAGCTTGGGCACAGATCTTCAAGGTTGCAAAGGTTAGCAGAATTACACAAACATATTGAGGATAACTGACAGTTGTTTTTTCATCATCACCCAGTCATCATCATGATTCATTTCTAGTGCTTGTTGTATAGAACTTTTCAACAGAAGCTTTCTCCCAAGGATAAAAAATCCTGAAATTATCATAAAATCCAAATAGATCATGTTCTTCCTGCATGGAAGCAAAATTGATGGTCACAACTGAACTTAGATAAGCAGAGAAAGAATTTGAAGGAGAAGCAATATAGAAGCTCTTATGGTGGAAATGGAATATCATGTGAGTGAAGGGTCTCTATTCCTGGGTTCTAAATAGGTTTGATGTAAGTAATGGGATCTTAGGTAGATCATTTAACCCTCCCACCTCCACTGCCCATACTTGGGTTCTACATCTGTAAAAGTCACCCTCAATACCTTCTTCTGCTTACTTTGTGTTCAGAGCACACATCTAGAATGAAATGAGATCATGCAAGTGAGATGTTTTGAATGATTCCAGACATGTAAATGTAAGTAGTTTTCATTATTTTTTAAGAAGAGTTGTGAAGTTTGGCTGATATCTCAGAAAACTGAGTCCAAGAGTCTGTTCTTTTCACTTCACTAGCTAGGAGGACTTGAGCATTGTAGTGGACCTTTTCCCCAACATGTTTTTTTTTTTTTTTCTTTTTTTTATAAGGTAAAATACCCACTTCACATATTTAATATATAAAACATTTATATCCAAAGTTGTCCAGTTTTCTTTCTGTATGGAGGCAAAATTGTTTGTCACAAATCAAATTAAGCTAAAGCTAATTTGGAAAAGAGGTAATGCACAAACTCTTACAGTGTTTGTTTTATTTAAAAAAAAAAAAAATCTTAATAGAGAGTGCGTGAGTACACAGGAAACAGAGGGAAGCACTTCTTAACAGGATCTTAGTACACTGCGATCCCTTCCCCCAGGCCTTCAGCTCCTCAGATCTTGGGCACTTACTTCTACCTTGTGTGTTTCAGGTTGATCAAGCTGGGGATCTGAACTGTGATTTAGCCATGTGGCTTCCAACACTGCAGCTGAGCAAACTGACTGTGCCATGGAGGCTGAAATGTACAGTGTACAGTGTTGTTGTTTGTTTGTCTTTTTTAATTGTAAAAACAGTAAAAATAAAAAAAATTGAAATTAATTATTTTAATTGTAGGATACTGCGTATGCTTGCCAGAGAGGGTGAGGGAGAGGAGAAATCAGTCCCCAGCAGGGTGTGGTCATGCCATAATTCCTTCTTTGCCATTTGCCATTTGTATCCTGTTGGAATTTCAGACATGTACATGTGCCTGGTGTATTTTCAGGCTATTACTGTCATGATTTCAACCATGGTCAGTTATGAGGAATCTGGCTCCCTCAGCCACTTAGAGCACAGGGCTGGACCAAGAAACTTTTTTTTAAGAGAGATTTTTGCTATAGAGCACAGGCGCTCACCAGAGGACAGAGAGACAGAAAGCGAAATGTTAGCCCCCCCACACCACAGTTCCTTCTCCTCCATTCTGCTCTCCAGACTTTGAGCACACACCCATATGTGCCTGACATGAGTTTCAAGTCACCAGATCCAGAACTCAAACCGCTGTGGGCCATGTGGGAGTTCAGTGATGTAATGATTACGCCATCTGCTGGTCCCAAGAAACTGTTTTTTAAATTGTAAAACTCCCTGCAATTGTTAAATCTACTTGGTGACAGCCTCTGGGGTTTTTGAGGATGAGCTAGTAATCGATTAGGCTTGAAACAAGATCTGAATCGCCTTTCAGCTGCACTTGAATGAGAGTCTCAAGCCCTCATCAAGCATTGGTCAAGAGCGAGGCTGGTGGAGATTCACTAAGAGTGACCGACTAACTCCTTCTCTTGTTACTGCTGGGACTTTCTGTTAAAAGCTAGGCAGAAGGGGCCAGCAGGTGACATGTTGGTTAAGGGCACTGAACTCCCATATGGCCAACCATGGTTCAAGTCCCAAAACTGGCGACTTGCTCTCTCTCTGGTCAAAATTGAAAAATAATGATAATAAGTAAAAATAATTCTTAAAACACTCCCAGTCTTTAAAAAAAAACAGGCAGAAGAGTCTAGGATTTCTTTGAGTGAAAAAGTAGAACCTAGTCTTTTAAGAGATAATTTAGAAATCAGTGAAAATCCATAACTTTCATTTCTTTTGACTGTAGCAGAACTTCAGGACTCAAATAAAAGTGACTTATACGGAGTAGAATATACATCTGTTAATGCACATTGACATAGCACTTTCTAAATCTAATGATTGCTAAATCTTTGACCAGAAAGGGGAAGAGAGAGAGAGAGTTGAGAGAGAGAGAGAGAGAGAGAGAGAGAGAGAGAGAGAGAGAGAGAAAGCAAGCCTCCAGGTCCAGGACTTGAACTGCAGTCAGTCATGTGGGAGTCCAGCGCCCTTAATCACCACGTCACCTGCGATCCTCAACTAATGCTACTTTTTATACAGCAAAATTCAAAAAGATTGTGTGTCATGTCATGTATATTTGAGCACCTCTGTACATTTGCACAAGTTAATTATGAACAGAGTTAGGAAAACTCCGGTTTTCTTCTGCTTGTTTAGTTTTTCTCAGAAAGTAGTTTTCATAGCTCTCCAGTTCTGATCTCTTCCTACTTCAGCTCTCTACATTAACTTTGTGCCAGCAACCAGCCTATTTGGCTCCTGGTATGTTTTAATGAATGTTGTGCTGTTTAGCAATAGAAAGCAGGCAAAGAGTGAGAAGACCTGCAACCAGATAGCCTTTTATGGTTGTGAAAATACTATAGACTTTTTCCCCATTTTCTTTCTCTTTTCTTTCTCATAAAAATGACTAAAGTGAGAGCAGAAGTTACAAACAACCTCAAAGATGAAAAAGAAGACTTATTGCTGCCGTTAAGTGCAGAAGAGGAGAGGTGTCCCGGGCGTTAGTTACAGCAAATTGCCCTACCTGCTTCTCACAGTACAGCCAGCACAGTGTCTGTGCCTTTGCAAGGTGCCAGTAGAGGGGCACCCATTTGAGCTCCTCCATTTCCTGTTTTGACAGATTAAAAAACGTAAACATGGAGTCATCCCATGGCCTGGCGGTTAAGGTGGCTGGATCCTACCTGGCAGACTGAATGGTTTTAAGTCCCAGGTCTGACGGCTTGAAAAACGCACATGTATGTATGTGTGTTTGAAATCCGAACAAGAGGGAGGAATGGAGAAGGGGTTGTGATGCGAAGCCAGGGGGATGTTTTCTTTCTCTCTCTATGCCTCTTGAGTGAGTGCACACACTCACTCACAAGAAAGAAGTTAACATGACCACAGACCTGCAGTTGTGATGGTTAGAGAAGAACCTCGTCCCTCATTTTGGGATGTATTGAGCTCTCCCACGAGTGAGTAAAACAATCCATCAACATAAGACAGCATTGATACTTCTAAGAAAGTTATTTTCAAGTCACTCACTACTTGAGAAATTTTCTTCAGAGTTAAGGTTGCACAATGATCATTGACTATCTTAAGGTGATAGCGCTTTGAAGAAACTTTCCTTCCATCCCCTCTTGTCCCGACCCGGGGGGACAGCCGAACGGGTTTCCTGAGTGAAGGAGTGAGAGCCGGGGCAAGCAGCGTAGTGTTACAGCACGGAGACGACAGTGTCATCTGTTTATTGTGGGCAGCACGGTACAGCACAGAGACGACGCAGTGTCACAGCTCTTAAGGGTCGCGTCGTCTACTGTGAGCAGCACGGAGACGACGCGGTATCACAGCTCTTCAGGGTCGTCTGGAGACGATGTAGTGTTACAACTCTTCAGGGTCTCCCAGGTCGTCTGGAGACGATGCAGTGTCAGCTCTTCAGGATCTTCAGGGTCGTCTGGAGACTGCACGGTGTTTCAGCTCTTCAGGCTCTTCAGTTGTCGTCTTCCTGGTCGTTGTCATCGTCTCGGTCGTCTCGTCGTCGTCTGGCTACTGTGGGCCAGGCATCGTGGTTATATACACTCTGGTGGGTTGTAAACGGTGGGCCCTGATTGGTTGTTAACGGTGGGCCCTGATTGGTTGTTAACGGTGGGCCCTGATTGGTTGTTAACGGTGGGCCCTGATTGGTTGTTAACGGTGGGCCCTGATTGGTTGTTAACGGTGGGCCCTGATTGGTTGTTAACGGTGGGCCCTGATTGGTTGTTAACGGTGGGTTATGATTGGTTGCTTTTGGACCAATCATGAGGTGCCGGATATGCAAATTTGAGGGATTCTAGTGGCCAATCAGAGCAAGGTTTCGAAGGTCAGGTTTTTGGAAGGGAACCAATCATGGTAATTGTTTGCTCTCTGAGAAACCTCGGCAGACTCGCTGGTGTGCAGCTTCCCACACTTATTCGTTTATTTTTTTCTTTTTGTAGACTATAAAAGCTAAATCTTCATTTGAACACATACGTTTGTTTTCTCCTTGTCCCGACCCTGGGGGATAGCCGAACGGGTTTCCTGAGTGAAGGAGTGAGAGCCGGGGCAAGCAGCGTAGTGTTACAGCACGGAGACGACAGTGTCATCTGTTTATTGTGGGCAGCACGGTACAGCACAGAGACGACGCAGTGTCACAGCTCTTAAGGGTCGCATCGACTACTGTGAGCAGCACGGAGACGACACAGTGTCACAACTCTTCAGGGTCTCCCAGGTTGTCTGGAGATGATGCAGTGTCAGCTCTTCAGGATCTTCAGGGTCGTCTGGAGACTGCGCGGTGTTTCAGCTCTTCAGGCTCTTCAGTTGTCGTCTTCCTGGTCGTCGTCGTCGT
>NW_006207899.1:1681172-1720829 GCF_000334495.1 Tupaia belangeri chinensis
GTGGGTTATGATTGGTTGCTTTTGGACCAATCATGAGGTGCCGGATATGCAAATTTGAGGGATTCTAGTGGCCAATCAGAGCAAGGTTTCGAAGGTCAGGTTTTTGGAAGGGAACCAATCATGGTAATTGTTTGCTCTCTGAGAAACCTCGGCAGACTCGCTGGTGCGCAGCTTCGCACACCCTCTGTCAGTCCCTATGGATTGAGTGGGCTCTGCTATGTTGGGCAGTAGGGGTGTGTCTGAGCAAATGTTAGCCCATCAGAACATTGTATTCCAGGGCTAAGAGATTGTTTCATAAACAGGCACAAGAACCAAGCAGACTAGTGAGATCAATTCCAGAAATTTCTCTAGAACCATCAGAAAAAAAGTTCTTTTTGTTGTGATTGTTAATCTGCTGGAATGTAAACCTGACATTGCTGGGATTCATCATACTTATATAGAGAAACTGTGTGTAAGACTGAAGTTAACTCAGAGGGGCAAAAATAATACAAAGAGAAATAGAGAAAGTAACTTGAATCTCAAAGATACTGTTTGAGCTCCTGTAACCAAAAGTGACTGAAGTGAAACTAATCTGATTTATTATTATTTTTTTTTTGTAGTTATGTTAGAGAATTACCTCCATTCCTGGATAAAGTCAGGTTAGTTTTTTTTTTTTTTTTTCTTTTTGAGAGATTTTTGCTATAGGGCATGTGTGCTTGCTGGAAAGAGAGAGAGAGAGAAAGAGAGACAGAAAGAGAGAAATTATCTCCTAGAGAGGATAGCCATGCTGTAATCCCTCTCCTCTATTCTGCTTTTGGGATTTTGGGCACGCGTGCACAAGCACCTGGTCTGTTTTAAGCCACCAGGTCTAGGATTTGAACCATGGTTGACTATGTGGGAGTCCAGTGACTTCACCATTACACCATCTGCTAGTCCCAATAAAGTCAGCTTTTTTTGTTTGTTTTATTTTATTTATCTTTATTTATTTTAATTTGACCAGAGAGGGACAGAGCATGTATCCGGTGTGAGTTTTAAGTTTTAAGCCATCAGGCTTGAGACTCGAACTGTGATCAACTACATGGGAGTCTAGCGACATAAACATTATGCCATCTGCTAGTTCCCCATTCTGTTTTTTCTTTTTTTAAAAAAGAGTTATTTAATTAATTTTATTTATTCATCCATTTATTTTTTAAACTTGACCAGCAAGAAATGTACACACACACACACACACACACACACACACACACACACACACATGCACACAGAGGGAAACGACAAAGCAAACCACCAGGTTTGAGACTCAAACTGTGGTTGGCCATGTGGGAGTGTCCAGCACCTTAACCACCGAGTCAATTGCTGACCCCTCCATTCTGTGTTTTCGAGCTACTTGTCTATCATGATGCCAACCCTTCAGTAGCTTTATTATTATAGGTTTTTAATAAGCCTATAAATTAGGTATGGTAGCCATCCAACTTTGTTCTTTTTTCAAAGCTGTTTTGGCTATAAAATGTCCTTTTCACCTTCATATAAATTTTATTTATAAAAGTGTGTCATTTAACAATAGCTAAAATCTTCTGACACACGAACAATGTCTTTCTTTAAATGTTAAAGGTATTTATGTCCTCTTACCAGTTTTATTTGTTTATTTATTTTTTTACTTTACACTGTTTGTGTCTTTCTTTTGTTAGATTTATGCCTAAATACTTCACTTTTTTGTTATTATAAATGGTTCTACTTTAATTTCAATTTTCAATGTTCAAGCTGCTATGTAGATGTACAATTGATTTTTGCTTATTGATTTTATTTATTTTTTCTTTTCTTTTTTTCCCAAATATTTTCATTAACTTTATTAATTTATTTATTTCAATTTGACCAGAGAGGGAGAAAGGGAGAGAAAGGGGTGGGGGGAGAGAGAGAGAGAGAGAGAGAGAGAGAGAGAGAGAGAGAGAGAGAGAGAGAGCACAGGTCCAGGACTCAAATTGTGGTTGCCCATGTGGGAATCCAGCGCCCTTAACCACCACGCCACCTGCCAGCCCCACTTATTGATTTTATATACGCACATTTGCTAAGGACATTTACTAGTTCTAATGAATGTTTTTGTGTATTCCGTCAAATGTTTTTCATAGACAATTGGGTCTCTTGTAACTAAAGGCAGCTTTCCTTCTTCTTTTCCAGGCTGGATTTCTTTTCTTTATCTTGCTTGTGACACTGGCCAGAGCCCCCTAAAAATGCTGAATAAAAGTGGCAAAAATTGACATGCTTGCTTTAATTTTAATCTGAGACTAAACACATGCATTTTAAAATTTTGATTATGATATTAGCTATACATTTTTTGTAGATACTCTTCATCATATTCAGGAAGTCTCCCCCACCCCCCACTCTTAGTTTACTGATATTTTCTTAAGAGAGTCAGATAGATATTAACTTTTATCACTTTTAAAAATACAACTATTGAGATAACATGATTTTTTTCCATGTTTTTTTTTGTTTGTTAATATAATGAATTAGATTAATTGACATTTGAGTATCAAACCAAACTTTCATGTCTAAAATAAACACTACATAGACACGATGTACTATCTTTTTTATATACAGTGATAGGCTGAGTAGTCCAACATCAAAGTTTCTATGACTCAAATCTCAGTACCTGTGAATACTATTGAATATGGTGAAAGGAATGTTCACTTTGTAGATGTGCACAAGCTAAGGATATTGACATGGAGGGATTATTCTAGATTATTTGGATGGGCTATAAATGTAAGCACGAGTGTCTCATAAAAAGGAAACAGAGGTTTGCTTATATAGAGAGAAGGTGATATGATGTTGGAAATGTAAATTAGGACACTCTGCTTTGAAGATGAAGGAAAGAGTCACAAGTCAAAGAATATAGCTATCCCCTAGAAGCTGGATAATGCAAGAAAATGAATTTTCCCCTCAGATCCTCTAGAAGGAAACAGCCCTTCTAACACCTTGACTGTAACCCTGTTAAACTAATTTCAAACTTCTAAGAGAATATGTTTATATTATTTTAAGCTGCTAAGTATATGGCAATTTGTTATAGCATCAATAGGAAACAAATGCATATTTTGGTCTCTGACAGTGAGGTGTCATTATAACAAATAGGATTTTAAATTGGATAATGGGTGAAGGCTGAAAGATTTTGAGGCATGTGATAGAAAAAGCCTTGAATAATCTGTTATTAGATATATGAATGTTAAATTCTCTGCTAGTCAGGGCTCACAGGGAAATGAGGAACACATTACTGGAAACTAAGGAGAAGCGTTATATAGTGGCAAAACCTTTGTTGGATGTGTCTTGGGGTATGTGGAAAGAGATTTGTAAATGATGAACCTGGATATTTAGTGAAGATTTCTTTTTCTTTTCTTTCTTCTTTTTTTTTAGAGAGAGACTTTTACTATAGGGGATGTGTGCTTGCTGGAGAGACAGAGAGAGACAGAGAGACAGAAAGTGAGAACTCACCCCCAAAGGATGAGACTTTGAACTTGAGTTAATGCCATAATATACTGAGGCTTTCGGGTAGGCTGGAATGTGTCAAATGTATTTTGCATGTGGAAAGGACATGAATGTTTGGCAGCCATAGGACAGACTGTGACAGATTGAATAACAGCCCCCTCCCCTCCCCCCCAAAAATACCTACCTTCTCATCTCAAGAACCTGTGAATGTTACTTAATATGGCAAATGGTACCTTGCAGACGTAATTAAGTTAAGGATCTTGAGATGGTGAGATTATGATGAATATCCAGACGGGTCATAAATGTAGCCTCAAGTGTGTGTTTGAGAGACCAAAGTTGATTTGATTACACAGAGAAGAAGGTGATGTGATGGTAGAAGTGGAATATGGAGTGATCAATTTTGAAGGAGAAGGAAAGTGCAACAAATCATAAATCAAAACTTCCAGTGAAGGCTTGAAAATGGAAGTGAAGGGATTCTCTCCTTAGAGCCTCCAATGGGAATAAGCTTTGCCAACACCTTGACTTTAGCAGAGCAAAACAGATCCTAGAATTCTGACTCCAGGAATATAAGAGAGTAATGATGTGGTAACTCATTACAGCAGTAGTTAAAAAATGAATTACATATATTACTGGATTCAATCTTTCAGAATTTTGCTTTGAATTTATACTTCTATGTTCACTAGAATCATTAGATTGTAGTTTTCCTTCTTTAATTTTTATGTGGTAAATTTGTTTTCTCTGAAAATTATAAAAACAAACTACTCCTTTATTTTCTTTTTAAAAATTTTATTCATTAATTTATTTTAATTTGACCAGAGAGAGAAAGAGGGGAGGTCAGAAAGCAAGCCACCAAGTGAACTGTGGTCATAAGTCCTGGACCTGGAGGCTTGCTCTCTCCCTTTCCCTTTCTCTCTCTCTCTCCTTTCTCTCTCTCTTTCTCTGTCTCTCTTTGGTCTTTGCCATATGTCAGGTGGCACCACATCCATCTTTGGTCAAATTAAAAAAATTCATAATAACAAACGGAATTAAATAAATAATTCTAAAAAAAAGAACACTTAACATGATATATATGCTTTTGGCAAGTTTTGGATATGTAATGCAGTATTGTTGACCATAGGTACAATGGTGTGTAGCAGATCCGTAGAAGTAATTTATCTTTGTCAATTGAAACTTCATCCCTATTCATTAGAAACTCCCAATTTTCCCCTCCCAGCACCTGAAAACCACCATTGCACTCTTTTTTTAAAATTTTTTTTTTTAGTTTGCTATAGACTGTGTGTGTGTGTGTGTGTGTGTGTGTGAGAGAGAGAGAGAGAGAGAAAGTGAGAAATCACCTCCTAGGGGGTATTGCCACACCACAATCCCTTCTCCTCCTCTCTCTTGGGATTTTGCGCATGTGTGCACACATGCACAGTGTGTTTTTTGAGCTGCTTGGTCTGAACTTGCACAACTCAATAAGCCATGTAAGATCCATCTGTCTTAACCATCATGCCACCTCTGGCCTCCATGGCAGTCTCTGTATGAATTTGGATGTTTTAGATCTGCATAAAGTGGAATTACACGGCACTTGGGTTTTTGTGGCTTATTTTATTCAACATAATGTTATCAAAATTTATTGATCTTGTCACAAATTGTAGAACTTCTTTTCAAGATTGGATAGCATTTTATTGTGTGTGTGCAAATGTATATGTATATTCCACATTTTCTTTATTCATCTGTAAATAGACATTTAAGTTAAGGCCCTATCTAGGCTACTATAAATAATGCTGCTATGAAAGTGCTAATATCTCTTCTAAATCCTGTTTAGATCTTGTGGATAAATATCCACCAGTGGAATTACTGAATATAGTAGTTCTATTTTTAACTTTTTGAGGAATCTTAGTTTAGTTACATCTCAGTTTAGTTTAATCTAGTTAGACTACCGTAACATTTTGCCTTCTAACCAAATTTTGCTACACTCTAACCAATACTTGTTCTTTTTAAAAAATCCTTTTTGATAGTGGTTATTTCGGCAGTGGTGATATAATATTGCATTATGGTTTTGATTTGCATTTCACTGATGATCAGTGACCATTTTTTTATACCTGCGACTCATTCGTATGTCTTCTTTGGCAAACGTACTACTCAAGTTCTTAGACAACTTTTAGGCACGATATTAGCTTTTTTGGTATTGAGTTGTAACAGGTTTTTTTTTTTTTTTAAGAATTATTTATTAAATTAATTAATTTAGTAGACCAGAGAGAGACACAGACACACACACACACACCCATCCACACACACAGAAAATGAGAAAGCAAGTCATCTTGTCCAGGATTTGAAATGCAGCTGACCATGTTGGAGTCCAGTACCTTAACCACCATGCCACATGTTAGCCCTATAGAAGTTTCTTATATATTTTACTTCAAAAATTTTTTCCATGTTATTTTTTTATTCACATTTCATCACTGTACATCTTTGAAGCATTTGAAAGAAATCCTCCCAGTATGAATACATTACATACTAATCCAGTCAGAAATATCACCATACACATTTTCCTTAACACGTTTTACACTTTTGTGTCTGTTAAATATTTAGCTTTTTTTCCCTCCCTGATTCTCTCCTTCCTGTCCCCCACTGTGCATCCTCCTTCTATATTCTCTCTAATATCTTCATGCCTTTATACCTTCTAATCTTTCTGTTTCTGTCATAGAGTGCAGATATCTGGTATATATTAAGTGGGAACATGCGATGCTTTTCTTTCATAGTCTGACTTGTTTCACAGCATCAAATCTTCCGTATTCATTCATTTTCTTTTTTTAAAGAATTATTTTATTTAACTTTATTTACTTATTTATTCATTTTTAAAAATTTGACCAGAGGGACAGAGTGAGAGAGAGACAGAGAGAGAGATGGAGAGAGAGAAGGGGAAAGTAAGAAAGCAATCCACCAGGTCTGGGCCTTGAATCGTGCTCAGCCATGTGGGAGTCCAACACCCTTAACCACCATGCCACCTGCTGGCCCCCCCATATTCATTCACTTTCTATCGGAAGTAAGGGTCTCATTATTTTTATGGCTGAGTAGTATTCTATAGTGTATATATACCACACTTTTTCAATCTATTCCTCTGTTTTTGGGCATTTGAGTTGATTCCATGTCTTAGCAATTGTTAATAATGAGGGACCAGCAGTTAGTGTAATGGCTATGTCGCTGGACTCCCACGTAGTCGACCGTGGTTCGTGTACCAGACCTGGTGGCTTAAAACTCACGCCAGGTGCGTGTGCGTACATGCCCAGGATCCCGAGAGGAGAATGGAAGAGAAGGGATTGCGGCATGGCCATCCCCCCGGGGGGTGATTTCTCGCTTTCTGTCTCTCTGTGTCTCTCTGCCTGGCGAGCGTATGCGCCCTATAGTGAAAACCTCTCAAAAAAACCAAACCAAAACAAAACCAAAAACAAAACACAAAACAAAAAAATAATGCCACAATAAATGGCATTTCTGACTGAGTGCATTTCTGTCCTTTGGGTAGATATCCAGAAGTGGAATTATTGGATTGTATGATAGTTCTATTTGTAGGTTTTTGAGGAATCTTCATGTTGTTCTTCACAGTGAGTGTACTAATTTACATTCCCACCAACAGTGCAGAAAAGTTTTGTTTCCAGTACAGCCTTGCCAGCACTTATCATTCTTTATTTTTTTTAATCTTAGCCATTCTGACTGGGGTTAGATAGTATTTCACTTTGCTTTTGATTTGCATCTTCCTTATAATAAAGGATGTTGAGCACTTTTCATATGCATTTTGACTGTTATTGTCTTCCTTGAAGAGATGTCTGTTCAGTTTGTCTTCCCATCTTTTAATTGGATTGTTTTTTTTTTATGGATAAAATACTTGAGTTCCTTGTGTAATCTGGTTATTAATCTGGGACAGAGTGAGAAAGTATGTGTGTGTGTGTGTGTGTGTGAGAGAGAGAGAGAGAGACAGAGAGAGAGACAGAGAGAGAGAGAAAGCAAGCTACTAGGTCTGGTACTTGAACCACGGTCAGCCATGTGGAAGTCCAGCATCCTTAACCACCACACTATCTCCGGCCCTCCAAAGCTTTCTAACCTGATATAGTCCCACTTGTCTGGTTTAGGGGTTATTGCCTGTGCTTTAGGAGTCTTATTTAAAAGTCTTTGCCAACTCCAATGTCTCCAAGAGTTTCCCTATCTTATATATTTTAGAGATTAATATCTACCAGATATATGATTTGCAAATATTTTCTCTCATTCCATAGATTGCTTTTCATTCTTTTAGTTTTTCTTTTGCTAGTCAGAAACAAACAAAATATTTGATGCAGTCCAATTTGTCGATTTTTGCTTTTGTTGCCTGTTCCTTTGAGACCATATTCACAAGATCATTGCCAAGACCAATGTTGTACAGTTTTACACTAGGGGTTTTATAGTTTCAGGTCATACACTTAAGTCTTTAATGGATTTTGAATTTATTTTTTATATGGTACAAGATTTGAACCCAACTTTATTAATTTAAATGGCTATCTGTTTTTTCTAGGACCATTTATTTAAGAGACTTTTCTTTCCTATTTTATATTCTTGGAATACTTGGCAAAGATCAGTTGATTATATAGGCATAGATTTATTTCTGGATTTTCTATTCTCTTACGGTGGTTTACGTTCTTGTTTTATCCAGTACCATACTGTTTGGTTATTGTGATTTTTACCAGATATATGATTTGCAAATATTTTCTCTCATTCCATAGATTGCTTTTCATTCTTTTAGTTTTTCTTTTGCTAGTCAGAAACAAACAAAATATTTGATGCAGTCCAATTTGTCGATTTTTGCTTTTGTTGCCTGTTCCTTTGAGACCATATTCACAAGATCATTGCCAAGACCAATGTTGTACAGTTTTACACTAGGGGTTTTATAGTTTCAGGTCATACACTTAAGTCTTTAATGGATTTTGAATTTATTTTTTATATGGTACAAGATTTGAACCCAACTTTATTAATTTAAATGGCTATCTGTTTTTTCTAGGACCATTTATTTAAGAGACTTTTCTTTCCTATTTTATATTCTTGGAATACTTGGCAAAGATCAGTTGATTATATAGGCATAGATTTATTTCTGGATTTTCTATTCTCTTACGGTGGTTTACGTTCTTGTTTTATCCAGTACCATACTGTTTGGTTATTGTGTGTTTATAATATGTAGGTATGGATATAGATAAATACATTATAATTTATTTAAAAATATTTTTTACAAAATGTAATAATTTTACATATTTGTTGGGTCATGATATGATTTATAGTACAAGACTACAATGTGTAATGATTCATTCGGGACGATTAGCCCATTTATAATCTCAACCATTTGTCATTACTTGTTTTTGGAACACTTTAAATTCTCCATTTTAGTTAAGTTGAGATATGCAGCAAGTTGTCACCATCTGTGTCCTCCCCGTTGTATTTTATAATATGAAAAATTACTTCTTCTAACTGTGTGCAATTTTATTTCTGTTAGGCAACATCTCTCTGTCCCCCACCCCACCCCACCCGTCTTTCTCAGCCTCTAGCAGTCATTCATCATTCCTCTGCCCATATGAGGCTATTTTGAAAAATTTCCACATAAGCGAGAGAATAAGTAGTGTTTTTTTTTCTGTGTGTAACTTATTTCATTTAATGTAACGGCCTCAGGATTTGCACATATAATGTCAAATGACAGGATTAATTCTTTTAACATTTGGATAGTATTCCATTGTACATATATAATGCATTTTATCTATTCATTGTTTTATTACTCTTACATGAATCAGACAGAAAGACATTACCTCGAATAGGGCAACAATGCCATGATCCACCCCCGGCCTCAGTCAGCTCCAGACTATGGCCACAAATTTGCTCAGCATACTCAGAAACGTCTCCAGATACAAACTTGGAACTTTTCCCTGCAGGTCAGCCTCTCAAAGTACCATGTTTTACTACTGTGGTACTGTGCTCCCCTTATGATACATTTTGAAATAGGAAAGGTGGGCTAGCCCTACAGTACAGTGGTTAAGTGCTACGCAAAGAAAACTGGATTCCACATGGCCATTAGGATTTAAATCTAGGTTCTGTTGACTTGCAAAACATATTGAGTGCACACATGCATACCCAAGATCTTGATAGGATGGACAACTGAAAAAAAAAAAGAAAAGAATTGCAATGTGACCAAGCCATATTGTGTGTGCTTTCACTTCCTCTTTCCTCCTCTCTTTCTATCTCACTTGCCCTCTGGTGTTTTTTTTCTTTTTTCTACCCAAGATCTTGATAGGATGGACAACTGAAAAAAAAAAAAGAAAAGAATTGCAATGTGACCAAGCCATATTGTGTGTGCTTTCACTTCCTCTTTCCTCCTCTCTTTCTATCTCACTTGCCCTCTGGTGTTTTTTTTCTTTTTTCTTTTTTAAATTAGAAAGCATGGTACTTCCAGATCTATTTTTTTTTCAGGTGTGATTGGGCTGTGGTTTTTACTGTTTTGTTTGTAATTTTTTTTGTCTATATATTTTAAAAAATTTTATTTATTTACCTCTTATGAGAGAGACAGAGAGACAGAGGGAGAGAGACAATCCCCAACAAAATCTTATAGGTAGAGAGAGACCTATATATTTATCTATATTCAAATGAGCTTTTGTAATTTGTTTTTCTTTTGTATCCTTTTATGAGATATGCATTCAGATGTGGTTGTGAGAAAAGGCAGAGAAGTGTCGAAAAACAAGCTCTATTATGTTCATAGGTCTTAGGACAGGAGACGTACTACATCATCCAGGGCCACATGAGAAAGACACCAGTCTGGTCAGGAGACACAAAGCAGGAAGGAGGTGAAGATTTAGACCACTACCTCTGTTAGAAATTTCGAGGGAAAGCTAAGATAGGGCAGATTAAATGGTTAAGAATAGCTGATTTTGAACAATTTTGATAGGTGAGGGCCAGATAGAGAAGGTATGGCTCTGGATTGTCTAGTTTCTTAGGGCTGGGCCACTTTGTTAAGTTTAAGCATTGGCTAGCCATGGAAAGGGCAGTTTTCCCTTAGCTGGAAAGGTTTCTTTACGGTGTAAAACCTCATAATATACAGAACAAATTTTTAAAAAATTTAAAATACAGAGACAAGCAAATTGCCTAATGGTTACATTCACTGGACTCCCATGTAGTTTGAGTGCCAGATCCGGCAGCTTGAAACTCATGCTGGGTGTGCGTTTGTGTGTGTGTGTGTGTGTGTGTGTGTGTGTGCCCAAAACCTTCAGAAGAGAATGGAGGAAAAGGGATTGCGGCATAGCCATCCTCCGTAGGGGGTGATTTCGTACTTTCTTTCTCTCTGGTAAGTTCACTCACGCACCCTATAGCAAAAATCTCTCTCAAAAAAAAAAAAAAAAAATACAGGGCCTAAAGGTGATATTGTGTTTAAGATGATGCTGGACTCCCACATGCTCCACTGCAGTTCATGTCCTGCACTTGGTGGCTTGCTTTCTCACTTTCCCCTCTTCTCTCTCTCTGGTCAAATTAAAAAATAATAATAATGAGGGAGCCAGCAGGTGGTGTGGTGGTTAAAGGCACTGGACCCCTACATAGCTGACCATACTTAAGTCCCAGACCTAGAAGCTTGCTTTCTCACTTTCCCTTTCTGTCTCTCTTCTCTTTCTCTCTTCCTCTCTGTAGAAAATTTTAACAAAAAGATAAATAAAATGGAATAATTTAAAAAGTTAATAAATAAATAAAATTAAATTAGTAATTCTTTAAAAAATTTATATAACAGTATATTTCCAAAGATTTGTCTGTTCTATTTAATTTGTCTAAATTGTTGTCATAAAGTTGTTTATAATATTCCTTTATAATACATTTTAAATCTATTGGGACACCAGTGATGTATCATTTTCATTTCCTATTATGGTAATTTATATCTTCTCTCTCTCTTCCTAGTCAAAGTTTTCCTCTGTTATTATTCTTTTTATTATTTTAGGGGGCCAGCAGGCAGTGGTGGTTTAGGTGCTGCACTCCCACATGGTTAACTGTGGTTTGAGTCTTGAACCTGATCGCTTGCTTTCTATCTCACACACTCATGTGCCCTATAGGAAATTAAAAAAAAAAGATAATAATGAAATTAAATAATTCTAAAAATGAATTTATTTTATTTTAATTTTCTTCAACATTATTATTTTTTAAAATTTGACCAAAGAGAGACAGAGAGAGGGAGAGCGAGAGGGAAAGTGAGAAAGCAAGCCACTAGGTCTGGGACTTAAACCACAGTTGGCCATGCCATCTGCTGCCCTCCCCATTGTTTTTTTGGAGAGTATATAACATGAATTGGTGCAGAGATTTGTCCAATGATTTTTTTGCCTTAGTTGATATAATCATGCAGTTTTTCTTCTTTAGCTTATTGACAGGATGGCTTATGTTGATTCATATTTTTGAAAACTGAACAAATCTTGCATATTTGGAAAAAACCAACTAACTTGTTAATGCTATATAATTAATATTTATTTTGTTGCTGAATTCTATTTAGCTTTTTTATTTTTTATTTAAGATTTTTGTTATAGATTGCATGTGCTTGCAGAGAGAGGTAGAGAGAGACAAAGAGGGAGGGAAATGAGCCATCATCCCCAGGGATACTGGCCATGCTGCAATCCCTTCTCTTCCATTCTCCTCTGGGGATTTGGAGCATGCATGCACATTCACCAGGCATGTTTTTCTAACTGCTGGGCCTGGCACTCAAACCATGGAGTCAGCCTTAATCAGCACACCACCTGCTGGTCCTTTCTTTGGTAATATTTTGATAAAATATTTTTTGTCTCTACTTGTGAAAGGTGATCTTTAGCTTGTTTTTCTTTGTTTGTTTGTGTATTTTATTGCCAGAGGCATGTATGCTTCTGAGAGATTAAAAAAAAAAAAGAAAGTATTTCCCCCAGTGGAGGTTGGCCACACCACAATTCTTTCATCTTTTTCCTATTCTTCAGGATTTGGGGTGCTCATGCACACATAGTTGGTATGTCGTTGAAGCCACTGGGGCTGGGATCAAACCACAGTGGACCCTACAGGATCTGGTTTTCCATGCACAGTGCTTGCTTAATCACTGTACTCTGGGGCCAGCTGACATGTAGTGTTGGTGTAGCTGCCTTTATGTGGTCTTAGCCTTAGGTAAATATGAGCATCGCAGAAAAACTGAAAGTGTTTACTTCTCTTTTATGTTCTGAAAGAGTTTCTGCAGAATCAGTTTTAATTATTTAAACATTTGGTGATTCTCCAGAAAAACCATCTGGGCTATATGTGTCTTTTTTAATGATATTTTTAAGTCATAAATTTAAATTTCTTAATATTTATAGGGCTACTTACTCAAATGGTCTATTTTGCATTAGATGAGGTATGGTAGTTTGTGTTTTCCAAGAAATTACTGTTTGATCTGAGATGACAAACTCATGTGTATAGAGATATTTATAGTATTCTGTTACGGTCTTTTTTCATGTCAGTAGAGTACATAGTGATAGCTATTGTTTTATTCCTGATGTTATTAATTTGTATGTGTTTTTGTTTTTGGCAGTCTTGCTAGAGGATTAATTTTTCAATTTTTTATTAATTTTTTCAAAGTACCAGCTCTTGGACCAGCCCCATAGCCTAGTGGTTAAGGGAGCCAAATCCCATATGACTGATTGCACTTCAAAGCTCTGCCGCAGCAGAGAGTGTGCATGTGTGAGCATGGCCCACGTCTCAGCAGGATGGAAAAAAGGAAAATAAAAGATCGCAGCATAACCGTGCTGTACTGGGGAGTGCTTCCTCCCTCTCCCTCTCTCCGTCTCTCTGTCTTTCTCTGGGTGTGCAACAACAACAAAAAAACTGGTTCTCTTCTCATGCCAGTCTTAATTTTTTATTTTTGATTTTCACTGGTTTCTGTTTTATTTTCATCTTTCCCTTAGTTCTGATTGCTTTGGCTTTGTTTTGGCCTTCACCTTTTAGGTCCTTCAGGTAAGAGCTTATGTTATTATTATTACCATTTTTTTATTGCCAGAGGGCATATGTACTTGCCAGAGAGAAACATTTTTCTAACAGAGCCTGGTCACATTGCAGTCCCTTCCCCTTTCCTCCATTCAGTTGGGATTTGGGGACACATCTGCACACACACCTGGCTTGCTGTTTGAGCAATCTGAAGCTGGGACTGAAACCATGACTGACGAGGTATCTGACTCTCTTAACCACTATATTATGAGGCTGGCTCCAAGAGTTTATATTATTGATTTGAGACTTTTTGCTTATATGAATATTTAGGGCTAGATGTGTCTCCCTCAAGTTTTCATCTGTGCCCAGAAATTTTAGTATGTTGTGTTTAAATTTTATTTAGTTTAATATATTCATTGAATTTAATTTAATATATTGATTTCTTTTAATATGTTGATTTAATTTAATTTAATATAATGATATTTTTGGTGACTTGCTCTTTGAGTTATGAATCATTTAGAAGTATGTCTTTAACTTTTTCTTAACTTTTTTTTTGTCATAGGATGCATGTACTCACAGGAGAGAGGCTGAGAGACATAGAGAGAGGAAAAGTGAGAAATCCTCACCCCCCCTCCCCCATGGGAGGGATGGCTATGCCACAAGCCCTTTTCCTTCTCCTTCATTCTTCTATCAGGATTTTGGGCATGTAAGCACATGTGTCTCGCATTATTTTCAAGCCTTTGGGTTTGGGACATGAACTGTGGTTGGCCATGTGGAAATCCAGCACCTTAACCACTACATGATTTAACATTCTAAGTGTTTGCATGTTTGAGAATTTTCTTATTATAGACTCAAGAAGTCTTATTGCTTATAACATGCAGATAATTATTTTTACCCAGAAGTTAATTTATCCCAAGTCTCAAGGAGTATCACTAATTGCATGTTCAGATTAGTTTTATGAAAAAGAAAAAAAAAAGTTGCACAATGGTAATGCAATGTTCTGCAATGCTGGACTCACATGGGAACAGGCCAGGTTCACACCCTGAAGTCTCCCTGTGCATGCTGGGTACATGAGTGAGTACCTGCTATCCTCGCCGGCTGGAGCTGGGTGTTGATCATGGTGTGAAGACTATATGGAGTGCCTGCCTCTCTATGTCTCTTTCATGGAAGAAATAAACAAACTTAAAAGAACCTGTTGCCCCCCACTCCTGCATCCTTCAAGCCTTATACAGATTTGTGAACTTTTTTCTATGTATCGCTCTATTTTATTTTTTTCCTGGCATTTAGACCCATGACTTGTCCTTGTGCTCTCTCTTGACTTTTATCTCTTTCTCTACAGTATGGTGAGAAGACCACATTTGTTTACATCCGACTCTTCCATGCTATGATCTTATATTGTCTCTAGACAAAAAGCCAAAGCACTTGTACAGCACATCTTGTTAGTGTGGATTCTCCCAGAGATCCCTCTTACACTGCCTGAATTCCAGTATCTGAAAATAATAGTGTCATACTTTTTCATCCTGTTTTCTAATTTTTTAACCATGATTTCCATAAAAAGGATTGTTTCATTGATACAAATTGAATTTATAGCATTCCATTTTACCATGTATATATTTTTAAAAAGATTTATTTATTTTTAATTTATTATCATTATTCTTCAATTTCTATCAGAGAGAGAAAGACAGAGAGAAAGGAGAGCAAGAAAGAAATCCACCAGGTCAGGGACTTGAACTGTGGTCAGCCATGTGGGAGTCCAGTGCCTCAGCCACCATGCGACCTGCTGGCCCCCTATAAAATATACATGGGTATATTTTATTTTTTCTTCAATTCAGGGATTTTGTTTTTCACATTATGCCTTTGAATATTTTTTATATTAGGAGCCAGCAGGTGGCATGATGGCTAAGGTGTTGGACTTCCACATGGTTGACTCTGATTCAAGTCCCAGACCTAGCAGCTTGCTTTCTCATGTTCTCTCTCTCTCTCGCTATCTCTCTCTGGTAAGCACACATGCCCTATAGCAAATTAAATAATAATAACAATACTATTAAATAAAATGAAATAAATCTTAAAAATATTTTTCATATTACATTTGTTGAAGGAGAAATAAATATTACCAATTTCTGGTATTTTTTTGGTGTTGAAGTAGCTGTTAGTTTAATTTTACTGTTTTTCTTAGTCCATCCCAGAGAATCATCAGAGATATGTCTGAGCTATACATTTGAGATGAATAAATTAAACTTTCTTGGCTTAGTTTTTACTAATTTTCTTGAGAGGAGTGAATGACTGCTGGAAGCAAGAACAGAAATATAGGAAACCTTCTGCTTTTCATGCAGTACATTTTAACAGATCAGACCACCGACCTCCTATCTCGAAGAGGACATTGTTCATGAGTACTGCTTACGCTTGGATCAAAGAGTATGCGTAATGCTAATTTCAGTTAGCAGGCACTCAACTTTCTTTCTCTCACTTTGCCACATGCTCTGTATGGGTTGCGAAGCCTCTGCTCACTGTCGTCTTTTAGGGACATAGGTTGACAGATGCTCTGTCTCAATACTTGCTTTCATAATCACCACGGCAAAAAAACAAAAAATAAAAAAAAAAGAATTAGAGGGGGAATGTGAGGAATTGCATCGTAGCTCTTAAGGCTACCACATGGAAGAAACATATGGCAATTCCATTTACATTTTACTGGCCTAAGAAAGTTGTATAGAAGTGAGAAAAACAATCTTTTAGTTTTCCTGGAAAAAGAGGGGAAGAAAATCACATGTTAATATCTTCCACAGCTGTTCTGTCCAACAAAAAATTGGATTTAATTTCCTTTTACTTCCACCCCAAAGGAAAAGAACCAAAAAGTCCCAGAGAGCAGGGACACCAAATACAAAGGGTAGGATGTCTGGATGTAGTGTAATCTCTGTAGCACGTCTAGATGGTGTGCTTTTTGTTCCAGAGACTTTAGGACTAAGGTGATGAGTTTTGTTTTTCACACAATATATGGGGCCGGTGGGTGGTGTGGTGGCTAAGGGCGCTGGACTTCCACATGGCTGACCATGGTTCAAGTCCCAGATTTGGTGGCTTGGCTTTTTCACTTTCCCTCTCTCTCCTTCTGTCTCTCTCTGGTCAACTTGAAGTAAATAAATAAGTAAATAAATAAAATGAAATAAAATAATTCTTCATTTAATATACAACAATGTTATTGGCTAGGGTAATTGTTATAAACTTTCCCACTTGGAAAAGGGACAAAGGGGAGGTGCACAGCAGAGTTATTGAAAAATCTTTTTAAATGAACATCTTGAGAGTACTTTCAGAGAGAGTGAGCACTGGCACTCTTTCGTATAATGTGTGTTCATTGATCTAACTCATTGTCTCTGTCCAACCCTTTAGTCACTCCACCACCAGGAGGTCAAGTTACTTCTCATTGATAATTTAGGACAAATAAATGGGAGATTCTTAGGTTACCTCTTCTTCTCTTGATGGGGATGGGCAGCCTTTAGGGAGCAGACATCATCTCTGCTTTGCCATGCTCCACTGATTACACGCTCCATCTTTCTAACCCCTAGTTGCAATGTGCTACCCCGAATCAGCATAGCTTAACAGGTAAGCGTGCTAGGCACTGTGATTCAGACTACATGATTCTATTTAGCTACACTACTAAGTACCAACAGTAATAGCAATATTTTAATTCTTTACCACTGTCATCATTTATTTCTCATTTTTCTTTGGATGGGAACAATTATACAGATTTCTTTCAAAAGAATTAAACAGTCTAGTTTTTTATTTAGAGAATTCCAGTTAATAGTATCTTGTGATGTCTTTATCATCAGTGCTCATGCTCTTTTCTCTGATTACTTTGATCTGATTTCTTTCTTTTTTTTCAGAATTATTGTATTTCATTTCATTTATTATTATTATTATTTTAATTTGACCAGAGAGACTGAGAAAGAGAGGGAAAGTGAGAAAGTAAGCCACCAGGTCCAGGACTTGAACTATGATTGGCCGTGTGGGAGTCCAGTTCCTTTAACTACACGCCATCTGCCAGCCCCAGACCTAATTTGTTTCTTATACTCATCTATTGATGATTTTTTTGGGGGGACTTTCCTTAATATTGGAAATTATATTTTTCTCATGCCTTTTCTATTTGTTTCTTTTTATTTCTATTCGTTTCTAATATTTTTTTACTTCTGTAACATTGTTATTTTAGTACAAAAGTATTGTTTCTAAAGACCCTCTTTTAAATTACTTTGCTGATTCATAGTCCAGATGTAGAAGAAAGAGATTAATTTTCCTAGACCTTGAAAAACTGAATAAGAGCAATGAGGCAGATGGAATCTATTTATGTGGGGGACTGCGGGAGATAACAGTTTATAATCTGAAAAGATCTCTGGTATCAATCATTGGTTCAGTTAGAGATAGGTAAAACTGTACCTAATACCTCATTTGGAAGAGATAGAAAAAGAAAACTTTTACTCTCTCATCATGAGTTATTATAAGACCATATTACTGGACTGTGCATAAAGAAGCAAAAACAAAACAAAATTGGAAAGCGATGCTTAAAAGTGAAGACATGATAAAATCAGAGATTTGGTGATTTGTAGGCTTTGCTAAGTTCTCTATTTTAGCTTTCTTTAAATTCATTCCAAAGACTCAGTTACTTGTAACATTTTGAACTTTTCCTCTGTTAGCTAGTTCTTTTACAAAATTATTTTCTTTAACTTTATTTGCTTATTTATTTTAATTTGACCAGAGAGTGACAGAGAGCGAGAGTGAGAGAGAGAGAGAAAGAAAAAAAGAAAAGAAAGAGAGGGAAAGTGAGAAAGCACGTTGCTAGGGTGCAGGACTCCAACCACACTCGGCCATGTGGGAGTCCAGTACTCTTAACCGCCATGCCACCTTCCAGCCCCTCTGTTAGCTAATTTTATAAAATGAATAATGTTATAATAATAAATATATAATTGCAATATGACACCTATTGAGACCATTCTTTATCAAATAGTTGGGGATTTGTACTTACACCTGTTTCTGTGTATAATAGCTGCATCTGAATTTTTAGCCTTTTAGTTGGGGAAATTAATCTCTTAATATTGTATGTTATTATGGATATATGTGCATTTATTCCCATAATTTTATAACTCTTTTTTTTTTCTAATTGTTTTGTGTTCTCTTACTTCTATTTTTTGTCCTTTAGTTTTTCTAGTGTAGTATATTCCCTTATCTATTTCCTGAAGAACTGGTTTAGTTTTGGCGAATTCTTTCAGCATTTGTTTATCTGGGAATGATTTTATTTCTCTCATTTGGAGGATAATCTTGCTGGGTAGTACCAGGGTCTGAAATTGTTTTTATTCCAGAGTTTTAAATATGTCTTCCCATTTTTCCTTGCCTGAATTAGTTCAGCTGAGAGGTCCAACGTTAGTCTAGTGGGTAAGTTTTGTAAATCGCTCATAATTTCTCTCTTGTTCTTTTATTTTTAAATAGCTTTTTGCTATAGGATGCATGCGCTTGCTAGAGAGACAAAAAAATAGAAAGTAAGAAATCATCTCCCAGAGGGGATGGCCGTGCTGCAATCCCTTCTCCTCCATTCTCCTCTCATGATCTTGGGCACACACGCACACACACACATGTGATCAGCTAGAGTTTTAAGCTGCCAGGTCCTAGATTTGAACCCTGGTCAACTATGTGGGAGTCCAGTGATGTAATAATTATGCCGTCTGCTGGCTCCTATTGCTGTATTTAAATATTGTCTTTGTCTTTGACTTTTACCCATTTGGCGATGATATGTCTTAGAGAGGATCTTATGTTATATCTGTTTGGTGTTCTTTTTGTTATGCTGATTTGGATGTTTACATGCCTATTTTTGAAAAATTTTCAGCTAATATATCATGAAAGGGATTTTCTTTTTTAAAAATTATTTTATTTAACTTTATTTATTTATCCACATTTTTATTTGTTCGGGGGGGAGGGAGAGAGAGAGAGAGAGAGAGAGAGAGAGAGAGACAGATAGAAAGTGAGAAAGCAAGCCAGGTCCGTGACTCGAATTGAGATCAGTCACGTGAGAGTCCAGCATCCTTAACCAACAAGCCACCTGCCAGCCTGATGAGAGATTTTCTAGCTCCTTTCTTGTCTCTTCATCTTCTGGAATACATATTATGCAGATTTCAGCCATTTAATGATGTCTAGAGTTTCCTGTATGTCACCCTCTTTTATAATGGTTATTCTTCCATTCTTTTCAGTTGCTTGGATTACATCAGAGGTTTTCTTTACAAGGTCAGAGATGTTCATTCTGTGTGGTCTAATCTACTGTGGATACATTTGAGGGAGGTTCTGATTTCCTACAATATATGCTTTATCTCCAGTTCTGTTTGATTCTTTTTCAAGGTGTCTATCTTTTTATGGAGTTCCTCCTTCAAGTCATGGACGGGTTTTCTCATCTCTTGGAATTGAATGTCTTGTTTTCTCTTGCACCTCATTGAGTTTTGTTACAATGTATATACTAAATTATTTTACTGACACTTCAGTGATTCCTTGCGTTTTATCCATTGTTGGTGAAAACTTATTGTGTTCCTTTGGTGAAGAGGTATTTCCCAGTTTTCGCTATTTCTTGGGGCTCTGTTTTGATATCTAGTCATCTGGTGATACATTCACTTTTTCCTACTCCTTTGGGATATGTGTCTGTAGCCGTGTGCTCATGTGCTTCCCTGTGGTGTGAGTTAGCTCTGTGTGGGTTTCTCTCCTTTACTGTGGGTGAGAATGTGGAACCTCTTATGGGAGTTTTGGGTTCAGGTTTTCAGAGGGGATTTTCTCTCCCGTTACATAATGGGTAAAGAATTCCTCCAAAACCTCAGTGTCTTCAGGTGTTTGGTTCCTATATACCCCAGCCTCTCTGTTCCCAATGTGACTGAAGCCTTACTGGACAAATAGAATGTAAGGTGGTGGTCTAATTCATGTGCTGTGGGCTGGAGCAGCCCCTTCCCCTCCACTGCAGGGTCCTTACTGGTTAGTTCAGGCAAGGTAACCTTTGCTTCCATGTTGTTCCTTTTTTATGTTGGAGCACAGGAACCATGTGGTGGTCCTTGAAGGCTAGGACAGGCCTTCCTCCCAATTTCAGGCTGGGCAGGTGTACCTGCTGATGAGCTCAGGTTGGCAGCCTTTGCCTCCTTGTTGCTCTTTCTATATCTTCCCATGCTTACACTTTTTAAATAATTATTTATTTATTAATTATTGTTATTTTTTAATTTGACCAGAGAGAGACAGAGAGAAAAGGAAAGTAAGAAAGCAAGTTGCCAGGTCTGGGACTCAACACCATGGTCTGCCATGTGGGAGTCCAGCACCTTAACCACCATGCTGCCTGCCAGTCCCTCCATGCTTATACTTTAAAGGAGCTTTTCAATATTCTTTTGAGGAGAGATACAGTTGAACACTAAGTTTTTAATATTTTTCCACTTTAAATAATTTTGTTATATATACCGATCGGACTTATGACACGCTACACCAAAACATGACACTTTAGTATTTTATTTTATTTATTTTTCCTCTTCTTATTATTTATACATTTAATAGCTATACATAATTTAGATTGTAAAGAGACTTTACTCAGCATGATAGCCACCTCAGTCCAGCCCAGTTGAGAATACAATACATGTCCTCTTCAATAGATAATAAACTGTATCTGTGTCCCACAAATGTCTTACCTCTATATTTTTCCCCAATTTTTCTTTCCTGTGTTCTTCCCCTCACACACACTTTCCACTTTGTCTCTAGTGTCCATAACAATTTTTAATGCTTTTATGTCCTCCAGTCTTTCAGTCTCTACCATAGAGTGCGAACAGTTGGTGTCCATTAAGTGGAGACATACAATGTCTTTCTTTCATAGGCTGACTTGCTTCATTCAGCAACAAATCTTCCATATTCATCCACTTCCTATCACATTTCAGGGTCTTGTTTTTTATGGCTGGGGAGGGTTACATAAAGGACATGTGCCACATTTTAATCCATTCATCTGTTTGTGGACGTTTGGGTTGGTTCCATGTCTTAGCAATCGTGAATAAGACTGCAATGAATATTGATGTGCAAGTGCTTTTCTGACTGAGTGTTCTCTTGTCCTTTGAGTAGATACCCAGAGGTGTAATTGTTGTATGGTAGTTCTCTTGGTAGTTCATATGGTAGTTCTATTCGAAAGTCTTTGAGAAACCTCCGTATTGTTCTCCACAGTGGCTGGACCATTTTACATTACCACCAACAGTGTAGGAGTGTTCCCCTTTCACCACATCCCCCCTAGCATTTATCAGTTTTTGTTTTTTTAATCTTTGCCATTCTGACTGGGGTTAGATGGTATTGCATTGTGGTTTTGATCTGCATCTCCCACACCTTAGTATTTTAGAAAAACAGCTGAAGTTCCAAGTCTCTGATCTTCTTTCACCTTTCTTTCCTAATGTAGGCCATGAAACCTAGAAAGATTACTCTCTGACCTTTCCCTCTAGAGACTCTCATGTGAAAGGTATCTTTCCCTGTACCTGAAGGGAAGGAATGTTACAAGGGACATGAAGGGAAACCTGAATAAACAGGTCTTGCTAAGTGCCCTTCACATCCTCCCATTTATTACCACTAGATCATACCTTTGTGTCCTCCAATCATTCTTCTACACTAGTGTCCATAAAAATATTCAGTTTTCTACTTTTTTTTTTGTGGGAGTGTCTTCATTTCTGAAGGCTCCTCTGTCATGTAAATCTTAAATAAAATTGTATGTTTTTCTTTTATTACTCTACCTTTTGTTACAGAGGTTTCAGTCATGAACCTTGTGATGGGTGAGAAAGATATGTTACTTTCTCTCCCCTACATTTTCTGGCACTCAGCATAGGGTGGTTAAGACATCCTATTTGCAGCTGAGTCTGCAAATGACATTCTGGGACAACTGACAAAAGCTGGCAAAAAGGTATGAATTCTTACCAAGTTAAGTTCTCCCAGATCTGTTTATATTGCCCTATAAGGCATGTAAAGTAGACATTTTTCCTTGGGTTTTTATTTCCAAATTCAGATTAGTAGGAGAAAATCATTTTAGAATGTGACTCTTGTGTCCTGTATGCCTTCCTTCCCTTTGCTAATCTGTCTATTGTTATTGGGGTTGCAGTCACGAACCTTGTGATACCTGAGAAAAAAGGTATTACATTTTCCCCCTACAACACAAATATAGGTAGTTCTTTTTTGTACATAGAATAAAATCAGCATAAAGAGGGATTATTTGGTAGAACAATGAATATAATTATTTTTTTCTGTATACTGGCATATTGCTTTCCAAAAGATTGTTGTTGACAGCAACACCTTATGCATATTTTTTGTCAGTATCACACTACTTAATTTTAAACACAATTATGAATAATTATTATGGGATAATAATAGTAATTATATATAATTTAAAATATAATTATTGTTCATAAACTTATAGTTTTAAAAAAAATCACAGTTTTTTTGTAATCAGTAAGGCTAAATTTTAAAATATTTTGTTAACTCACTGTATTTTTTTATGCTAATTACTCTTTCATATTTTTGTTCATTTAACTGTCTTATCAGTTTTATTATTTCTGTACAACTCAAAATCTGTCAGTTATTCCTGTTCATTGTTTAAATGAATAGAAAACTAAAAAAAATCATTACTTCTCCAAAAAAACTGAAAAATATTATTTCTTTCTTGTTTTCTATGATTTTATTGGATTTATAAGAAAGGATGTTCTCTTTTAATATTTACTTATTTAATTCCATTTGTTATTATTATTATTTTTTAATTTGACCAGAGAGACACAGAGAGAGAGAGAAAGGGAAAGTGAGAAAGCAAGCCACTGGGTCCAGGACTCGAACTGTGGTCAGCCATGTGAGAATCCAGAGCCTTTAACTACCATGCCATCCACTGGCTCCAGCAATGTTCTCTTTGATTCAACAAAAATTTATTTTTGTATAACATAAAGACTATCTCTACATTTTGTGTTTTTTTTTTTTTTTTTGTCAGTTTTTTTATAAAATCAGAACTGTGCAGAAATAAAATGGTTTACTGTTCCTAGAATGGGACCATGTACCGGACCATATGCCTCCTACTGTGGGTTTGACTTTCAAATGGATTGAATTGGAAGATGCCTTAAAATCTCTCTCAAATTTGAAGTTCAGGAAAAAAGGAATTTAGAAGAAAAATTAAATGTTTCTATTTCTTATTTACAGATTTCCTAAGAATAATAAATTCTTCATTGCTGTACAAAGGATTAATTGCAGAGGATTATGATAAAAAGTAATTCAAACAAAATAATCATTTCTTTTATTTACAAAGCATTTTTTAAAAATAAGAGAAATCCAAATATGAAACATGAATGCTTGTAACAGAGGTAATGCTATTGTGATTAGTATACCCTCTTCTTAGCAAACCATTTACGCTTTTATATAATAAATTGAAGCATTCCTTTAACCAGAACTTTAAGCTGCTTGCTTATGAGAACTGTAACATATGGTTTTCCTCTTCCACTTTTTAATATTTTGGTCTCTGGTGAATCCACATACAAAAGCTTCCTTCCTTTAGCTCGAGTCCACAAATGAAAGGCTTTTCTTTTTCTGATTGTAGATTAGCCTGCCAAGAAACAAACATGAGCTGGAGAACATCACTTTAATTTATTGATGGGATACAGATGACAAGGAAGTCTGTCCTCTTCTAGGCTTTTGGGAATGCTTCGGGCTGACCCAGCACAGCTGAGTTCATACGGCAAAGATAGACTGCCAAAAACCGAAGCCAATAGTCATTGCAAACCTCTGAACCAAAACATTCCTTTAGTGCTTGAATTTCCCTATAATTTGTATAGATTCCCTTTTTGTCAATGAAGCTAACAGTGGATAACTAGCTTAGTGCAATCAGACAAAACAACTGTACCATTCATTCAGTAATTAGATGATAGCCGTACTGCATGCTTTATGGTTTCCGTTCTTCATTCTTTCCTTTCTTTTCAAGTCCTTGGAGACAGACTCTGGGATGTTTGGCAATGCAGAGGCCCTTGTTGAAAAATATCCTGTCTTTTTTACTTCAGGGTTGCTAATAAGTTCTACTCTCAGAGGCAAAACATTAGATGCACACAGCAGGGGAGGAGCAGCCAAGTGAAAAAAAAAAAAAAGGTTTAGGTTTTATGAATATTACATTTTTACCTGGCTTTACAAGTTTGCCTTATTCAACACTGAAAAATGTTTACTCTTGTAGCTTTCAACATATAAATGAATTTGCTACTCAAGTCAAATGCTGCTAGTCAATCTTACACAAATTACTTAACACATAAAAATTTTATGGGATGAGAAGCCGGGAGGGAAAGATAGGGAAAATAAATAGGCGGAAGTTTGTGCGATGAGAGTTAATCTGCGTTGCAAACAGGACATGGCCGATTAAATCACTACATTTGGTTATATTGGTCTAAGAATCGTTGTGCTAATAGTTTTTCTTCTTTTGTTTTTAAACTGTTTTTGTATCTTTAATCACTAGAAGGAAGAGAACAGACAAGGGCAGCTTCTCCAAGAACACAGTAATACCATTTTAGATTTTGTTGCCATAACTCTTCTTAAGATACAGAGGTGTCACATCCGCGAAGCTGGAGTTGTTTGCTGCATTCAATGAAGATTGTCTAGTACTGTGAGAAGTCTTGGTTGCAAGTGATATAGTTTAAGTTAACAGAAGGAAAAGAGGGACATTTTCGGTTGCTGTATCTAACCTATAGAAGGGCATCTGTGGGGTTGTCTTTAGGGATATCTGAAATCAGGATCAGGGAGTTAGGTCCTGGTCAGGATTCTCTTTTTTTTTTTTTTTTTTTTTTTTTTTTTTCTTCTCCTTCTCAAATCTTTTCCTTTGGATGAAGTTTTTCTGTCCCAGACCATTTAGAATTACAGCTAGAAATATAGGTAATGGTGCTGGCCTGATGGTTAAGAGTACTGGTTCTCACATAGTTGACCACAATGTTCGAGTCCTGGATCTGGCAGCTTGACAAACACACTGAGTATGTATGATTGTGTATGCATGCCCAAAATCCTGACAAGAGGGAGAAAATGGAGAAAGGGTGTCTTTGTCCCACAAAGGATGTTTTTTTATACTCTGTCCACTCTCTCTTTCTCTCTCTCTCTCTCTCTAGCAAGCTCATGTGCCTGCTGGCAAAAAACAAAAAAACAAAAAAACAAAAAAACAAAAAACTAATGAAATATTCAGCCTCCATTATAGCTTTGAGATAGAAAAGTTTAAAAAGTCTACTCTCTTCTCAAACCTAAGATTACTCAGGAAATTATTGTGATTTGCCTGGCTTGGGACATTTCCCTCCTCTTGAATCAATCACTTTGGACATGGAGATGAAGCATTATAACAGACCCAGCCTAGGTTGCAAGCCCATTCCTTACCCTGGAGCTGTGGATTGGGCTATGTATCCAGAGAGTGGGAGGGAGGACAGAGAAGGTAAAAATAAGAGCCACTACAAAGTTCTACTTCCATTTTTTAGTTTATCCACTTGAAAATAGTATTTGATATCTGGGAATGCCATGAAATGAGATTTTTCCTTGAAAATACAGTAGGATTGGGACCAGCAGGTAGAGTAATGGCTACATTGCTGGACTCCCATGTAGTGGACTGTGGTTTGAGGCCCAGCACTAGTGACTTAAACTCATGCTGAGCACATGTGCATGTGTGCCCAAGATCCCGAGAGGAGAATGGAGGAGAAGGTTTTGTGGCGTGGCCATCCTCCCTGGGTGGTGATTTTTCGCTTTCTGTCTCTCTGTTCCTCTCTGTATTTCTTGCGAGCACACGTGGCCTATACCAAAAACCTCTCAAAAAAACCCCAAAAAACAAAAAAACTGGGACCAGCAGTTAGCGTAATGGCTATGTCGCTTGCCTCCCACGCAGTCGACCGCAGTTCGCGTCCCGGACCTGGTGGCTTAAACTCACGCCGGGCGCGTGTGCGTGCGTGCCCAAGATCCCTAGAGGAGAATGAGGAGAAGGGATTGTGGCGTGGCCATCCCCCCTGGGGGGTGATTTCTCGCTTTCTATCTCTCTGTCTCTCTCTGTCTGTCTGGCGAGCGTATGCGCCCTAAAGCAAAAACCTCTCCAAAAAAAAAAAAAAAATTAAACTGTTTCCATTATTGAAAAGTATTTGCAGATGCACTGCTTATTTTATGTTATAAATTTTTTAAAAGAATGAACATAGCATTGATTAATTCAAACCTAATATAAACCTTTGGAATCAAATGTGCTTTTCTCAGGATGTGGGCATACCTAACTTTTTACCTGTTTTATTTTGAGGACAAAATGGTTACTACTAACATATGATGTGAGTAAATTTGTTCTTTCATTTGTAATGCTTGTAGTCATGTGAGTGTGCCATTATTACTTGACATTGGAAATATGTCTCAATTGAAACATAAAACTTTTTATGAACTGAAAAACTTGGAAATACTTGAGCCAGAGGATTATATTTACAATATAACATTTAATATGTTCATCGTATCCTTTTATTTTTAAGCATTTATTGGATAGCTATAAAAATTACTTTGGGATCAATCTTGATGAACTTCCTAGATGTGATGATTGCACCAAATAATAAAAGACATTTTCCATATTTTCTTAATTTCAAGATGCATATTATTTTACATTTTAACGTCTCTAAAGTCAGAGCTCTTCCAATGATGGAAGATACCTTACGAATTGCTGTCTTCCAGATTGCAGTTATGAAACAGTTGTAACTGTGTTTGTGAAATTTGTCTCGGAACCTTACAGTAAGATCCAAAAAGCATGGAAATTTTTGGTATGAAAATCAATGTCATGGAAGAAAATTCTTAACACAATGGTAGAGTGCTCTTTGAAGGAATGTGGATGACACCAGACTTGATGTGAGAAGTGATAGATATCAGAGATGTTCAGTAAAAAATGTTATTTAGAAGAGTAGCCTCTGAATACAAAGTAGCTTGGAAATATTTTTATAATTTATTTTGCAGATGTATTCATTTTATGTAGGTACAAAAATAAAATAAAGTAAAATCAACTTCTAAACAAATTTAATAGAGCTCCTCTAATAAGTCTATAAATTCTAAGTGAGAAATACATTATGTCATAGTTTAATTGGAAATTTTTTTTTCCTTAGTGGTATATAAATATATTAGTAGTTCCTACTATTTGTTTGATACAATGATTTAGAGTAATGCATTTTTGTTTTTAAAGGTTTTTGCCATAGGGCATGTATACTCACCAAAGAAGGGAGAGACAGAGATAGTGAAAGGAAAAGTGAGAAATCACCCCCCAGGGGAATGGCCATGCCTCAATCCCTTCTTATCCAGTCTCCTTTTGGGATTTTGGGCATGCACAAACACATGCCTAGTGTTATTTTCAAGCCTCCAGGTCAAGGACTTGAACTGTGGTTGGCTATGTGGGAGACCAGTGCCTTAACCACTATGCCACCCACTGGCCCCTACATGTTTATTTTTAAAGTAATACATGCCAACTTTATTTCTTATACCTCAAGGGATTATAATAACAACAATAATAAAAACCACTTCATTGCTCCTATTAAAGACAATCTAACTCATTAATTGAAAAAGCATGGCAGTAATACCAGCTATCAACTCATTGCCGTCTCACTAATTTTTTGTTTTCTCTTTTTGTTTTTAAGTGTATTTGCCAGAGGGAGTGTGTGCTAGTGGGAGAGAGACAGAGGGAGAGAGGAGACAGGGAGAGGGAAAAAGCAAAGCCCCGTGGAGCATGGCATGCTGTAATCCCTTCTCCTCCACTTTTCCATCCTATTGGGATTTTGGCATGTACACTTATGGCATGTTTCCCAACAGCTCTAAGATTTGAACCATACAGTTAGTAATGTGGGATCTGACTCCTTTAATGACCAGGCTGCAGGGTTGACCACTCACTAAATTTTAGATACAACTTGAAAATCTCAAGGATGAATGTTCAATTTCAGTACATTGAATTCAAGACCAAACACATTTTTTATAAGCAACAAGGTGAGATTGTCATTATCATCATTATTGTCAGTCTCAACATCACCTTCGTGTTGTATTTTCAATGTTTTGTTGACTTATTGGTAGTATTTTGTGATGACACTGCTTAGTGTCAGTGAGGATGGTTTTGGACTTAATTAATGATGGACTAATTGGCACATTTTAGATTGCAGGTGGGTGCAACAACACTGAGGATTTTATAGTAGTAAGCCACTATACTGATTGTTACCAGAATTGTATTTGCTACAGGGTGTGTGCATTTGCCAGAGTCAGAGAGAGAGAACATGAGAAATCATCTTCTGTGTGTGTGGGGGGGGTGGCCATGCCTCAGTCTCCTCTCCCCAGCCTTCTCTTGGGATTTTGGGCACACATGCATGTATGCCAGGCATGATTTTTCAAGCCATCAGGTTCAGGACTTGAACTGCAGTGGGCCACGTGGGAGCCCAACAACTTAACCATTACACCACCTGTTGAATATATCACCAGACTGGTATATTTTGGATCAGAAAATAATGTTTTCAAAAAAAAATAATGTTTTCAATATCTACTACTTCAGTTTGAAACAGATACAAATTCTGAGGTTGGTATGTCTAGGTTTGAAATAGCTTGTTCTACTAGGAATCAGACAGTTACCTAAGAAACTGTCATTCTTTCTTCCTTCTAGATCTGATAACTTTTTGGTGAACTCTTAAAGAAGTAGTGTACTGTAGTTAAACACTATCTGTCCCCCAGCAGTCAATGCCAAAGGGGTTTGATATTTTTGCCCTGATGTCACTGTCAAATGAGGACTCAGAGGAAGTGAGGAACATGTAATTGGGACTGGAGGGAGAATACTTGCTATGTAGTACAGAAAATTTAGTGAAATTCTCCCTTGTATTTCTATGCAAAGCAGAACTTGTATAGAGCTGAGGATATTTCCATGCAAAGCTGCTTCTTGCTTTTTATGGTGAAAGGTGAGAGAAGAACAATAAATTGAGGCGATAACTACTAAACAAAAGGCAGAGGACTCAATAAGCATCATTGGTAGATTGTCGTCATCATTGTTGTCAGCTTCAATATTGCCTCATGTTTCCCTTTTTTAAGAATCATTTTATTTAACTTTTAATAAATTCATTTATTTTAATTTAACCAGAGAGGGACAGAGTTAGAGAGAGAGAGAGAAAATGAGAAAGCAAGCCACCAGGTCCAGGACTTGAACTATAGTCAGCCATGTGGGAGTCTGCCCTTAACCACCATGCCACCTGCTAGCCCGCCTCATATTGTCTTAACATGTTACAGCTTTCTCCATGACAAAATTAAAATATGGTTTCAGAGCTGTGTCAGGAGAAAAGACTCAGGGTGTGATGTTACAACTTTTTGCTAAAACCTGAGAATGATCCAAAAGCACAGAGCATTCAGTCACACAAAAGGCCCTTTCAAGAGATGTAAGTGTCCCTCACAGATACTCTTACTCAACACATGGGCCCTGAGAAGAGTGAAGGTTGGTGCCTCTCAACCATTTCAGCAGCAGTGAAGGTAACGAGAACATGTAGTGCAGAAAGATCTGTGCGTATAGCATTTATCCAATGGAGTGAACCCCACTGAAATCTGGCAGGTGATTTAGAAAGTTCTTGAAAAAGTTCTTTCAACAGAAGATGGCCAGTTTGGGCAAACATGTACAGAGAGTGCAAAATGGAAGGAGGCTGTCAGATCCCCAAATTCCACCACAGTAAGTGGGTGAATATAATTGACCATTCAAACACGTACTATCTTTCTTAAAAAAGAAGCAGAACCAAGATCACAGAGGGCAGAATTATATTAAGTACTAAATAGAAATCAAAAGAAAGTGAGAAATAGATATTTTAAAGTTTTTCCCTAGGACTCAAAACATAATAAAGGGACTCAACATTCGCCCAGCTGGACTTCCGAAATATTATGGGTCTGTGACTTCTTTTTCCTTCTATTTCCTCCTTTTTGAACAAGGATCTCTAGAGCAGTTATTTTCTGCCCGTAACACCACTATATTTTGGTTATGTTGGAGACAGATAAACTTGCCTCTTTAGTTTCAAAGTCTCAAAAATGGAAAGAAATTGTGCCCCGAAAGCTCTACTTAAAGGATTAAGCTGCCTTATCTGTACCTGGATCTGAGTTAGATGATAAGATTTTGGAGTTTGAGCCAAGTCTACCATGAAATGAAATTCTTTTAAAGTTGGAGGGGGTGAATTTTTTTTTTTATGTGGGAGGGACCTAAAGAATTGAGGATTACAGGGCAGACTGTGATGATAGAAATGAAGGTATACCCCCATGAACTCTTCATCCTGGCATTAGTGCCTTTATGTAATCCTTTCCCTTCAAGTGTGGACAAGACTTGAGACTTGCTTCCAACCAGTGGAAAGCACCAAAGGTGATGGGATGTACAGAGTTACTTGAACATGATCACGTGTTTTACACCACTTGTCTTTTTGGAGTTCTTCTTGCTCCCTGTGGCTGGCTCTGAAGAAGCAAGCTGCCATGAGTCTTACAGCCACAATCTACCAACAACTTTAAGCAGCACAGAAGCAGATCCTTTCTCAGCGTGCCACAAAATATTCAGTCATTAGTTTGCTGCAACTAAAATAATGATTTTTTTTTTCCAGCTTTCTCTCGCCTGGGAACACAAAGTGCTATTTGCTTTATTGTGAATCCTGTGTGACAGCTCAGTTTACAATTGGGCACACTGGGTCTAGCCACAGTTGTACAGGGGTAATGCCACACTGTCCAATGCTGGACCCATAGGGAGGTTGATTCCTGGGGCAACCTGCTTGCTGCATTACACATGCCTGTAATCCCAGCTGGCTGGGAGCACTGGGAGGAGGATTGTAGTGTGAGACCCTGTTGAAGGTGTGTGTGTGTTTTTTTTTTTTTTTTCTTTCTGCTTTTTTTTTCACAAAAGGAAAAAGCTTAAAAATAAATAATTGAGTATCATTTAAGTTTCATGGAGTCAGTGTTGTTTTGGCTGTGCTGATAGCTGTGAAGAGAGTCTGTCCCGTGTGTGTGTGTGTGTGTGTGTGTGTGTGTGTGTGTGTGTATGTGCATTTCACTGTGCAATGTCACTTCATTCACCATTGCACAAAGAAGGAAGCACCTCTCCTCACAGAGCCATATGAAGACTGCTTCTTTGGGTTTGTGCAAGTTCACTTATGACCTTGCAGGTTGGATGATTAGACTAACTGATAGCATATTGGGAGCCCACTTATTTCCTTCAGTCTTGGGAGTGAACATTAGCTGTGTCCGTTTTGAAAAAGGGATCTTCTCCTGGGTTTTTGGCTTCTGCATGTTCTGAAATTCTGTAGCACTGAATTTGTAGCTGCCGGCAAAATGGAAGATCAACAAATCAAATTTCATTGATTCACATCAGCTAAGGTAGAACATTTAATAAATTATATACTGTTTGTGTGTATGCCAGCCTGGAAAGATGCTCATAATTGGGAATCTGCCATCACGTCATGTCTCTGAACTTCCTCAGGTCACATCCCCTTCTTGTTGCCCTGTCCATCCTAATGTGCACCTTACTGACATGACATCATATAAACATATGACTCCATGTAATAGGTTTAGGACTTTTTCTTCCTTAGCCTTCATCAAAATTTATTTTTAAAAGAGATGCTTACAGGTTCAGCATGGTTAAGGCACTGGACTCCCACATGGCATACTGCAGTTCGAGTCCTGGACCTGGGGGCTTGAAACTCACACTGGGTATGTGTGTGTGCATGCCAAAAGTCCCAGGAGGAGAACAGAGGAGAAGGGACTGCAGCACCGTCAGTTCCCTTGGAGGGTAATTTCTTGCTTTCCATTTCACTATCTCTCTGTCCCTCTCCAGCGAATGCACATGCCCTATGGAAAAATGTTTTCAAAAAGAAAAAAGGTGTTTTCTCAGCTCTACCACTTCCTATTCGAGATGGATTGCTGTCAAGATCTATTACCAAACCGAAGTTGAGGTAATATAAACACAACATGGGTTTGAGCCATTTTTGCATGTGGAGAGACTATTGCTCAGTGCTTTCCCTTGTTTTACTGCTCCTTTTTTCACCCTTCTCATTTCAGAGCTCGAGAAACTTTCAAACAGAGAGAAAAAAGTTTATGGAAGGGCCAGTTGGGTGCTGTGGTGAAGGTGGCTGGATCTCACATGGTAGATCATGCATTTTAAGTTTGGGGCCCAGTGGCTTGAAAACATGTCAGCTGTGTATGTGTATGCCCCAAATTCCAAAAGGAGGGAGACATGGAGGAGAAGGGGTTGTGGTGTGACCACCCTCCATGGGGGTATGCTTTTTCACTTTCCACTCCTCTCTCTCTGGAGAATGCATGCACTTTTCGAAAACTTTAAAAAAAATTATGTATTTAATTTAATTTATTTATTTTAATTTGACCAGAGAGAGAAAGAAAGAGAGAGAGAGAAAGAGGGAGCGCCACCAGGTCCAGGACTTGAACCGCAGTTGGCCATGTGGGAATCCAGCACCCTTAACCACCATGCTACCTGGCAGCCCCACTGGGAAACTTAACATAAAGGTTCCTGGGAAATGTGTATTATGAAAAACTAGGCATACATTTCAAAATTTTTTTTTTATACCAAAGAAACATGTACTTAATTTTCATTTTCCCACAAACATTCTTTTTTAAGAGAGATTTTTGCTATAGGGTGAGGTGTGCTAGCCAGAGAGACAGAAAATGAGAAATAAACTCCCAGGAAAGATGGCCATGCTGCAATCCCTTCTTTTTCATTTTCCTCTTGGGACTTTGGGCACATTAAGCATACACACCAGGCATGACTTTTAAGCTGTTGGGTCTAAGACTCAAACCATGGCCAACTATGTGGGGGTCTAGCAATGTAACCATTATGCCATCTGCCAGTCCTGCCCACAAATTTTTTGACATGTCCTCATATATCACATGAGTACATCTTGCAAATCAGTAGGTAAAGATTTCATTTGAAGCCTCCTCTGTGAGCCCATGCTAGAGTCTACACTGTATCTCATAGCAAATTCACTGGATTTAGAAAGATAAGCAGCTCTGTGTCAAGACTCCTGCATTCTCTAAACAATGTAAAGAAAGTTACATCAGATCCAGATTTTTTGAGTCTGTGCTTGCCTCTAGCTAGTTTTCCCTGAAATCTTGGCTCAAATGTTCTTTCAGCTATTTCTCCACATCCTCTAATGATAGCATAGACAATCACTACAAAATTGTGACAACTCAAGGGAAGGAAGGCCAGAGCAATCTAGACTGGACTATGCCCTCCAGGAAAAAGAGAAAAAGAGAAAGGGAAAAGGAGAAAGCAAGCCACCAGATCTGGTACTCGAACCGCAGTCGGCCATGCGGGAATCCAGCGCCTTTAACAACCATATCACCTGTCAGCCCAATATTCACTTAATTTTAAAGTTAATTGCAATTATTTGCTTGTTATGAAAGATTTATATGCCTGTTGAAAAAATGAGAAATTTAACAAAAAGTAATGAAAACAATGCATCCATACTCTTACTATTTGCTATTTTAATGTTAACAGATTTCCTTTCCCATGGTATTTTTTAGTTCTTGTTAGCTCTTTAAAGTCAGACTTCTCTGAACTCATCTCCTACTCTTTGTGTCTTCTCATTCTTTTCTGGTGACATTGGCCTCTTTCCTGGTTGGTGAACTTGCCAATCTTCCTGCACTTCGAGTCTTCCCAGCATGCCCTGGGCCGCAGTGCTCTTCTCAGGAAAGCTTCCTGGTGGTTCCCTCACCTGCTTAAGCCTTTACTTGAATTTCACCTCGTTTTTTTTTTTTTTTCCTTTCAACACTACAATTTACACTCTCTTACAGGTTGGTTATCCCCTTTACTATTTTATCCTTCCTCTTTTCCTTTGTTCCTCTTTCTTCCTTCTTTCTTTTCATCTTTCTCCGCAGATTCTGCCACTATTTAACATGTGTTGCTTATTTATTTATATATTCATCTATCTTTATCTGTCTCTCCCACTCAACCAGAATGCATGTCCAGGAGGGCAGATTTTCCTGTTTTATGTACTGCTATATTCCCAGTGTAGCAGTATGTTTAGAACATGCCCTGGTCCTCCATCTTCAACTAATACGTGTTTAACGAATGAATGAGAAAATAAACAGTGCTTTAAACCCGTTTGTAAATTGATCCACCAGCATTACTGGATAATTCTTTCCGATAAACCTTAGACATAGAATGATTAAAGTTCTTTTTATTTTTGTTTTTATATTTTTCTTTATTCATGACAGTGTGTGTGTGTGTGTGTGTGTGTGTGTGTGTGCAGCCAGGTAAGAATAGGAGTGAGAGAGAGATGAGTGATGAGTGTACTTTCTACAGAGTCTGGTCATGCCTTGATTATGTTTCTCCTCTTCTTTAGACCATTCTATACTGGGCACTTGAATGTTCAGAGGATTTTAGGCTTAAAATACTCTGCCTGGGGACTCAAACTACAGTCATCATTTGAGATCAGGCTTCTCTCGAGCAGAGCATTACTGCTATACAATGAACCTGGCCCAGAGTAAGACTTATGAATATTTTAAAAACACTTCTGGTCCAGCCAGTGGCATGGTTATTAAGATGGCTGGATCCCATTTGGCTGACTGAGTATTTCATGTTCTGGATCCAGTGGCTTGAAGAATGCCCAAGGTGTGTGTGCACGAGTAGGCAGAGAAATGGAAAAAAAAAAGACCGTTCCTTAGCCATCCCCCAAGGAGGATGCTTTCTCACTTTCCTTCTCTCTCCTCCTTTCTCCTGCAAGTGCATATGCCCTGTAAGAAACTAATAAAACAAACAGTTCTAGATTTTATTTTCCAATCTACATTCACTTGTGCTACACATGAGACTATAGTTTCATTTTATTAATTATTTTTACTTGAAAATTAGTCAACCAGAAGAAATAATGTATGTTTCATGTACATCTTTTAATATTAATTTTATATTAGGAATTATGTTATAATATTTACACATGTACTTTTATATATTACAGAGATTTATATGGTGAAATTAGTACAATTTAGTGTTTGGTATTGTTAATGAGAGAAATATATGTAGCACTCTATTTACGATAAAATTCTTACATAACTGACAGAAAATTATTATTTACTCCTATGAAGAACATGATCTGATTTAAATATTTAGTACAGAGGTTAGGCCCACAGACAGAATCCAGTATGTCTTCAGTTATTTAGAAGACAGTCATGTACCATTTATTTAGGTATTGTCTATATCTGCTTTAGCATACAATGGCAGAATTGAGCAGTTGTAATTCTGTGTGTGACCCACAAAGCCCAAAATATTTACTACCTGGTTCTGTACCAAAAGGGTCACTGACCCCTAGTTAATAGGTAAAAAGAATCTAGAATGTCTATCATTTTAATTTGCTTATACAAGGAATAGTCAAATATTATTTACGATTTCCCTTGTGCCTACGGATCTTTCAGTTTCAAAGACTTTACACACATTTGTGGATTTCTCTGTAATTCAGGACTGCCAGAGCATTCACTTTGGCTTAGTTTAACTGAACTATACCAGAGTCTGTACTTAAGAGTGAAGAGTAATGACTTTGACTGTAGAGCTACAATTCTAGACTCTCAGTTTTGAGGCTATTTCTAGTTTTTGAAAGAGAACAAGGGAAATTATATGTGTGTGTGTGTGTTTCCTTTTTTTTTGATATACAGTGTGTGCTCTCACTAGAGGGACTGAGGGAAAAGAAAGCACATCTCAAGGGGAATAATCATGCTACCATCCTTTCTTCCCCATCTTTCCCTCTTTTTGATATTCTGAGGATACACACATGTGCCCAGCAAGTTGCCAGGTCTGGGATTCAAATTGTGTGATTAGCCATGTAGAATTTGGTTGCCTTAACCACATGTAATGGAGTCAGTCTTATATTTTTAGTTCATTTTATATCTGTCTATAGCACATTAGGTTCTCCCATAATTAAACAGCGAGTAACTACAAAGGGACAAATGCAGAGAAAAGAAATGCAAATTTACTGGAGGTTTGGCTTTAGTACTTACAGTATCTTGAAATTGATATCTTGCTGTAATTGTGCCTGTATAATTGGTTCATAGTTACTACAAATTCTCTTCCTTATAGAATATCAAATTAAGGAAATAGAAATATGAACTTGGGGGCCAGCAGGTGCATGGTGGTTAAAGGTGCTGGACTCCCACATGGCTGACTGTGGTTCAAGGCCCGGACCCAGTGGCTTGCTTTCTCACTTTCCCTTTCTCTCTCTCTCTGTCACTCGTTTGTCTCTGTCAAATTGAAAATAAATAAATAAATAAATAAACTAAAATTAAAATAAAGAAATACGAATGTGTAATATGTGTATACAAGTATACATGTGTGTGTACATGTACATATGTATACTATGTGTGTAATATGTAAGTACATAAAAGGGGAAATAGATCTTTAATTTATAATGTATTTGTATAAAAGATGTACAATTTAAACTATTATTCCATTAAAGTTACTTTTTTTATTTTGATGAGAATTATACTTTAAGAATCATAATTAATAAAATTACATTTAATAATTTTTTAAATTAAACAATAATAACATATTTAATTATATTTAATAAGATTATATTTAAGAAAAAAATTTACAGAAATATATATTACTTAATACACATTCACTATGATTTCTATTTCCAGGTTTTAAATTAATAATGCATTGTTTTACTATCACATTTCTGAAAATTGAAGGTTTTTTAAAAAAGAATTATTTTACTTAACTTTACTTTTTAAAAATTATTTATTTAACTCCATTGTTATTATTTTTTTTTTAATTTGACAGGACAGAGACAGGGAGAAAGTAAGCTGCCAGGTCCAGGACTTGAACTGTGAGTCAGCCATGTGGGAATCCAGCACATGGTGGGTTGAGAAATATGCTAGGCATATGTGCATGCATGCCCCAAATCTGAAAGGTGAGGGATATGGGGAAATGAGGACTGAAGCATGACTGTTCTCCAAGGAGGATGAGTTCTTACTCACCTTCCACCCGCTATCAAACACATACACATTCTGGTAAAATTAAAAATAGCCTTTGAAAGTTGAAGTTTTAAATAAACTTTAAAAATATATATAAATATATTGGGAATCAGCAGTTAGCATAATGAAAATGTAAATAAAACGTAGTTTTAAATTATTATCTCTGTATAAAAAATTAAGAACATTTTATATTTCAAAAAACATAAATAAAAAATATTTTTAAAAGAATTACTTAAAAATATACAAATAAAACACATGTTTTTAAAAGAATGATAATTTTATTTATCATTATTATTTTTCAATTTGATGCAGGTCATGCACATTCATCAGAGAGAGAGAGAGAGAGAGAGAGAGGAAAGTAAGAAAGCAAGCCACCAGGTCTAGGACTCAAATCATGGTTGGCCACATGGGAGTCCTGTGCTTTAACTACCATGACATATGCTGGCCCCCCCATAAATAATGTATTTAAGAACACAATTATTATTCTATAATTTGAGCATTTAAACTAGAGAAACACTAAAAAATTAAGATATTCTCATTTAGTGCATTTATTTTTCAAGCTAATCAAGCAAAATTAATTGTGTCTTTTTTGCTGTTTTTCTGCTTTTTACTGACCTACACAAGTCAATAATCACCCAAATAAATCCCTCCCATTACCTGATATAGCAAGTTTAAGAAATCAATGAATTACATCTGTAAATATGTTCTTCTGTAAGTTATCTCACTATGAAGGGTGAAACTGCAGAATATTTATGTGCAACTTCATTGTTAATGTGTCCTGAGCAACTATTATGTATCTGTTTTTATTAAACATAGTGTTAGCGTTATGGAAGTAGCAGTAACTAAGATCAAATTTAAAACCTTTAAAACATTTTTTAAAGTAAAAATTAAAAATATTTTCTGGAAAATCATGTTTAGAGTGGTGGCAATATTACCAATGTCTCTAAGAAGTCAAAACCAAATAAGCCTGTGGTGTGCTGGTTAAAGAGGCTGGATCCCACATGGCTGACTGTACAGTTGAAATCCTTGACCTGGTGGGTTGAGAAATATGCTAGGCATATGTGCATGCATGCTCCAAATCTGAAAGGTGAGGGATATGGGGAAATGAGGACTGAAGCATGACCGTTCTCCAAGGAGGATGAGTTCTTACTCACCTCCCACCCGCTATCAAGCACATACACATTCTGGTAAAATTAAAAATAGTAAAATGTGCAGAAACTAATATCAGAAATCTTATCCTTTACTATAACACAAATTATCTTTATTTTGGTGATTGTTTTTTGGTACCTAGACTCATATTATATAAATATTGAGAATTTACATTTGAAACAGTGGTAACTTTTAAACCTCCTGAGTACATTATTGAGGTGTTTGCTTACTAACATATGCCTACCATGTCCAGCAATATTCCACCTCATGTAGTCTTTCTGGAAAAATTCTTATAATTTTTTTTTTAAATAAAGTTACTTAACCAACAAACACACAAGTCTGCTATCAATTAGAGCTAACATTACTATCTATGTAAAATCAAAACCGGCTAATTCTTTCATGTTACACTGACTGATTTGTTGATGGACTGAATATACCCCATTTCTATGTTCATATTTTCTGAAGTATTATTCTACCTTGTTGTGATGAGGATTTCCTCCTCCTCCTTCTTTACCCCTTCTCTGTCTCTTTCTCTCTTTTTCTCTTTCTCTTCACACACGCACTTAGAATTTTTTTTTTTTTTAAATAAAGTTACTTAACCAACAAACACACAAGTCTGCTATCAATTAGAGCTAACATTACTATCTATGTAAAATCGAAATCTGCTAATTCTTCCATGTTACACTGACTGAACTGTTGAAAGACTGAATATACCCCATTTCTATGTTCATATTTTCTGAAGTATTATTCTACCTTGTTGCGATGAGGATTTCCTCCTCCTCCTTCTTTACCTCTTCTCTGTCTCTTTCTCTCTTTTTCTCTTTCTCTTCACACACGCACATATGCACACATAGATGAAATATTTTCAAAAAGTTTATTATGGAAGAGGTGTATTATGAAAAGCTAGACAAGACTTTATTTTTTTTTCACTCAAATAAACTTATACTTTAATTTTATTTTCTATAGGCTTTTTGAAGTGCCCTGTACATATATTTATATAGATAATTGGGTACATATCACATAAGCATTGAGAACTTCTCAAATGACTTCAGAGGAAAAAGATCTTCCATCTAATTTAATATCCCTGATAATTTTTAAACTATTGTTCCAAATTAACTATTGAGATCTTGGTTTTTTTTTTTTTTTTGGAGAGGT
>NW_006207899.1:1721927-1745156 GCF_000334495.1 Tupaia belangeri chinensis
TCAGGAATCTGTGCCACAGCCATGGCTTTTAAAGATACTGGAAAAACACCCGTGGAACCAGAAGTGGTCGTTCACTGAACTAGAATTACTTTGATTAAAGTAATTAAACCACAATGTAAAGTCCCTGGAGAAAGTGTGTGCTGACTTAATCAGAGGTGCAAAGGAAAATTATCTCAAGGTGAGGATACCTACCAAGACTTTGAGAATCACTACAAAACAAAACAAAACAAAAAACAACACCTTGTGGTGAAGGTTCTAATGCTTGGGATCATTTTCAGATGAAAATCTATAAGAAACTCACTGACTTGCACAGTCCTGAGATTGGTAAACAGATTACTTCCATGAGTATTGAACCAGGAGTTGAGATTGAAGTTACCATTGCAGTTGCCTAAGTCAACTATTTTAATAAATTGATTATCATCTGTTACAAAAAAGAAAAAGAAAAAGAAACACAACTGGAGCTAACATGGCTGAAGCAACAGTTAAATCCGTAGAGATCTTTGAAAACTGAGAGAAAGATAGAAGAATGCCTTCCTGAATGTAAGACAACTTCTTGTATCAATACAGTTCCATCTTTTTTGCTTGTTTGTTTTAGATAAAGAGATTTTTGCTATAGGGTGCATGTGCTTGCCAGAGAGACAGACAGAGAGAGAGAAAGAGACAGAGAGAGAAAGTGGGAAATTATCCCCCCTGGGGAGGGGGTGTCCATACCAGAATCCATTCTCCTCTATTCTCCTCTTGGGATTTTGGGCATCCACATGCATGCACCTGGCATAATACAAGCTGTTGGGTCTGGGACACAAACTGCAGTCAGTCATTTGGGAGTCCAGTGTCCTCACCAACTATACCACTTGCTGGCCTCCCCAGTCTCCATCTTTAACTAGTGATACTATTTTATATAAAGCAACAACAACAACAAAAAATGTTAAAGACCTAGGAAATTACTGGTATAATCATTTGTGGGTCAGATAGATCCCAATTGAATGATTGAAACAGGGTTCATTTTGTTAGACCCCATAAACTGAGGATGGTCCTGAGGGAAAATAGGGAAACACTGCACTTAGAGATTTGAGTGAGAATTTTAGTAACAAGCAAGTCCTTTTATTATGTTACTTTTAGAGAATTACCCTCTGACAGAAATTCCTAAAATGCAGATAGATCTGTTATTCTTCAAATCTTACACATAGAGGTTTACAGAAAATAAAGGGAGGCTCAAATCTTGGGTTCGAAACTTGAGTCAGGGGACCAGCAGATGGCATAATAGTTACATTAGTTACATTGCTGGACTGCCACGCTGTTCACCGCAGTTTGAGTCCCAGACCCAGTGGCTTAAAATTCACTCTGGACACGTGTGCTTGCCCAAAATCCTGAGAGGAGAATGAAAGAAAAGAGATTGTGGTGTGGCCATCCCCCCTGGGGAGGGGACTCTTGCTTTCTGTCTCCATCACTCTCTGTCTCTCTGGAGAGTGCATGTGTCCTATAGCAAAAAAAAAATTCTCTTAAAAAAGAAAAGAAACTAGAAGCAGATAACGATGAATTGATATCTTTGTGCCTGGGGAAGGAGCTTCTATGAAGAAGAAAATGCTTTTTGAAAGGGACTAGATATCTAAGAAAACTAGGTAGAGTAGTTAGAGTTAAATCATCTCATCAAAAAGGAAACCGTGTCCAGAAAGATGTGATTCATTTTCTAGGCTTCTCTCCTTAAGCTCTTCAATTATGGTATTCTCCAGATGTCCATCTTCGACCCACTGTTCTCATAATGTGAACTCTTCCAGAGTGATCTCATATCCTCCCATGATTTCAGTTCCTGATGACTTCAATTCTCTATCTTTATCCTTGACATTTCTCACAGATTCCTCCATCTGTCTACTCTATGTCTCCCAAAACATTATCTTCAAGTTTCAAACTAAACTTTTATAAAATGATAGTTACTCTGTCTTCCACAAATTTCTGCTACCCTAGTCATCTACCCAATTCCTTCATTATTAATATTTCTCTACTCTTTGCTATGCTTGGAAGTACTGACAGCTACATTTGCCAAGAGGAAAAAAATTATCTATGACTCTTCTCTTTATACTAATATCCAATAAATTCCTATCGATTTTAAACTTCTGACTACTTTTCAACTCTTGATCTTCCTTTCCATCATGCTGTGCTTGTTTGAACCCAGGCCACTTTATCTTTTTTATCTCAAAGTTTTATGACAACTTCTGAACTGGTCTGCATCAGTCAGAATTTGTATGGTCAGTAATAGAACATGGTTTTGGCTTGCTTAGGCAGAAAAAAATTATTCACGCTTTTGGAAATGCTTTCAGAATTAACAAGATAGTTGGAGAATCAGATTCAAAAAAAATGTGTGAGGACCCATGCATGTTAGTTGGCTGGAGCCACAGCCAAGGAAATACTTCAGGGCAATCTAATTTTGAATGCCACCACCAACACTACTACTGCTGAAAATGTACCATTTCAACTCTGGCTCTGCTGACACGCCAGACCCTGGATAGTGCTATTGTTGAGGGCACAACTGAATGTCCTTTCATAATGCCATCTCTGGATTCAAAGTCATAGGCATGAATATCAGATGAAGTGGGCTTCTATTGTATGTCCATGCTTTAGGTACTAGAGAATGGGAAGACAAAAACCTGTCCTCCTTCAGTTGCTATGGTAGGGAATCTACTTTCTTTGAGCTTCATATGGTTGGCCATTTCCCTAAAATTAGAAATACTAGAAAATTCAGGCAAGAATAACACAAATAATAAAAAAGAATGTCTAATAGGTGGCCACTTCTTCCAGTAATTTCCCCTCCAAAAATCTTCCTGGAACCCAGGGAGAAGAAAAAAGGCAGAAACAGTAATCAGGAAGCTGTTGCAGTGATCTAGGCAAGAAAAGTATAGCCTGTTAAAATACAGTTGTGACAGAAGAGTATGAAGAAATGGACAAATGTGGGAACCAGCAGTTAGCATAATGGCTATGTAGCTGGATTCCCACGTAGTCGACCGCGGTTCGCGTCCCAGACCCGGTGGCTTATAACTCATGCCAGGTGCGTGTGCGTGTGTGCCCAAGATCCCGAGAGGAGAATGGAGGAGAAGGGATTGCGGCATGACCATCCCCCCTGGGGGGTGATTTCTCGCTTTCTGTCTCTCTGTCTTTCTCTATCTGTCTGGCGAGCGCATGCGCCCTATAGCAAAAATCTCTCCAAAAAAAAAAAAAGGACAAATGTGAGTAATGTACAAGAACTAGAATTATTAGGGATTCAACTAATACCTGTGTGACATAAGAAAGAGGAAAATTAAAGATGGCATTGATACCTCTTTCTTAAGCAATTAGACAAGGAATAAAAGAGATATTCTTTTTTGTAAAAGATGTATTTAATTTTATTTATTATTATTATTATTTAAAAAATTTGTTATAGGGCAACTGTGCTCACTAGACACACACACACACACACACACACACACACACACACACACAGAGAAAACAAGCTGCTAGGTCTGGGACTTGAACCATGGTTGGCCATGTAGGAGTCCAGCACCCTAACCACCACACCATCTGCTGACCCCAAAAGAGAGATTCTTTTAATTTTTTTTCTTTTTGAGAGGTTTCTGCTATAGGGTGCGTGTGCTCACCAGAAAGATAGAGACAGAGAGACAGAAAGCGAGATACCACCCCCGCCCCCCCAAGGGAGATGGCCACACCGTAATCCCTTCTCCTCCATTCTCCTCTTGGGATCTTAGGCACGCATGCACACGCCCCGGCGTGAGTTTAAACCATCGGGTCCGGGACTCGAAGGGTGTTCAACTACATGGGAGTCCTGCAACAGAGCCATTACACCAACTGCTGGTCCCGAGATTCTTTTAATTTTAGATGGGTTTTCTGCATTTGGAAAGATATTAATGAAGATGTTGTATAAGTAGGAGGTTAGTTGAATCTGGGTTTTGGAGGAGAGAGAATCACTGGAAGCATATTTATGAGACATTAACATATTATTATCTTTAAAGTAGTAAAAGCTGTGGTACTCCCTGTGGTAATATGCAAAGTAAGAGAAGTAACTTTAATTAAATTCAGAAAAATAGGTTAAGCCATACATCAAGTTCTCTTGTTGCAGTCATTCAGGGACATTTGGCCCACGCTGCCTCAATTCTTTAAGACTGAGCACGAGATTCATTGATTCTCTTCCGTTAATATGAATGCTGCCAGACTCCTGGTTATTTCAATACACTGAGTGTATTTCCACTACCTTGGTCTCTCAAATCCTTGACCTCCTCATTTCCAAAAATCTTGGCCTTTATCCCATATCAGCCATCCATTTTCTATGGTCAGACACTTGACTGGTGTTTTTTCAATTACAACCTTTTAGCAGATCGTAAATCAATGTAGTTGTCATGAATGGCATGGTAAGAACTACAGATTTTACCAAGTGAGATGCAAAACTGCAGGGAAGTTTTAATCAGCAAAGATCTATGCCTTAAAACATTTAATTTTGTGGAGCCAGCAGGTGGTATGATGGTTAAAGCACTGAATTCCCACATGACTGACCACAATTTGAGTCCTAGACCTGGTGGCCTGAAAATCATGGCCAGGCATGTGTGTGTGCATGCCCGAAATGCTGAGAAGAGAATGGAGGAGAAGGGATTGTGGTGTGGCCATCCCTCTCCCTCCTCACCCCCGGGGGGGATGATTTCTCACTCTTCTTCTTCCTGTTTCTCTCTGGTGAGCACAGGCACACTATGGCAAAAACCTAAAGAATAAAACAAAATAAATTTTAATCTTTCTAAGTGAACACTGAATGTCTTTAGTAAAAGTTGAGTAGGACAGAATTGAATCAGAGAGAACAATTGAGAAGTTATTGATATTGGTCCTGGGAGAAGTGATGAAAGTCTGTACTATGGTGGTGGCAGAAGCAATGATGAGAACTGGTCAAATTCTAAACATATTTTAATGAGAGAATTATAAAGGTTTCTTGATGGTTTGAATGTAAAGTCTTAGAATGAGAGAAACAGTAGAAATAACTCTAAATTTTGGAGCTGAGCATTGGTAGAATGGAATTGCCATTAGTGGAGATGGAGAAGACAGCATTTCTTTCTTCTTTTTTTTTCTTTTCTTTTCCATGGAATGTAATAGAAAATATCAGCATGCTTAGCATATTCTTAGTGTGTAAACTGGGTGTATTTGATGGAATATCTAATTCACAACCTTTCAAATTTGAAAAGTGAGAAAAGGGTGATTAAAAACAGGGCAGCAGGTTGGGTGCTATTACAGTATTTAAAAATTTTTAGTGAATTAAAGAAGTTTGTTTTTCAGAAATGGAACAAGAACAGGAATGATGTCTTTGAGTGGGCAAGGGGCAATAAAATGCAGCGCTTACGTATTATGTGTTCTCACTGCTCTCTTTTCTTACATGATCCGTTTTTCTGAAATGCAAGATAATTTTCATCCATATACAAAGATGGTAAGAAATCTTCTGAGTGGAAAAAGAAAGTGTCCCAAATAACTCCATATCCCACTCCAATTGCTTCATTTCTGTTTTGATATGTAGAATAATGTCTCTAAAGGATTTTTGTATTCACTTTCTCCTTCCCTCATTCCTTCCAGTTTCTTACGTCAGATTCTGATTTCCAATATTCTACTAAAACTGCCCTTATTAATCTCTGCCTTACAAACTCAATGGCCATTTGATTTGATCTGATTTATTAAAAATGTTTGACATTGCTGATTGCTATCTTTTTCTTTTTTCAAACCTGTTCTTCCTTAACCCTGATTCTTTACCTGTGTTTTGTTTTCCTCACACTTCACTGGCTACTCCTCTGTAGCATTGTACAGTGTTAACCACTTCCTCTAGCTTTAAATAGTAGCTTCCTTTGGCTTCAGTGATACCAGCTCTTCTGGTTTATTTGCTTCCTCTTTAAGGACTACATAGTATTCTTTAAAAGCTTCTCTTAATTTTATTTTTTAAGTCCACATATCACTGCTTTTTAGGAGATCACTTCTTGGATATCCTTTTCATTTATTTATTTCTTTAACAAATATGGAGTAAGGGTTTAATATGCATGGACATTATCATAAGAAGTAAGATGAAGGAGTGAACCAAATAAGCAGAATTTGTTTACATGAAACTCAGTCTAGTGGAAGCCAATTGAAAACATACATGTATGCCAAAAATATGGAGGTAAGTGGGAGGGAGAATAAAGTATAATAGACAGGGTCGTTTTATGTAGGGGTGAGGGAAGTTACTAAAAGAAATCAGGGAAGGTTGTAGGTTACCATATGGGCATCCCAGGAAGATGAAAGAGCAATATGCAAAGACTCTTAACTAGGAGGATGCTTATTACGTACAAAAAAAGTAAGGAGGTCAGTATATCTGGAGCGTAAAGAAAGAGAGAGAGGAAAGTGGAGCATATGAGGTCACTGGGAAAATAGAGGACCAGATTAAAGAAAGCCTTACTAACCACAGTAAGAACTTCAGATTTTACTCTGTGTGGGATGCAAAACTGCAAGAGGGTTTTTTTTAAAGAATTATTTTTTATTCAATTTTATTCATTGTCATTATCTTATATTTTATTTGTTTGAAATTGACCAGAGACAGTGAGAGAGAAGGAAAGTGAGAAAGCAAGCTGTCAGGTCCAGGACTCGAACCACAGTCAGCCATGTGGGTGTCCAGCTGCCTTAACCACCATGCCACCTGCCAGCCCCCTGTAAGAGGGTTTTAATCAGCAAGTATCTATGCCTTAAAGATTTATCTTTGCTAAATGAAAACCAAATGCTTTTAGTGAAAGTTTTGGAGGAGGGGATAAGTCAGGGACAGTTAAGAGATTATTGATATTGGCCCGGGGAGAAGCAATAGCCTGTAGTAAGGTGGTGATGGGAGAGATGATGAACCTGATCAAATTATAAGTATATTAAAATAGCAGAGTGGCCAGGATATTTGATGGTTTGGATGTGAAGGCTAAGAATGAGAAGAAAGTTAAGGATAACTCTAAATTTTAGGAATGAGCAATTGGACGGATATAGCTACTGTTTCCTGAGATGGAGATGACCAAGGGTACACATGCAGGGTGAAGGTGTTAGGATAGTCAATTTGGTTTTGCTGATTTTGAATTATATTCACCTGTTAGACATCCAAGTGTATATATGTAAAATAAATAGGTGGGAATTCACAAGAGAAATCCATGCTGAAATATACATTATGCCATTGTCAGAAGATATTTGAAGTTTGGAACTAGATAAGCTTCACCTAGGTTGAGAGTATTAGATATGGAATTAATAAATCGGAACCACTATTTCTGTACATTCTTTTTCTAGAAGGGGTAGCTCCGCCTAATCCAGAACATTTTACTCTCAATTCATCCTCATTGCTGTTTTGAGCCCCAAAATTATCAGTCATGTTGTCAACATTAACAATTCTGTGAGGTCACTGTGCCTCTGACACTAAGTAGGCATTGGGGTTAAACTAATGGAATATCAGAAACTCACTAGTTTAGTAGAAAGTGAAATAGACTTTGTTGGAAAAAGAATAAGACTACCTTTAAAGAGCCAGAGCTTTCTCATGAAATATTGTCCAATCCTTTTAGAGGATGTTCTTCTAAGGAGGGAATTGAAGGATGACAACTATCAACAATGCAAGGCTGTATTTGAGGCTGCCTGGGATTTCAACCCCTTTTTGATAATGTTTGTGCCATTATCAGGCTAGGCTGAAGTCATGGTAGATGAGGAGATCCAACTCACAAGTTGGTCTTTATAATATACTGAAAGAGAAGCATGGCTGAGATGGATACAAAACTTGAGCTGTGAAATATTGCTTTCTTTGACTAAAAATGAAGAATTTCTGCTGAGACTTCTAGCTTCAGATTCATTTCTAGTGGGAAAGGCACAAACCCAGGCCCATCCTGACATGGATACCAAACTTGAGCTGTGAAATACTCAAAATGAAGATTTTCTGCTGAGACATCTTACTCCAGATTAATTTCTAGTGGTCCCCACGCTCTGAGTGTCTAGACAGGTCCAAGTGAACAGGATTCAAATATCTGAATATGATTAGGGACAGAATATTCTTATATTCCCACTGAATCTCATGCACAAAGAGTGAAAATGGAACAAAAGAGAGATTGCAGATCACCACCTCTTGCATGACTTTTGACTAAAACATTGCTGATTTTCTTCTAGGCTTTGTTTTCAGGCTTTAAGGATTTTTGTCCTGTCTTGAGCTGCCAATAGGTTTACGTATCAACTATTTGAACTGAATCCTAACCTGTTTCTTGGCTTTAAGTTTTAAGAAATGTTCTTTAGCATTTCTTTGATTTATTAAAGCTAAAGCTGCTTTTATTGAAATTAAAAAATATATTAAACAATAAAAAAGGGAATTATGTAAGGAATATGTGGGAATTGGAGCCTGGATTTTTTTTTTCTTTTTTTGCAGAGGTTTTTGCTATAGGGCGCGTGCGCTCGCCAGACAGAGAGAGACAGAGAGACAGAAAGCGAGAAATCACCCCCCAGGGGGGATTGCCACGCCACAATCCCTTCTCCTCCATTCTCCTCTCGGGATCTTGGGCACGCATGCACACGAGTCTGGCGTGAGTTTTAAGCCACTGGGTCTGGAACACAAACTGTGGTCGACTACATGTGAGAGTCCAGCGACATAAATTATGCTAACTGCTGGTCCCCCGGAGCCTGGATTTTTATACTTTTGATCTTCTACTCTTTGACTTGTGGTAACATCGTCTTCTTTCTTCATTGCTATTCCTGTATTGACTTTGATCAGCATCCCTTCTGAGATTGTACATCTTCTGGGTTTTGGCAGATGGTGCAAAGGTCAGTTTCTACATTAATAGCATGCGTGGAAGCCTGTCTGTTGGCATGACAATCATGGAGATGTCAGCTTAAAGAATCATACTATCTTGGTTTGGGGTCTAATCCTGCATTCATCTTTTTAAAGGTGTGTAATGACACATGCATTTGGGGAAATGCATGTTTTTATAAATGTAAAGAAGGGCTCAAACATAGGGACTGCACATGGCAGAGTGGTTAAGACTCTGGACTCCCATGATTTGAGTTCTGGACCAGCTGCTTGAACCTCACGCTTGGCACGTATGCATGTATGCCCAAAATCTCGAGAGTAGAAGGGATTGCAGCATGGCCGTCCCTCTTAGAGGGGTGATTTCTCCCTTTCTGTCTCTCTGTCTCTCTGTGTGTCTTTGGTGAGCACACACAGCCCCAAGGCAAAAATCTCTCTCTCAAAAAAAAAAAATGGGATCAAACACAACAAATGACTAAAGCTGAGAGAGATTCCTGAACGAATATGAGGGTCACATCAAGAAACCAATCATCTAAAAAATAGTATAAAAAAACTGCTAAATTGACCAGTCACATTTGGAGACTATTCCTCAGTTTATTAAAGTGTCCAAGGAGCTGGATGTTAGATATTATGTGGTGGAGATTTGTACCTCTCTAAAGAAGCATATGTAACAATACTTCATGTGAAAGAAGAGATCTGGAGCCAATTATATCAATTTTATTATATAGCACCAAGGTTCTAGATAAGGCCAATAAAATCAATTTTGAAATAACTGCTGAAAAGGAACATCTGGAAAGTTGCTAAGTAGTGGCTAAACCCCAGACAGAAAATATGAATCACTAATAACTTCAATGTCAGCTATTGAGGTATGCTTTGGTAGACAAAAATGCTAGGAATTGGCTGAGAAAAGGGTGTGAGATATTTTAATATTCTTCATAATCTAAATACTTTAACTTGAAGGTTCATGAAGATGAATGAAGTAGAGTTTACATTCTGAAACATTGTTGTGAAACCTGTCAATGTTGTCAAGTTTCAACATAGTAAGACTGAACTTTACCAATGGAAGCAAAATGGTTGAACACCATCCTCCACCCATAGGCGTTTTCAAATTAGGGTATTCAGGAAAAGAATAGTTGGCATTATCTTTATCTTTACTCTAATTAAAAATTTGAATTAGTGCATTAGAGAGGAATCAAGAGTTTCTTCAAAGTGAATTTCTATGAAATACTTAGTGCCTGTAAACCACATAAAGAAATCTTACAATTAGATGTGTTCCATAGTTTTGACATCCCAGTAGTACTCATAATGTATGATTTCTTCTACAAACATATTTATTTTAGGTTCTAGGCAGTATTTGTTGGTGTGGTTAGCTCAGGTACATATCCCCCATTAACTACTTACTTACTTAGTATACTGAGAAATTATTATTCTTAGAAATTCAATATTACCTCTTGAATAAAACCTGTTCTACCCTTGAATTACCCAAAGTGAATGTTTGACTCTGAAACAGAGAGAAAGATTTATAGAATCTTTACAGTTCATAGCTGTTCTTGCTTCTTGTGCTGCCCTAAAGGCTCTGTCTGTTTTCAGTAGCTATCTTAAAGCCCTGACTGGGCCACAATGAGGCTCCACACTAACCACACAACTCAAAAATTTCTCACTTGCCAGTCCTTTGTTGCTAAAGAGTGATTAGCAGAAGATTTATATTAGCAAAGGTTATTTAAATTTTTGATTAAAAGGCCAGATATGAATAGAGGAAATCAACTAATTGAAAAGATAGCACAAGTCCCTGAATAACTGGGAAGGCAGAAGAAAGAGACATTGTTTGTTATGGTGAGAACCACAACCAAAACACATCGTAAATGCTGTTAAGTGCTGAGAAGTATATCTTAATGTGCTTCCCATCCACACTGCTGCTGGCAATTCCTGGATTTGGTTGTTCCAAGTTCTATTGTCCCTGAAAAGCAGGCACTGGGGAGGCCCTGTAGCCTAATAGTAGAGAGCTAGATCTCACATGGCTGATGGCAGGTTCCAGTCTCAGACTCAGTGGCCTGGAAAATACACCAATTACATGTGCATGCATGCTGCAAATCCTGAGAGGATGGAGGAACGGGGGAGAAATGACTGTGTCCTGGCCGTGCCCCATTGGGTGTTGTTAGCTTCTTTCTTTTCCTTTCTCTCTTTCTGTCCCTCTCTGGAGACTGCATGTACCCTCTGTTAATAGTTCACAGAAGGAGGTTCACAGAGACTCTCATACCATGATTTTTTTCTTTCATTCAGTTCTGTCTCACACAAGAATAAAACAATCACTGTCTTACTGATAAGATAATATCAGTTAATTATAAAGTTTTCTGTTTCCCTTCTCCATAGCCATCCTCTTGAATCAAGATGTTGGAGAACCTCAACTGTCACTTGATGTTTCATTTTCTCTTTCTCTTCCCTTATGCCTTATCAATTTTTTTTTTCGGTAAAAATGAGTCATCTCTTAAAATGCACATCTGATCATGCCTCTCCCCAGGTTCTAGTAACTTGTAATTGCTTTTTGGAGATAGTCCTTAGCTCTTCCCCATGTGACCTCTGCCTTCCACAGCCTCATCTTTTGTCTTTTTCACTCTTGGTGTTCCATTTACACTCCTGTTAATTTTTCAGAAATCCCTTCTCTTTCCAGCTCCATGGGTGTACAATGATATTCTTTTTGCTTGGAGTATTCTTGTCAACAATTTTTTATCCTTCAACTCCTCTGGTCACAATTGAATTTGAAATCTTCAGCTTCCATCACTATTCCCCTCACCCTGAGATCAGCAGATGGCATAATGGTTATGTTGCTGGATTCTCATGTAGTGACCACAGTTTGAGTCCCAGACCCAGTGACTTAAAACTCATGCCAGACGTATGTGCAAGTGTGCCCAAAATCCAGAAAGGAAAATGGAGAAGGGATTGTGGCATGGCCATCCCCTCTGGGGGATGATTTCTCTCTTTCTGTCTCTCTGTTTCTGTCTCTTGGGGGAGCACACATGCCCTATAGCGAAAACCTCTCTAAAAAAAAAAAATCCCCTCCCCAAACCAAGACAAGTAGGTCTCCTTTGCAGCTCTTCATACCTCTGATTGTCATGAACATTACTTCATAACAATTTGCTAAATGTTTGCCTTGCCCCATAAAATAAATTCCCCTCTTGCCCCATTAATGAGTTAAAATCAGTCTTGGCCCACAAATGCCTGTCTTGCCCTGTTGCTCCACAAGGAAATGGGCAATGTTGGCCTTGTATACTGCTGTCTCCTCGGTCTTAAACTCACATATCCTGGCACAGGGTAGGTGCCCAACAGATAATTGTTGAGCAAACGAATAAGTGAAAAGGTGATGCTTTGGTAATTTTCAGGCCAGACATTCCACGTGACTGTTGTCAGGTTTCCATTTTCTCACAATAAAACTCAGTTATTTCATCATCTGATTTCTTAGGTAAGTTAGCTTTAGCTGGGACGGTATAAATAAAAAAAAAGTTGTTTGCATTAGAATATAAAGTTCATATTTGCCATGGAGAGGTAGAATAGCTTTACAACAGACCAAATGTCATTTGTTTCTCAGTATTAAACTTTGGCAAGAATAGTTCTGTACTAATTTGAGTGACCAAGAATTTATGCAATTTCCTCTGAGGAAAATTATCCTTCTGAGAGCAGGAAGAAATCTTTTATCCCCTTTACCTAAACTTAATCGTTTTACCAGGATTCATTTCATCTTGCACCTGATTTTCCTTTTTTATACAGAACCAACTATATCTGCTTTGTATAAACCTCTCATATTTAACAATTTGCCTTTCAAATGCATGATGTCCTGGGATGTGTATAGTGAACCACCAGAAATAACTCAGTGACATATTCTTCTTGCTTATTTCATACATATTTCCAACTTATGACTCATTGGTTTAAAGAGGACAAATGTGAACGAGGAGCAAAACAGAGGACTTGATGTACTTGTGCCTGAAAGAAAGATGAATCACTGTGCTTCTGGCAAAGCACCCGGGTCAGGGTTGCCTGTCTCATGGGCTTGAATGACCCCCACTGTTCCCTGTCTTGGCCCCAGTCACAAACTCACATGCAAGCTTGCACAAACACACATCCCAAACACCACTCACTTCTTACTTCAGAAGCCCTGTGAAACTATTTTAGGCTGGAAGGTGTGTGTATAGTAATGAAAGTGGCTGTCTTTCAGGCTATAACCTGATATAAGGTCATGTCAGAGGGACTCAAAATGTTAGCAGTGGCAGATCATTCTCAGTTTTCAGAGAGTTTTATTTTTCTCTCTCTTTCCACCATCTGTTGTTCCTACTGTAGCAAATGTCATTTCCTATGGAGTTTATTAGGATGTGAAACAGGATTGTTTTCCAGTGAATTTTGATGTAATTTCATGATTTTTCTGAGAGTCATCTTCCTCCCTCTTTTTCTTCCTTCCCTTTCCCCTTCCTCCTTTTCTTTTTTCCCATTATTCTTTTCCTTACTTAAAAAAAATTAAATTTTTTTTATTTGTTTCAAATAATTTCTTTTATGGGAGATAAAGGAGGAGATGTACATTCTTGACAGGGTTTGCTACACCACAGTCCTTCCCACAGCCTCCCAGGCAGGTAGGATTACACATGTATGTACAGTGTGTTCAGGTCAACAAGGACTCAGATCTGGTCTTCCATGTGGTTCCAATATCATGCAGCAATGCCCTACTGCCAGAACCACTGCAACTGCTTCCCTTATAACCCTCCTTTTTTTCTCTACTTCCTTCCTTCCATTGTACTTCAAAGAAAATAGACCTAGCTTTGGGGCCGGCAAGGTGGCATGATGGTTAAGGTGCTGGACTCCCACATGGTTGACCGTGGTTTGAGTCTTGGACCTGGTGGTTTGCTTTCTCATTTCTCCCACCCCAGTCAAATTAAAATAATTAAGTAAATAAGTAAATAATTAAAAAAGAAATAGATCTAGCTTCAACATTAAATTAATTAAACCAACTTTAAAACGAATTTTATGTTTGCCAATAAATCTCAGGCTGAAGTCAGTGATAAGACATTGTTCTTAAATGTCTGAATTTTTATGTTGTTTTTAAGAAATACAAATTTCCAAAGTTTGGTGCAATTGCTGAACAGTAAATTCCCTCTGAAGTGGCAAGCTAATGATTTAACTTCTGTTGGGGTGTGTGTGTGTGTGTGTGTGTGTGTGTGTGTGTACAGAAAAAGACTAAAAGGGGTAAAAGGAGTTTGCAAAGTACAGGGAACAATAAAAGGGGAAAATGTCAGAAATAATAATATCAGCACTTAAGTTCTTTATTTTTTCTTCTGTAACATTTTTATTTAAAATTGATTAATTTATATTCCTTCCCTGACCATGGTCATAGCATACAAAATGTGATTTATCATCCAGAATGTACTACATAGTGGCTTAATCATACATGTTATCATCAATAATTTTCTAGTTCTAGTTTCATGTATGTATATATATATATATATATATATATATGTATATATAATCTTGTATTTCTAATCCTGTGCCATTTCCCAGCCTCCTCCCACACTATCTCTGGTGTCTACAGTTGTTTTCCATTCCTTTTCCCCCCCACATTTTATTGATTCACAAAATTTCTTAAATACTCTAATTACTTTCAATAGCAAGTTCAGTTGGTATGTACATATCTGTGAATACATGTCTGACTTCAGGTGTGAAACTGAGTAGAATGAATATACTATAAAGTAGCACCTGGCTGATGCTATATAGCTAACTAGAATCATGAAATAGGTATTTTAAAATATTTTTTTAATTTCAAGAAAAGCAATTTTATCAAAGAAATGCTAAAGAACTTTGTCTACAACTTAAAGCCAGGAAATAGGTTAGGATTCTGTTCAAATAGTAGATACATGAACCTACTGGCAGCTCCAGAAAGGACAAAAATCCTTAAAACTGGAAAACAAAGCCTAGAAGAAAATTAGCAATGTTTTATCAAAAGTCATGCTATTTCACCAGTTCAGTCTTATGTACTCAATCTATATTCTGTTGTAGTTCTATCTTCCCAATTAAATTCTAGGATATAATATTCAACTCCAGACTTATCCCTATGATTAAGTTGGGCATTTTCTTAGTTTTGAACTCTAATTTCCATGTGTCTGTATTTAATTTTCCTGGTATAGCACTCCATTCAGAACTTCTTGGAGAGCTAATCTGGTATTGGTAAATTCTTTCCGGTTTTGTTTATCTGAGAATGTTCTTGTCTTTTCTTCTCATATGAAGGATAATCTTGCTAGGTATAGTATTCCTGGTTGAAATTGCTTTTCCCTTAGCGCTTTGAATACATTTTCCCATTCTTTCCTTACATTGTTTCTGATGAGAGGTCTGCTGTTAGTCTGATGGGATATCCTTTGTAGGTAACTTGACATTTCTCTCTTGCCGGTGTGAGTATCTTGTCTTTGTCTGTGGTTTTGGTCAATTTGGCTATAATGTGTCTTGGAGAAGATCTTCTTGGGTTGATTCTATTGGGGGTCCTTTGTATTTCTTGGGACTGAATCTTTGAATGCCTTTCCAGGTTTGGAAAGTTTTCTTGCAGGATTTCTTGGAATAGATTATCTTTGCTTTATTTATTTATTTTTTTTGGAGGGGCATGTGCTCTTGCCAGAAAGACAGAGACAGAGAGATAGAAAGCGAGAAATCACCCCTAGGGGTGATGGCCACACCACAATCCCTTCTCCTCCATTCTCCTTTCGGGATCTTGGGCATGTGCACACACACGCCTGGCATGAGTTTAAGCCACTGGGTCCAGGACTCGAACTTCAGTTGACTACACGAGAGTCCAGCGACATAGCCATTATGCTAACTGCTGGTCCAACATGAAATAGATTATCAATGCCCTTATGAGTCTCTTCATCTTCTGGGATACCAATTATCTGGATGTTTGGACACTTGATGGTACCTAGTATTTCTAGTATATTATTCACGTTTTTTGGAGCAATTTTCTCATTCTTAGATGTCCTGTCCCCGTTCGGGCGCCAGGTGTCCCGACCCGGGAGGACAGCCGAACAGGTTTCCTGAGTGAAGGAGTGAGAGCTGGGACAAGCGGCGTAGTGTTACAGCACGGAGATGACAGTGTCATCCGTTTATTGTGGGTAGCATGGTACAGCACAGAGATGACACAGTGTCACAGCTCTTAACGGTCGCATCGTCTACCATGAGCAGCACGAAGACGACGCAGTGTCACAGCTCTTAAGGGTCGTGTCGTCTACTGTGAGCAGCACAGAGACGACGCAGTGTCACAGCTCTCCAGGGTCGTCCGGAGACGATGTAGTGTCACAGCTCTTCAGAGTTGTCTGGAGACAATGTAGTGTTACAGCTCTTCAGGGTCTCCCAGGTCGTCTGGAGATGATGCAGTGTCAGCTCTTCAGGATCTTCAGGGTCGTCTGGAGACTGCGAGGTGTTTCAGCTCTTCAGGCTCTTCAGTCGTCGTCTTCCTGGTCGTCGTCGTCTGGCTGCTGTGGGCCAGGCATCCTGGTTATATACATGTTGGTGGGTTGTAAACGGTGGGCCCTGATTGGTTGTAAATGGTGGGCCCTGATTGGTTGTAAATGGTGGACCGTGATTGGTTGTAAACGGTGGGTTATGATTGCTTGCTTTTGGACCAATCATGAGGTGCTGGATATGCAAATTTGAGGGATTCTAGTGACCAATCAGAGCAAGGTTTCGAAGGTCAGGTTTTTTGAAGGGAACCAATCATGGTAATTGCTCCCTGAGAAACCTCTGCAGACTCGCCGGTGCGCAGCCTCCCACACTTAGAGGGAGATTTTTCTAGGCCAATGATTCTGTCTTCTACATCTAAAATTTGATATTCTGTTTCATCTATTCTACTTTTAATACTTTCAAGGGAGATTTTGACTTCCTGTATTATAGCCTTCATCTCTAACAGGTCTATTTGATTCTTTTTTATAGTATATCTTTCCTCTTTTAGATCTTGCAAGAATTTCCTCACCTACTGGAACTTGACAGCTCCTCTCTCTTTCCTCTTCTGCAGTTCATAGTTTCTATTCTCTTCCATCTCTGTTAGCTTTGTCACTATGAATATTCCAAATTCTTTATCAGACTTTTTCATGAGTTTCATTGTACTGTCTGAGGATTAATAGGAGTTATTCTTTTCTCTAGGAGGAGGGGTATTTTCTTGCTTTCCCATATTTTTTGTGACTCTGTGGTAATTTCTAGTCATCTGATGGATGTGCATATTCCTAGTTCTTGAAGTTCAATCTGAGCATTCAGAAGCATGCAGAAGGAGGTGATCTGCAATCTCACTTCCATTCTGTTTTTACTCTTTGTGCATGAGATTCAGTGGGAATTGAGGAATATTCTGACCCAAATTCTATTCATATGTTTGGATCCTGTTCACTTAGACCTGTCTAGACACTTAGTGAGAAGAGGCTGAGCAGCCAAGGAATAAATATAAAGAAAAAATGAAAAGAATTAGAGAAGAGGAAAGAAGTAGAAAAAATACAATGAAAAATAAAAAAAGATACTAAAAAATCATTAGATTTAAATTTTAAAAAGCAAAAAAAAGGGAAAAAATGAAAACCATGGCAACACTTAGCATAATAAAGGAGGGACTTGAGAGCCCAGAGAATACTTTACCTTAAAAAGATTTTTTTTAAAGTTAAAAATCACAGGGAGACACAGCAAGACAGAGAGAGAGAGAGAGAGAGAGAGACAGAGAAATGGAGAGAAGGACACAGAGAAATAGCTCTAGCCTTAGAAATGAATTGGGAGGAAGAAGTCTCAGCAGGATTTTTTTTTTGGAGAGGTTTTCGCTATAGGGCGCGTGCGCTCACCAGACAGACAGAGAGAGACATAGAGACAGAAAGCGAGAAATCACCCCCCAGGGGGGATGGTCACGCTGTAATCCCTTCTCCTCCATTCTCCTCTCAGGATCTGGGGCACGCACGCACACGCGCCCGGCGTGAGTTTTAAGCCACCGGGTCCGGGACACAAACCGCGGTCGACTACGTGGGAGTCCAGCGACATAGCCATTACGCTAACTGCTGGTTCCCAGCAGGAAATCTTCATTTTTGGTCAAGGGAAGCAATATTTCAGAGCTCAAGTTCAGTATCCATCTCACTATCAGTTGCTGTTTTAGTTCTAATTTATTAATTTATTTAATTATCAACATGACTACACAGTGGAGGTGCTCTTGCTTTCTACATTTGACCTATGAGAAAACTGAGGCATAAGGAGATTAAGGTTACTGAGCCACTAAGTGATAGAGGTAAGTGGTTCACATCCTAAGGATTATTATATCAGTCTGTCTTCAACTGAGACTCAAGAACAAATTTGTAGCATAATGGAGGAGGGAATCTACTTGCAAAACATTAGAGACAGACTTACCATCTCCCTTTTAGAGAGAAAGAAAGGAAAAGGATTTTGGAAATCTTTTACTAAAAGGCAGGAGCGTGGTTGAGAAGGTGGCTGTGTGGCATAATGGAGAATGATGGAGAGAAGCCAAGAGAGAACTCAAGATGTCTAGAGAATGAGATGCAATCACTGGGGCTCTGTTGATGGTGGACTCTAGCTGTAAGGAGTGACACTGTGGTGTGATGTCTGTGTGCTGGAACAATCCCATTGCTGCTACTCTTTGTTCTCTGTGACTGATATGATGAAGATTTACTCTTTTCTGGGGAGAGTGAAGATTAAGATGGGAAGAAAAGGGCCAGTAGGTGGTGTAGTGGTTAAGGTATTGCACTCACACTTGGTTAACTGCTGTTCAAGTCCTGGACAGAGCAGCTTTAAACACATGCCAGGCTCGTGTGCATCATGCCTAAGATTCCAAGAAGAGAATGGAGGGAAGGGATTTGAGTGTGGTCATCCCCCCTGGGGGGGCGGTGAATTCTAGCTTCTGTATCTCCATCTCTTTGGGAGAGCATGGGCCTTGTAGCAAAAATACATTTAAAAAATGGGAGGATAAGTCTGCTGTTGAGAATGGTTCAAGGTTGTGAATCTGTTGGGAAAGAAATTACCATAGTTTTAAACTGCTATGTCTGGGACTTGAACCATGGTCGACTATGTGGGACTCCAGTGATGTAACCATTATACCATCTGCTGGTCCTGGGAAAATACTATTTAAAACAATTTTTTGGGGGGTATATAAATATACCATTTCATTATAAAGAATTTCAGAAAAAATGAAAATAGTATCTCCAAAAAGGACACTAGACTACCACTTCCACCTGCAGGACTGGGGGCAGATGGGGCAGGCAGTGTGGGGATCCTGGCTCTCAGGTGGGAAGGTAAGAGACAACAACCCCTCCAAAAATGGCTGATGTCACCTTAGAAGTCTGAACAGATCAGGGTCACTGAAAACCTGACTATCCCTTCTAGAATGCTAAGAGGATCTTTCCAAAGCTACTGAATAGGTACTTGGTATTTCAAGATTTTGACTTATGGCTGCATAAAAATGTCCTTTCCACTTATACCTGGCACCCTTTATGGTTCAGAGTTAAGAACCAGAGAGGGACGAGTGACAAGGCAGCTGCTAGGAGAGTTAGCTTAGTGTGGCTACCCTGGGCTTAGGGTCCTGGTTCCTGTCTAGTCTTCAGGATATTTATATTTAATATATTTTTATATAAATACACAGAAATAGAAAATATAAAATTTGAGAGGGTGGGGAACTTGGCAAGGAGCCAGATCTGAAGAGGTCTTCTCAGGTCAGCTTGCCCTCTTTCTTGACTCCTTTGGCTTCAGGTTTCTCTTCCTTGGCTTTCTCCTTTTCTGTGACTTCTTTCTTCTCTTCTGGGTCTTTGTCTTTCTCATCCTGTATTTTGACTCTCTTGGCCTTTTTCCAGTTGGAAGAGTTCTTGTGGCCACCTTCTCCTGCATCGGAGTCAGAGAACTCTTTCTCACAGGCAACCTGTTTGTCAGAGGAGCGGATCGAGATGTACCTGTAGGGATCATCTTTGTCCTCCTCACAACTCTCCTCTGGGATGGCATCCTCAGGAATGGCTTGCATCTGGACTCTGGAACATGAGGCGGCATCTGCAGGTTCTCAAACAGCTGGTGTTTGATCTTCTCTAGGTAGTCGTTAGTGTTCTGGTTGGTCAGGTTAGAAGGACTGATGTGAAGCTTGAAATATGGTCCAAATTATTCAAAGTATTGTATGGAAGCTCATTAGAGATCTCTGTGTCCAGGGCCACCGCTGTCTCATATGTCTAGCACCAGGTGACATACTAATGATGTAGCTACAGCCTCCCAGCATCAGCATAGGTAGGTTGAAGTTCTTGACAAATTCCACACACTTGGTGTGCTACAAGGTGTTGGACTCCAAATAGTGGAACTGATGGAGAAAGGCCAGCTCATGGATCACTGCATACAAGAAAGCAGTGACTGAGCAAAAGAAACAAACTCACCGTGCATAGCCTGGGAGCACTGAAGTACAGGCAAAGCTTGACCATGTTATTTGGGCTTGTATTTGAGTTTTATCTAGTATATATACACTCTAAACAATTGTTTCAGAACTTTTGAAGTCCTATTGGGTTTTATTCATTCATTTATTTACATATAGATGATTCTACAGCCTACATGTACAGTTGTCAGTCAACTGTGCACTTCTATGAAGATTAAAAAAAACAAACTTTGTCTGGTCCTTATCCATAGTTTATCAGGTATAAATAACTTATTGCATATAGTTCTCTTTTCTGGTCCTTCACATACACTGTTGCTAGAGACTAGTGTCTCCCTGATTAAAAGAAAGAGTTGTCTGGAGTCAACTTGTGGTGTAGTTGTTAAGGCACTGGATTCCCACATGGCCAACCACGGTTCAAGTCCTGAACCTTGTGGCTTGAAAATCACACTGGGTGTACATGTTTGTGTGTGTGTGTGCACCCAAAATCCCAGGAGGAGAATGTGGAGAAAGATTGTGATGTAGCCATCCTCTCTGGGGACAGATTCCTCACTTTCCTTCTCACTGCCTTTCTCTGGTGAGTGTATGTACCCTATGACAAAAACCTAAAAAGAAAGAAAGAAAGAGAGAGACAGAGAGAAAGAGAGAGAGAGAGAGAGAGAGAAAGGAAGGAAGGAAAAAAAAAGAAGGTAAAGAAAGAGTTGTTTATAGTTTTGTCTCTCAAAATGTTGTCCATGTGCTACCAGCATCTACATCACAGCAGAATTTCAGGTTCAATCCCATTTCTATTGAAATTAAATTGGCATTTTAACAATGTCTACCAATGATTAGAGAGATAGAGGCCCAGCTTCATTTTTCTGCAGGTGGACTTCCAGTTCTAGCACGATTTGTGGAACAGGCTTTCTTTTCTCCATTGGATTGTCTTGTGTCCTTCGTATAAATCAGTTGGCTGGGTCGGCAGGTGGCATGGTGGTTAAGGGTGCTATAGTCCCACATGGATGACCAAGGTTCAAGTCTCAGACCTCATGACTTGTTTTCTTGCATTATCTCTCCCTCTCTCTCACTCTGTTCCTCTCTGGTCAAATTAAAATAAATAAATAAATAAATAAATAAATAAACAAACAAATAAATAAAAATAAAGTTAAATAAAATAATTTTTTATAAAAAAATCACTTGGCGGTATGTTTTGGGACTTATTTCTGGATTCTCTGTTATGTTTCATTGGTCTACGTATTTGTTTTCATGCTAGTACCACACTGTTTGGATTATCACATGTGTGTGTGTGTGTGTGTGTGTGTGTGTGTGTGTGTGCATAATTTTTTTTTAGGCAGATTTTTTTTTGCTATAGGATATGTGCACTTGCTGGAGACAGAAGGACAGAAAGTGAGAAATAACCTTCCAGGGGAGATGGCTGCACTTAAATCCCTTCTCCTTCATTCTCCTCTTGGGATGTTGGGAACACACGCACATCCATCAGCATGAGTTCTAAGCTGCTGGGTCTGGAACTCAAACCACAGTCGACTATGTGGGAGTCCAGCGACATAACCATTATAGTATCTGCTAGTCTGCCTTGTAATATATTTTGAGGTTGAGCAGTGAAATGCCTCCTGCTTTATTCTTTTTGTACAATATTGCCTTGGTGATATGAAGACGTTCACGATTTCAGATAAAAACATTTTTTGACATGACCACTGATTGCTCCCACCAATATATCAAGATCAGCAGATTCTCTATAAGAACTTGTCACCAGGACAAGAGCTCATTAAGACGTGACTCTAATCTTGGCAGATTTCATGTAAATTTCATCATTTTTTTTCTATTCTGTGCAGAATATTATTGGGAATTTGATCGAAATAACATTAAATTTGTAAATTAACTTGGTAGAATTGACATTTTGATTATATAGATTTTTTAAATTCAAAAACATGGGATGTATTTCTATTTTATTGCATCATACTCAATTTCTTTTTCTAGTTTTTCATTGTTTTCTTTGTAGTGATCATTCACCTCCTTGCTTAGATTTATTCCTAGGCATTTTTTTTTTTTGAGAGATTTTCACTATAGGGCATGTGCACTCGCCAGACAGAGAGAGACATAGAGACAGAAAGCGAGAAATCACCCCCCAGGGGTGATGGTCACTCCGCAATCCCTTCTCCTCCATTCTCCTCTCGGGATCTTGGGCACACATACACACACACGGGCCCGGCGTGAGTTTTAAGCCACCGAGTCCGGGACGGGAACCGTGTTCGACTACGTGGGAGTCCAACGACATAGCCATTACGCTAACTGCTGGTTCCCATGCATTTTTTTTTTTTGGTAGCTACTGTAAACAGGATTGCTTTCTTCAGTTATGCCTCAGTCTATTCATTGTTGATATATAAAAATGCTACAGGCTTTTGTATAGTGATACTTTTTAAGAACTAATTAATTAATTAATTAACTTATTTATTTATTTTAATTTGACCAGAGAGGGACAGGGGGGGGGGAAGTAAGGAATCATATCACCATGGTTTTGAGTCCAGTGCCTGAGTCCAGTGCCCTTAACCACCGTGCTACCTGCCAGGCCCTGATTTTTATTTTTTTCTTTGAGAGGTTTTTGCTATGGGACACATGTGCTTGCCATAGAGACAGAAAACAATTCACCCCCAGGGGGATTGGCCACACCACAATTTCTTCTCCCGCATTCTCCTCTCGGGCTGTTGGGCACACATACATGTGCCCATTGTGAGTTTCAAGCCACCAGGTCTGGAACTTGAACCGTGGTTGACTATGTTAGGGAATCCAGTGATGTAACCACTATGCCATCTGCTGGTCCCTGAATTTTTATCCTGCTACTTTATTGAGTTTATCACTTCTATAATGATTTGCTAATGAACTTAACTAGTCTAAATAATTACAATAGCTAGCACAGCTGATATATACCTATACATGAACCTAAGTCTTCCTTTAGGCATAAACCTCAGTGATTAGAATTAACATACTATATAGTATAAAAGTAGTACCTAGCAGGGGCTATACAGCTTACTGATATATATATATATATATATAT
>NW_006207899.1:1746215-1759522 GCF_000334495.1 Tupaia belangeri chinensis
TCATGGAATAGATTATCAATGCCCTTATGAGTCTCTTCGCCTTCTTGGATGCCTATTATCTGGATGTTTGGACGTTTGATGTATCTAGTATTTCTCGTATATTAGTCTGAAATTTTTGGGCCATTTTCTCAGTCTTCCTGGTGGATTTTTCTAGGATAACCATTTTCTCTTCTACGTCTGAGATTCTATTTTCTGTATGATCTAGTCTGCTTTTAATACTTTCAAGGGAGATTTTGACTTATAGCCTTCATCTCTAACAGTTCCACCTGATTCTTTTGTAAAGTGTGAAATTCCTCTTTTAGATCTTGCATGAATTTCCTCACCTCCTGGAACTCGACAACTTCTTTTTCCTTCCTCTTCAACGGTTCATTGTCTCTCTTCTCTTCCATCTCTCTTAGCTTTGCCATTATGAATATTCTGAATTTTTTATCAGACATTTCCATGATTTCCATTGAACTGTGTGTGGATGAAGAGGAGTTATCATTTTCCCTTGGAGGAGAGGTATTTTCCTGCTTTCCCATATTTCTTGTGGTCCTGCAGTGATTTCTAGTGATCTGGTTGATGGTTGGTTTCTTCCCAAACTTGGAAGTTCAATCTGAGGGTTGAGGAGCGTGCAGAAAAGGAAACAGAAAGAGAGAAACAACAGCAACAACAGCAAAAAACAAACAAGAAACAGAAAAAGAGAAGAAAAAACGAAGATAAAAACTTTTCAATAAAACTAAAAAAAATTAATATTTAAAAAAATTTCAGTCAAAACCAAAAATTAGAAAACCTAAATTCTAAAAAGCAAAAATTAAAAGAGAGAAGACAGAGACAGAGACAGATGTAGAGAGAGACAAAGACAGGTACAGACACAGGAGGCCTGAAAGGGGTCATCCTACCACACGAGTTTTGTGTGCTGGAGGCCGAATTATCAATGGGAAATCTTGATTTCTGTTTCCCCAAAATGGCTAGTTTGCAGGATCCATGAAGCTGTCTTTAAGAAGGCCACTTGATTGTTTTTTTAAGGCATCTATCTCTTCATGGACTTCCTCTTTCATGTTAGCCAATGATATTCTCATCTCCTGGAATTGATTGATTGCTTTCTCTTGCATTAGATTGAGTTTTGTTATGATGAATACTCTGAATTCCTTTTCTGACATTTCTATGATTTCCTGTACTTTGTTCATTCTTGGTGAGGAGTTACAGTGTTCCTTTGGAGGAAAGATTTCTTTGTTTTTGCATTTTTCTTGTGTCTCATATTAATTTATAGGCATTTGCTGGAGTGCTCATTTCTTCAGTTCAAAGAGGTCCAGAAAAGCTGTTCTGTGAGTGGTGTCAGTTTGGGCAGGTAGCGCTTCTGGATTTGAGTCTAATGAGAGGGAGCATGTGTGCCTGGCCTGCCTGCTGTATAGAGGGTAGTGACAAAATTTCTTTATTTCTATGGATTGGTGGTGCTCTATTTTGTGTCCTCTGCTCCCTCTATTTTGTGGATTCTTGATTGTCAATGAAATTCTTCTTGGTGGCAAGTTTGACTCTTCTGTTGGCTTGGTATAAGGGTGGAAAGTCCATTATTTTTTTTTCCTGAAGCTGTATGCTCATGTACCTCCCTATCATGTGTGTTAGCTCTGTTCCAATTTTGTTGTTTCTTTGTAGGTGGGAAATGCTGCAATTCATGGGGAAGTCTGAGTTTGGAATTTCAAATAAAAATTTCTCATTTTTTCCACCATAGGGGAGGTAGAGGGAGCTCTTTCAGGACCTCATGAGCTTCAGGCTGGTGACTTCTCACCCTTCTAAGCACCAACGGTGCAGCACATATTATTAAGAGAACACTTCTTTTTTAAAAAATTTATTTATTTATTTATTTAAATTTTTTGTTTCTTTTTTTTTTATACGGTCAAATCACATTATTTAGCTTACAAAGTGAATATTTCAACATATGAACATTTCGAGTCAACAGCCCTCAGAAAGAGAACACTTCTTAATTAGCACTAGTAATCAAGTAGTTAGAAGGAAGATTTCATCTGAAGATTTGACAGTGTTTTAAAATAATTCCTATTCTCTCAAATTCACCCATTCTCAGGTATTTCTGTAAGCAATGCAATAATGAACTAAGCCAGAGTACCTGTCTCTGTTTGTCTCTGTCTCTCTGTCTCTTTCTTTAATAAGATAAATAAATAAACTTTAAAAAGTGTACATAGACAATTTTAAAAGGATTCATGAGAGGAGACTAGATGGTAGAATGTCCTGGCCCGAGGGACAGTTGAACAGGTTCCTTGGGGGAGGGAGTGAGAGATGGGACAAACACACGCACACACACTATGAGGTGCTGATCAAGTTGTCTTCTTCGGTCTATTTCCATTTATTGAGGAGAAATGGTGAGTTATATACAGCTGGTGGGAACCAATTGGTTGCCTGAAATGCAAATGAGATAGAACAGCATGAACCAATCATTGATGTGGGTGGATCTCTCCCGTTGCCTAGAAACCCAACCACTTCTGGGGAGAACAGTTGGTCACATGATTTCTGAAAGACGGTTTGCTCAGTGAGGAAGTGAAGTCTAATGGTTTCCAAGATGGCAGATAGCTCAAGATGGCTTCCATATGCAGTGCTCGCCACAGTAGAGGGTGGGTGGAAGGGGCACAGGGAGGAAATATTTAGCAGACATAAGAATATGAAGCTCTGTTGAAAATGATGTATTTGGCAATATCTTTGATTTGATTGTCACATTCTTCATGCATATAATTTTAAAAATAAGCATGTTGCACACATGAGGCCAGCAGATGGTCTAGTGGTTGGGGCGCTGGACTCCCTCATGGCCAACCATGGTTCGATTCCCAGACCTGGAGGGTTACTTTGTCATTTTCTCCCTCTTTCCCCCCCACCCCCTCTTTTTGATTGAGTGCATGTGCCCTATAGCAAAAACAATTTTTTTAAAAAAGTAAAGTTAAATAAGATAATTCTTTAAACAAGATGTATTGTGGGTTATAAAAATGCACAGTGATTAAATGTAAATTTTAAAAAAAGACTTCATGTCTGTCAACTGGTTTCTTCTTCATTTATTATTATTATTTTTAACAACAGCTGTTTAAAAATATGTACTTCAGTCAGCTGGTTGCAAAGTAGTTCTGTAACTCTCTGCAATGCTGGAACTACATGGGAAGGTCCCAGGTTTACTTCCTGAGGATTCCCTGTACATGCTAGGCACACATATAAGTACCCAAGATCTGGACTTGCTGAGGCTGTGGATAGATCACAGTTCAAAAACCCTCTTGGAGGTATTTCTCTCTGTCACACACATAAGAAATAGATAGATAAACTTAAAAATATTTTTCAAATTAATTTTATGACCACAGTGAGTCCAAGAGATTAAAAGCGTTGGAGAGTATAAGTCATAGACATCACTTGAATTTTCTTAATATAAAATGAAAACTAAAGTATGTATTTCTCTTGTACCACTTAGCTCAAGAAATAAAAATAAAAAAGCCATTGAAACTAGGATGTTCTTGACAGAGTGCTCCAAGAATCATACAAGTTTTTGGACTTGGGGGTGACATTTTTTACCTTTGTCAAATGGTGTTGCACTCTGCAGTGAGCATGGAAACTAAAAACAAGAGCAAAATGTACATCAAATAATTCCTCCTCTTACAGTATGTCCCACCTTATGTTCTTTCCTAGACTGTTCTGTTCCATTAAAATAAGCTTGAATTCCTGACTCACAGGGATAACTGAAAACTGCAGTCAGATGTAGGAGCTGGTTAATCAAGCTCCAGAACCAGGCCCTAATTAGAATGCTTGGAAAGAAGAGCAAATGAAAATTATTAAACTTCACTCATGATTCCTGTTTCTAATTTTAAAGAGGAAATCATGCATTAATCAAGCCCCTGGCTAGAGCTTAGAGGCATATTTCTGATATATCCTAAAATAACATGAAACTTTTTGCTCTGTTTCGATAAAATCACCCTGGGCTACTTGCTGTGTATAGTATTATATATTTCAACATATATTGTCATGTGATACAATATATTAAGCTTTGGTAACAGCTAAAAATTGCTGGACTCAAGGTATAAAATGAAAATCAAAGTAAGGCAGACATTTCTAAAGATAAAACAGAAATATACAAAGCCCATTTTCAGAAGAGAAGTGAAGATGAATTAAATGGTTTGAGAGAAGAACACAACTGTACAAAGAGCTACATGGTCAGATAATTTTCAATAAGAATGAATTGCTTTTATATAATAGTAACATTTTTTGGTGACACAGATTTGAGTCAGTTGATGATAATGTCATTTGTGATAAACTTATTTTAAAGAAAGGATCATGATTGTTTTAGGTGAGAGCAGAAAGTTGTTTCCTACTTCCTACAAAGCAATGAAGTATGATATTCTAGTCTTTAAAAAATCTTTCCAATTATTTATCTATTTTCTTATTCTGATTCACGAGAATAAAGAAAATACATGAAAATAATTCCTACAAGTACCTCCTTACATGACTATAAAGTAATAAGTTAAATTTTTGCTTTAACTAGCTTTAGTGATATCAGAGATTTCATTTCAAAGGAGGCTGCTGGTGGGATGCTGAATCCTGGATGTGGCTTTGTGAACCAGGATTTGCTAATCACAGCAGGGCTGAGTTTCTGCATCTCTGTTATTCTCTGAGTACTCAAAGTAAACTTGCTTAACTTATGCTACTTCTGTCTTTGTTCTAAGTGTCTTCCAGATAAAGATGGTCTAATCTTTATTTTTTGATATACCTTTAATTTAAATGCCAAAGTGCCAAAGTGTGCTTGCAGTCACCAGAGAGAGATAAAGAGAGAGAAACCATCCCCAATGGAGTGTGGTCATGCTGCAATCCCTTCTCTATTTCTCCATCCTGTTAGGATTTTAGGCACTTGAGCACACTCATGCAGCAAGTTTTCAGGTCAACCAGACCCAAGATTTGAAACGCAGTCTACTGTTTGGGATCCAGGTTTCATGAACCTGTGGAGCCAATTGGTCTAGTCTTTAAAAGAAAACATTATTATCAGGTCTTTTGCAGCTTAAATGTTATGTGAGGAAAGACACTGAATTCAGAGTATGTTTGCATGTGTATGTGGGTGTGTGTTCATGTGCATAAGTAAGCATGGCAGAAAACATGAAGAAATTTCAAAAAGTTCACAGAAAACTGAATTAATTGAGTTCATTTGGGTGCAAAAATTGTTGAAGTCTATATATAGTTTTTTCATAATATGCACTTTTCAGGAACTTTTTTAAGACCCCTTGTATTTGCCATGTGATTGAAGTTACAGGTGGAGACATTATTAGAATTAGGGAAACATGCTTGGGAATTCAAAAATATGATCATTAAGAGGTCTGAAAAACAATGGGGTCAGCAGGTGGTGTGGTGATTAAAGCACTGTACTCCCACATGGACAGCCACAATTCCAGTCCTGAACCAAAGCTTGAGAATTGCACTGGGCATGTGAGCATGTGTGCCCAGAATTCCAAGAGGAGACTGGAGGAGAAGTGACAATTGCATGGACATCCCCCATAGAGGGTAATAGCTCATTTTCCTTCTCTCTGTATCTCTTTGGTGAGCATGTGAACTCTATGGCATAAGCAAAAATGAAAACGGAAACAATGGAATAGCAGTAAAATAAGAAAATCATGAATGTGTAGCCTTTTAGGAAAAATTTTGATGGGCCTATTTTCAAATGATTGCATTAAGTAGATAAACTCCTATTCTCCCCTCAAATCTAAAAGAAAGTGTTAATCTTCTTTAATTCTCTTTAAGACTGGACTGCTATGCTAACAGGTTCATCGTTTTGTTTTTCTAGCACTTTATTTCAGTGGTCACCCCTTTCTGATATTTTTCTTAGTTTCTTACACTCTGGAGTAAATATAAATATTACAGAATTTTCCAGAGCCAATACTGCCTTCTCATGCACACAAACCATCACCATCATAAAACAAAACAACAAAACAAAAAGCCAAAAAAAAAGAAAAACAAAATTATTTCTTTTATATCCCTGAAGGACACAATGACCAAGACTGTTTTATCAAAGACTATTTTCCAGAGCTTTCACTCGTCTTTGCACATTTAGTGTCACAATCTCTCTCTCTCTCTGCATACTTTTGTTCCTTTAGCTCATTTATTACATTGGTAATAATGTCTGCTTAAAAAGGACAAAACAAGCAGCAACAGGACTTCTGACACCTTGTCACAGCAAAGATAACCAGCTTTTGGCCTCTAGGAAGGAGTTAGCAGTTTAATGAATAACAAATTATAAACAGACCCTGAGGTTAAAGGATTGCAGGCGTGGTATCGGCCTGCACCCCATTAAGTAGACACACTTTGACAGCCAATTACATCAGCAACACCCATAAGGGCTAACGAAAATGTTCTCACTGTGCTTCCTGTCCTTTTTACTTACCTGGTCTGCAGATTCAAACAGGGCTAAACTTTGCCTTATTGTTTTCTATTTTAATATCGTGTCAGAAGTGAGAAACCCTCACATGGAAAATGAGATGTTTTTAGCTCCAGTGCAGTAAGTGTTTGGGGTTTGTGGTCATCAGCTTTAGCGTATGTAGGGTGATGGGGAGAAACATCATCAGACTAAGGTACAGAGGTGTGAGATGATGTTAAGAAGAATAAGCCTATAAGGGGGACTTCACAAAGCTCATGGAAAATGGAATTAAAAAATAAAACAAAAAAATAAAAACTTCGTTTCTCAACATAAACTTCATCAAGTTCAAGTCGCTTTTGTAAATGATGATACTAGCCAGAAGTCTATCCCTAAAAACACTAGTGTTGTAATCATGTCGATGCAGTCTTCTCTTCATTAGTAACTGAATAAAAATGGGTGTCCTTTAAAATTTCCATTTTTATAGAATTAAACATTTTTTTTTAAAGAGAGCTTGCCAATACATAGAAAGAGAAAAAAAGAGAGGAATTGCCCCCTGGGGGGAGGAGTTGATCATACCATAATCCCTTCTCTTCTCCTCTCTGGATTTTGGGCATGCATGCACATGTGGCTGACCTGAGTTTCAAGCCACTGTGTCCAGGACTTCAACAGTGGTCGACTATTTGGGAGTCCAGCATCTTAACCACTACACCACCTACTGGCCCCTAAAGATGTTTTTTAAGCCATAAAGAAAAATAAATCAAAAGAAGCCAAGTCAGGAGAATACCTAATGATTTTTTATTAAAACTCTTGCAAAATTGTCGTTTGATGAGAGAAATGAACAGGGTCATTGGCTGTGGCAAAGAAGGGTGCTCTGGGGAAGTTTTCCTGTGCGTTTTTCTGCTAAAGCTTGGTTAACTTTTTCAAACACTTTTCATAAATAGGCAGATATTATTCTCAGCCCTCTAGAAAGTCAACAGGTAAAACGCCTTGAGTCTCCCAAAGCATTGTTGCTGTGACCTTTGCTCTTACCTGGTTTGCTTTTGCTTTGAGGGAGATATTTCCACCCTTTGGTAGCCATTGTTTTGATTGTGCTTTGTCTTTCGATCATACTGGTAAAGGCATGTGTCATCTGCTGTTATAGTTCTTTGAAAAAACGCTTCAGGTTCTTTATCTCATCTGTTAAAATTTCCAGTGAAAAATCTGCTCTTGTCTGCAGCTGACCTGGGTGCAATAGTTTTGGCAGCCATCAGGCAGAAAGGTTGCTCAACCTTAATTTTTCAATCAAAATTGTGTAAGCTGAACCAATTGAGATATCGATGGTGTTGGCTACTATTTCTTCTACTGTCAGTCTTTTCAATTAGGGCACAAATAAAATTAAGTTTTTTTCTTTTTTTTTTTTTTTTTTGTGAGAGGTTTTTGCTATAGGGCATGTGTGCTCACCAGACAGACAGAGAGAGACAGAGAGACAGCAAGTGAGAAATCACCCCCCAGGGGGGATGGACATGTCGCAATCCCTTCTCCTCCATTCTCTTCTTGGGATCTTGGGCATGCACGCACACGTGCCTGGCGTGAGTTTTAAGCCATTGGGTCTGGGACGTGAACCGCAGTCGACTACATGGGAGTCCAGCGACATAGCCATTACACTAACTGCTGGTCCCAAATAAAATTAATTTTTTTTCTCACAAATTGATGTGGCTGGTCTACCACTGAGAGTCTCATCTTCAACATGATCTTATATTTTTCTAAATTAGTTATCCATTTATGGATCAGCAGGTGGTGTGGTGATTAAGGTGCTAGACTCCAACATGGCAGACCATGGTTCAAGTCCCTGATCTGGCATTTGAAAATTATGCTGGGCTCATGTGTGTGCATGCCCCAAATCCCAGAGGAGAATGGAGGAGAACAAGTTGCAGTTTGGCCATTCCCTCCTAGGAGGGATGATTTCTCACTTTCCCTCTCTCTGTCTCTTTCTAGCAATACACATACCCTATGGCAAAAATCTTTTAAAAATTAGTTATTCATTTATAAACTATTGATTTCTTGGGCATATTGTCCTCATAAAAGTTTCATAAATAATCAATGATTTTTCATTCAAGCCTCACCATAAATTTGGTGTTTGTTCTTGCTTCTATTTTAGCAGAATTCATGTTTCTCTCAGAGGGTCTCTCTTCAAACTGAGGTCTTATTCTTCTTAGTGTCTCATACCAGATCTTGTTCAGACATGTATAACAAGGTAGTGTGAAATATTTTTTCAGGTTCAAAAAAAAATTTTTTTTTGAGAGAATTTTGCTATAGGGTGGATGCACTTGCTGGAGAGACTGAGATGGAGAGAGAGAAAGTGAGAAATCATTCACCACAGTGCATAGCCATGCTGAAATCCCTTCTCCTCTCCTCCATTTTCCTCTTGGGATTTTGGGGAACATATGTACATATGCCCAGTGTGAGTTTCAAGCTATCATGTCCGGGAGTAGAACTGCGGTAGGCCATGTGGAAGTCCAGTGCCTTAATCACTCTGCCACCTGCTGGCCCTGCAAAACATTTTTGAAATTCATGTATAAAATTTTCATGATGTATATATTTTATGAACTTATTTTTAAATGCTAGAGGACATATATACTCACCAAAGAGAGACGAAAGAGAGAGAGAAAGAAGCCTTCAATGGTGCCTCATACCACTGTCCTCTTCCCTTCATTTTTCCATCTCATTGGGTTTTTGGACTCACACACACATGAACCCTGCATACTGTTTCTCAAACCGCAGGGGCTAGGTCAGGGGACCAGTGGGTGACATGGTGGTTAAGGCACTGGACACTTCCACATGGCCAACTGTGGTTTGAGTCCTGGACCTGGTGGCTTGCTTTCTCACTTTCTCTCTCTCTGGTCAAATTAAAACAAAAACAAAAACAAAACAAAGAATGAATAAATAAAGTTAAAAAAAAAAAACCCAAAAACAAAAACGCAGGGGTTTTAGGTCAGCTGTATGAGACCTGACTCCCTTAACTACTGAGTTATGGTCCAGCCCTCCATGAACTTTCTGAAGATGCCTCCTATATATATATATATATATATATAGAGAGAGAGAGAGAGAGAGAGAGAGAGAGAGAGAAAGAGAGTGAGAAAGCAAGTCACTGCGTCTGGGACTCGAATCATGGTCAATCATGTGGGAGACCAGCACCTTAAGCATCATGCCACCTGCTGGCCCATGAATGACTATTTCCAAACATTGATATTACTTGATCTCTTTCTTAAGTACTCTACAAGGATTTTACCATTTGATCTCTACGGCCCAGTATGAGATGCATAGTACTATTTCCCTTTGTTTACTGAAGCTTAGAAAGATCAAGTAACTTTCACTACTTATGTGAGTTTAGATTCCACAGTCCTGGGTAAATTCAAGAATTTATTCAGACCTAGGGGGTATTCTGAATTTAGAACTGCCTTTTAAGGATGTTCTTCAGTGAGTTCTGCTTAATAGACTTAGCTAGCTATTTTCTTAAATGAATTTTTAAATGTATTAATCAGGCAGTATATTGCTTAGAAACTTGAAGAAACATGGAGAAGCAGAAATCCATCTGACCACTACAGGTTTTCTTTGTTTACCTACTTCCATTACTTAGGGAAAGCTTGCATATCTGTTTCTTGTCATCTCATAGAAGCTGACTAATATAATCTCAGGAGAATCCAATGAGTTATGTATGTATGGGTGTGGAAATTAAAAATTGAGCTCAGAACCACTATATGAGTCAGAGATGTTGTATCAGCCTGGGGACATGAATACAACACCACCCATCTTCTTCTAGGTATGCGTATTGATATCCGGAATAGTAAAAGGGAAGGTCGAGTCTTTGGATATTTTTTTTTTTTTTTGGAGAGATTTTTGCTATAGGGCACATGTGCTCGCCAGACAGACAGAGAGAGACATAGAGACAGAAAGTGAGAAATCACCCCCCACGGGGGATGGTCATGCCGCAATCCCTTCTCCTCCATTCTCCTCTCGGGATCTTGGGCACGCATGCACGGTGTGAGTTTCAAGCCACTGGGTCCGGGACGCGAACCGCAGTCGACTACGTGGGAGTCCAGCGACATAGCCATTACGCTAACTGCTGGTTCCCTAGAGTCTTGACTCAGTTGTGCTGTAGAACTGCATGAGGTCTCTGAAGGCTTTTTTTTTTGTTTGTTTGTTTGTTTGTTTGTTTTTTAGTTTCTTCTGAAGTTTGAGGGGCCCTGGCATTCAACATCTATTTCTCCACTGTACATTTGAGCAATCATAGAATCACAAAAATTCATACCTCAGCAGTTTTTATTAGAAAGGGAAAACCTACAAATATGATTCTACTATGAAGTTATATTAGTCCGAATTGCGATTCTTCATAGATGTGGATGGAGATGTAACTATGGATTTTTTTAAAGCTAGAATTTTTTTTTTCTTTTATTATTTAAGATTTCTAGTTCAAATCCAGGTAATAGCTTACCTAGTGTGCCTATGATGCTAACAGCTGGACTTCTCCTCTGCTCAAATACCTGGAATAATAATTACCTTCCTTAACATTTGGCCATCGGCAACGACTTTGAATAAGGCTTTCTCATTCAGCGTGCCAAAAACAATCTGAGAATGTGGGACTGTCTTTGTTAGATTATCACAGTTCTGCACAAAAGTATAATATAGCTTCAAACTAATTCCTTTAAAAAAACAACATTTTTTTCTTAGTATATTATTAACCTAACTATCCAAGTCATTAGACTTTTATTATAATTTAAGTTCTTAGAATAATTGGTGGGACATTTGCAGTTTTCTCCCATCCATGCAATTTGCTTTGACAGAGCTATGTTAACAGTCGAATGCTTTATGTTATAATTATATAAACAAATTGAAGTAGTGTTTTCATAACGTATATCACAGAGAACATTATCCTAAACAATGTAGCCTAAGCCCATGGTTATATAACATTCCCTTTCATGAAGATGATGTCACAGAGATCAAAGAAGTTCTAAAACTTAAATAGCATTTAAAGAGTTCTTAGGTAAGTGTTTGTGGAGGTTTGGGAGGGAGGGACTCAAATAGTTTTATTATTCAGTCAACAGCAAGATAAACTTGACAAGGATATTATCAAAATCCAATCTCTTCTCTCATGGGTTTTAGACTGTTGTTAATGTTAGTACTTTAATAGAAGATAGAAGTGTTTGTTTTTAAAAATGAATCTAAAGCATGACTGTTGGCTAGCTTTAGCACAGGAAGCCTATGTCCATGCCTGTATCCTACTTAAGCAAATAGTCTCCTGACTATGCAAGTAGAAATTATACTCACTGTTACACTCACTTGCTTTGATGAGAGATCTAGTTTTGTCTTTACTTTTCTTCTTGTTGTGGGTCATTTAAACATTTGTTCTTAAGACACAGGAGTTTTTCAGATGGTTGTGTTTTTGTTGCTCTCTCAGAAAAATCTAATTTTATAAAGGAAGTAGCAGAATAGTCAAAGTGATCTATATCCCTCCAACAACTCTGTTATTAATGAGAAAATTCCTTGGGTATGAAGGTCATCTCTACATTAAAACTACCAATATTAGTCTTTCAGGTTTTATAACTTATTATAATTAGACCAGTTATCCTTAGACTTCCTCTGAATTCTTTACATTCTTTCTTCTGCTAGAAAGTCAATCTTTTTTGTTTCTTTCTTCAATAAGAGACAGAAAGAGGGATTGGTGAGCCAACACCAACAGAGACTTCAGGCTATTATCAACACCCAGTCTCAGTGAGCCTTGATCATAGGTATGGGCTTGTGTACTTACTAGACATGCTCAGAAAAGTTGTGGGATTCAAACCCAGGACCTTTTCCATGTGTGTCTAGTCTTATTGCCACTACATCTCAACCTGGCCTCTCCTTCTTTCCCAGGTAATACATTTAAAGTTTCTTAACTACAGATCTAAACCACAACATTTTTAGCCATCTTATAAAGGGTTTTTTCCCCCCCTCCTGGTAGAAATACATTTATAACAGAAAGAATAAAGATTTTGGAGCCAGATGGTTCCTAAATCCACTACCAACTAGATAAGGACCACTGGGCAACTTAATCTTTCTGAATTCTGGCTTTCTTATCTGTAAAACAGATAAGTAATTTCTACTTCATAGACTTTTTGTAAAGATTAGATAAAATGAAATTTTCTGACACTCAAATTTTAAATATCTGTATTATATTTATCATCATTTTGCCCTCTAGTAGAAGGGAATTTATTCTTATTCTATCATAATTATTCCTTTTGTTCCTATGTTTCATATCCTATGTAATAATTTCATGATTAATATTGCAGAAAATGGAAAATTTGCCAATCTATTTCTAACAGAAAATGAAAAATTTCCCAATGTATTTGCTATTACTATGTGGAAAGAGCAACATGGAAGCCTGTGGGCATGTCTGTCTACCAAAATGATAAGTCATAAATGATGCCATGTCACTGGGAGACTTTTCAGAAAGTAGAGCCACAAGCAAGAACGTAGACACAGTGGTGATAATTTCCAGGTTAGCCTCATTAAACTTACCTGTTTGGTTTGTGCAGAAGACAGAGGTAGGTCTTATGCAATGATATTCACTATAAGCATAAGCGTACCATGACTCCAGTTCAGCTGCTATTTTAAATGTTTTTTTAGTGGGGCTAATCAACACATATCTGGAAGTTAGTTTGCAATATGGTTAACAACGTAGCATTTATCTTTGCTTGTTTATTTTGTTTGGTCTCTGTTTCAATAAGTAGAAATCACCTGAAGAAATTTGCTTATACTTGATAGGAATAAATGTGAACTTTCACCTTTATCTTTGTTAGACCTCTAACTCTATGTCTTAATTTAGTTTTCAGGGGATTTTTATATTCTCATTATTCTTTAGGATATTGTGCAAGTCTATTTTTCTCATCTTATCCTTCAGGATGTAATATATATATATATATATATA
>NW_006207899.1:1759829-1840192 GCF_000334495.1 Tupaia belangeri chinensis
ATATATTTATTTATTTATTTATTTATAATATCACTAAGACCTTGTAAACAGAATGTAACACAAACAGGAAAATAGATATTTTCACAGTACTTACATGTGAGATAGGGTATCATATAAAATGTAGAGATCTACTGTCTTTGTAAAATTTCTTGGAGTCAAGTGGTTCTGGGTTTGTTGAGATGTCTCCTCCAAAATGAAAACTAACTAATGGTCCTTTTTATCCTCTACTAATAAGGATGATACACAATAGCTTGTGGATTTATTCGGATCAATATAAAACAATTGTGCACATTTGTCCCTGACAAGTTTATGAAGTGAACTGCTTACAAAACTGTTTGCAAATAGTGACACTGGAGCAGGGAAAACATTCTAGCTGCATACAAGAAGTTCTTCCTTTTGGCCTCCATGAGTCAACAGATCCAATGGGACTTGTTACATCTTTGGCAGATTAGTGTGGTGTATAGAGCATATGGAAAACCAAGTAAGAGAACTATAGTAGAAGCCACTAAGATTTTATTGTAAAATAATGTCCTCTTCAGCTGTTTGCAGCTTGTTACTGGTCTTGGGTAGATACTGTAAACTGGTAACTTGAGCTTAAGTTCCTAAAATGAATTGCTGTTATCTTACTCTTCCAGCATATAGTCAGTTATACTGAGCCGTTATCTATGAATAAATCAAAGTGGTAAATATAAAATCCAGGCTTATGGGTTTCTGAAAGCATGAGGAAAGTCGCATGAGCAAGTGACAGGTACAGGTATACCTGCTTATTGGGCCATGTATCTAAGCCTCCAGAATAACCTGTGAATTGGATGTTTCTGTGACTAGGTGACTTGGAGGGGTGAATCTGAGTATGTCTGCAGATGATACATTGCTATCACCATATGGCTGAGGACTGCTCTAGTATAGATCCATCTGAAGAGTGGCATTATAGGAAAAGGAGCAGCTTCTTCATGAGAAGAACTATTAATCTATACTGATTTAGGAATAGTGGTGATGATGAGGTTGGGTAGTCAGAGATTTGGAAAGAATAAGTCAGGAGGACAGGTTCCAAATTGGTTGAGGGAAGAGAAATATAAATGGACTTCTTGGAATGAGTTCAAAGTATGAGAGCATTTGTGCCCTGAGTGAAAACTCAGCAGAAGGAACCCACTGTGGAGAAGTCTTTCAATAGCTATTAGACAAGATTACCCTGTGGATGCAAATTACAGTTTTTCTCACCCAATTTAGTATTTGTTTATTAGATTCATGAATGAAGTGGTCATAGTAACAGTGATTGAAGTCATGCATAAAGTTCAACAGCTGATCTGATTAGTGTTACAATTAGGAATACAGTTCATTAAAGTAAACAATAAACTTTGATTCCTTGATATGTTATTTCCTGTTGATATTACTTTATCTTTTGCAATTGATTGATTGAGCCTCTTCCAACCCAGAAGGTGTAGTTATTTGACTTCACCAGGGTAAACTTTTGGGACATAGAGATTGTCACCATCCATTATGCTTCATGTATCATTTTCACAGTCTTAACCATGAAAGTCCTTCTGAATGACTTATGCTCCATTGTGATGTCAAACATTCTGACCAAAGAACTCATATTAAGGCAAAACAAAAACAAAAACAAAAAAACCCAAAAACCAAAAAACCAAACAAACAAAAAAACAATAGAGCAACATTCAAAGATTCTCCCAGAGGTTTCTGGCCTTGTGAAATTGACTCTAGTTTCTGAGCAATTGAACTGGGAAATAACTAAGATGACTAAGTTTGCCCTGAAACTTACCATGTGAAGAGATGTTTCTTTCTTATACCAAACATGTGAATTGGGAAACCAAGTAGCATAAATGGAGCTGATACTTCTTAATTTTAAACTTAATAGCCCACTTTATGTCTCTAAAATTTTGTTTTTTGTTGTTTTAAAACTTGTAATATCAAAAGAGAAATTTTTCAGTAGGCGACACAGTAACATTTTTCTTGCTATAGTCTTGAAAGCAAGTCAGTGAGACCAACCCTAATTCGAGTCCCTTAATCCTTCCAACTTTAACAGGATCCCAAAGCAAGGTTCATTATGATGTTTAAAATTTATACTAGTGTATTTCCAAAGAAAAAGAAAAATATATTTTGAAACTATGTTAGTACTTTATGAGTCTAAGAATTTATATGGAGAGTCATCTGATGTTTTGGATTATTTTTGGTGTTTTGCTTCTTGGAGGAGCAAAATAAATTGTTAATAAAATTAGACTTCCTTTGTACATGTAAAGGAAGTTCATGTAGACTTTATTTTGCTCCTCCAAGAAAAGTACAATAGACAATCGATTTATTATTGGGACTTTCTTCATTATTTTGAAATCTGAGAATTAACTAATTCAAAGAATATTCTAAAATATATACCTGGAAAATAAATTGTGAAAATATCAGCCTAAACTAGATTTCAAACCTCAGTTTAACAGAAATTCCATAATTACATTATTTTCTTCTCACTAGGTACGCTTTTTATTAAAAGTGTGGAAAATCATGCTTGTAGTGATTTTAGACTAATTAGAAATAAAAGATATATATATTTAGAGATAACTTGCATTACAAGCATGGCTATTTTTGTTTCATTACATTTTAATTGATTTTAATTTTGATTAATTTGATATTATCATTGAACGCAAAGTTCATTTACTGTCACTTTTTAGCTTGCTAGTCAAAATTATGATTTTTCAAAAGTAATGTATAATCTCAAAGCAAATGTCTTTATCACTGATGATAAGATTTATACCAGCAGATTTTCTTGCAAATAAGTGTTTTTCCTATTATAAGAAAGAAAAACTATGAACTTCTTAGCTGCCAAAAACACATGCTGAATCATTTTTTTCTTAGTTGCATTTTTAGCTCATTAACAAGAGCTCAAAGAAATTGTTTCACAAATAATTATTGCATAACAGTTTAAAAATGATTTGTTGTTAACAATATAGCATTATTAAAATAAAAATTATTTAAGTTGAAGGAGATTTACATTAGAAACTTATTAAAAACCATTTAATAAAAAACATGAAAAATGAATTTAGAAAGATTTTAATTTAATATGACTAGAGTCATAAAAACTTATAATTCTTACATTCTTTTTTTTTTTTTAAGAGGTTTTTGCTATAGGGTGTGTGCGCTCACCAGAAAGACAGAGAGGGACAGAAAGACAGAAAATGAGAAACCATCCCCCAGGGAGGATGCCCACTCTGCAATCTCTTCTCCTCCATTTTTTTCTTGGGATCCTGGACATGCACACACATGCATCCGGCGTGAGTTTAAGCCACTGGGTCTGGGACTCAAACTGCGGTTAACTATATGAGAATCCAGAGGCATAGTCATTACGCTAACTGCTGGTCCCTATTCTTTAAAAATTTCCTTATTACACTTTTTTTTGTACTTGTTCCATAGACAAAAAAGAAAAGTGTTAAACTTCTTTTTAATTAAGAATTCACGAACACTACTTTGGTTATGCATAGACAGAATTCTTTCTTTCTTCTTTCTTTTTTTTTTTTTTGAGAGGTTTTTGCTATAGGGTGTGTGCGCTCTCCAGAAAGACATTGAGAGACACAGAGAGATAGAAAGCGAGAAATCACCCCCCAGAGGGGATGGCCACGCCACAATCCTTTCTCCTCCATTATCCTCTTGGGATCTTGGGCATGCATGCACACGTGCCCAGTGTGAGTTTAAGCCACCGGGTCTGGGACTTGAACCATGGTCAACTCTGTGGGAGTCCAGTGACATAGCTGGTCCTTTTTTTGTTTTTTGGAGAAGTTTATGTGATTAGGTGCATGTGCTTACCAGAAAGTCAGAGAGAGACAAAGAAACAGAAAATGAGAAGTCACTTCCCAGGGGGGATAGCCACGTTGCAATCCCTTCTTCTCCATTCTCCTCTTGGGATCTTGGGCACGCATGCACACACACCCGGCATGAGTTAAGCCACCGGGTCCGGGACTTGAACTGCGTTTGACTACATGGGAGTTCAGTGACATAGCCATTACGCCATCTGCTGGTCCTAGAAAAAATTCTTATATGTGCTTTAAAAAACAGTAAAAGCTTTTATTATGATTTATCTACTAGGTGAATGTCTCCTTATGGGACCAATATTAAAATATCATAACTTCTTCTATTAGGAATTTCTTGAGGCTTAGACAATGGTGTAGTGGTTAAGATGACTTGATCTCATATGACCAACTATGTAGTTTGAGTTCCAGACCTGTGGGTTGAAAATTCTGTATGGGTATGTATGCATGCCCAAAATCCCAAAAGAAAAACTGGAGTATAAAGAATTGGGGCATGGGACCAGCAGGTGGCATGGTGATTAAGGTGCTGGACACTCCCACATGGCCAACCAGGGTTCAAGTCCTGAATCTGGTGGCTTGCTTTCTCATTTCTTCTCTCTCTCACTCTCACCCTCTGTCTCTCTCTAGTCAAACTAAAAAATAAAATGAATGAATAAATAAAAATAAAATAAATAATTATTTAAAAAAAAAGAATTGGGGCATAACCATTCCCTATGTGGGGAACTTTCTCAACTTTCTTTCTCTTTCTCTCTTTCTCTCTCTTTGTCTTTCTGTCATGTATGCTGAATGTGTTCTATTGTGAAAGTAAAAAGAAAAGGAAGAAGAACAAAGTTAGGTGGTATAGAAGAGAAGGTGTGGGTCAAAGAGAATTAGGTATAGCATATTAGTGTCAGCTCAGTCTTCTACTAATTCCATCTAGTAAAGACAAGAAAAGAAATGTTAGTGTTGAGTAATAGACTTTAAGCCTGCTCTCTGGATCCATTCATACTCCTCAATTTCATGTGGATCCAGCCACCATGCTCTATTCTGCTTTCTCCAAATTGTTTTGTTGGATAGCTATCCTTTTTTTTTTTTTTTTTTTTTTTTTTTTTGAGAGAGATTGCTATAGGGAACATGCACTAGTAGCCAGAGAGACAGACAGAAATCACCCCCTACCCCAGGGGGCATGGCCATGCCACAATTCTATCTCCTTCATTCTCCTTTAGGGCTTTAGGGCTTTTGGCTTTTGGGCATGTGCACACACACACACACACACACACACACACACACACACACACAAACACACACACACACACACACACACACACAACTGGCTTGAGTTTTAAGCCACGAGTCCGGGATTCCAATTATGGTTGACTATGTGGAAGTCCAGCAATGTAGCCATTATGCCATCTGCTGGTCCCAGGATAACTATTCTTATTTTACCAAACATCTCCTTGACATAATCAGTTGAATTACTTCAGGATTAAACTGATCAGAGATTCCTGCTCTCTGAAAAGGAGATTTGGAAGAATGGCCAGAAAGATGAAGAGGAGACATTTCCATTGGATTGCCAGATTTTTTTCCCCATTTAGAATGGGGAGGGCCACTGACAGGCTCTTTTCAGTTCCCTAGTTCTAAAAGTCATTTTTTCAGACTTTAATCTCTTAAGAGCTTTCTTATCTACTCAGAATATAGCCTGATCTCTATTTAAAGATTCATCTTGCTTTTCATTGACAAACTTAGGCATCTTGTTTCAAATGTACTTTCCCTGGGTAAGATGGATAAGCAGACGGAGAATTATGTATGAGTTTTGAAACTTCCTGACTAAAGATATTTTAGGACATTCATTTTTGGCATATCAGTGTTATTTAGAAACATAAAATGTAAAATGGGAAAAGATGTTGAACTATAAGAATTTCAATAATTATCAGTGAAAACATACAGCTTTTAGTCAAGCATGGAATGATTGATGCAGCTATTAAAAAATGACACAGCACCTTATTTTGTTAGTTTCTGGTTGTTATGAATTTGATTTTTGCCCATGTTTGGTCAAGTTGACAAGTTTCTAAGAATTCTTCGACATTCCAGGCTTATTGCTTGTTAGGGGCCTGCCAAGTCACTGAGCATACAAGACTTCTCATGGCAAAGCATTTGCTACAATATTTAGCATCATATTCTCAAATGGACCAGAAAAACCATCTGGAAGCACAAGATACTTGGCAGATATTTCAACCAGCTTTTTAACTTATGTGTGAAAAATAAGAATTAAAATCTGACTGGGTATAGAATGATCAGTAATGAGATGGTTAATAAAAGTGTGACTTAGTGGGGTCTATAATAAAACCCTCCCTCAGATTTCTGTGACCACAATAATGCACATAAAAAATAATAAGTATTTATTTAGCTTCTAAGCCTGTAGGTCAGTGATTTGGCACTGGCTTAGCTGGCTAGTCCTCTTTGTTGTGACTGCTCTCAATCATATGTCTGACTATCTGCAAAAGTCATTGGGTCACTAGGATGCCACAAGCAAGTCTCATAACCTCCAGTGGTATAGCCTGAGCATGTTCTTACAGTGAAGGCAGAGTAAGCACAAGAAAATGCACATGATCTCTTGAAGTACTAGCATACTGTTTACTTCTACAACTTCTAGTTCAGAACTAGCATACTTTTTACCTCTACAACTTCTAGTTCAGAACTAGCTTACTGTTTACTTCTACAACATCTAGTTACCCAGAACAAGTCATAAAGCTAGCCCAGATTCAATGTGTAAGTCTTCTCCTACTGTGAGAGGTTGGAAAGAGGTAACGAATTGCAACCGTTAATACAATAAATTTACCACCAAGTCCTGAGCTCCAAGGATGACATACTTCTTCTCCAATCTTACATCTGGCTACAGGTCTCCCCAGGTTATTCTGAACCACAATATTATAGGCTAGACTGGTCTAAGGACATGGAATTTAATTGCCAGTTATTCTTGGTCCAGGGTAGATGATATTTACAATGTTGACAGAAAATTACCAGAGAGAACCAAAGATTTATGTATAGGCTGTCATAGTGGGTATGAGTAATCAGATATTTACTATTTAATAAAACTTAAAGTTGAGCACATGAAAATCTATTGATCTGTTCAAATGGAATTGTTAAAGGGGAGAAGGAATTGAAATTGTTATTTTCCTTTTTATGAGGGGCTTGTATGTTGAAATACTTGAGATATTATTTTTTTAAAAAATAGTTTATTGAATACTTTTTATATATTATATCAAACAGTGCTAGACCCTGAGAATATGAGGTCACTTGAGGGAATAAAGAGGAGAAATATCATCTACAATAGACGCTGGATATTTCCAGGGGTCAACTCTACTTTCCACTCCTCTTCACTTCTCTTAGCTCTCTGGTTAGCTTGTGTTCTCTCCTAGTGATAAATATAGGCTCAAAGATGGGCATGTGGCACAGGAAAGGTTACTTACTACCTTTTCCATGTACTTCTCCACTAGGAGCTAAATGGTAAGATCCTTTATTATCTCAGTTGGACTCTGGTAGAATTCAGTCCCAGAATTGCCAATGTATCCTCTCTGCCTCACAGAGGAAGCTGTCTGTAGGAGGAAAGAATGAAGCCTGTGCTCTGTATAAAGCAGAAATGAGAAGTGGTGGGAAATAATATCCTGCAAACTTCAAGTCTCTGAACCCACATGATTTTGTGGCCAGCCCCACTGTTTACTTTTACGTTGTTTGGTTGTCTTGGCTGGAACAAAATATTCTTGCTTGAATAAGGATAAATCACTGATATTTTTTTCACTTGTAAACTAAAGGCCCTAATAATGGGAATTAATATTCAGTAAACATGTTTATTAACATAGATCGAACAGTAGACTACCACCTTCTAAAAGGATAAGGTTTAGCAGAACACCTGATACCTGATGATGATAAGAAAATGAATAAGGAGAAGGAGGAAGAGTAGTAGGAAGATAGCATCAACAATATTCCAGGTAATATGTACTGATTTTTAAATTTATGGCATGCATTTTTTCTAAGTATGTTACTTACATTAGCTTATTTAATCTTATAGCACTCCTTTGAGATATGTACTATTTTTATCCCACATTATAGATAAAATTGACATAGAAGTTAAATAACCTGCTTAAAGCCACATGATTAATAAGTTACAGAGGTAGAGTTAATAATCTCTTCAGTAGACATTCTTGAAATATTTGCTGCTGAAAGGAATGAATGAAAGAGCTATGAAAACAATTATACTGCAATGTGACAAATGTAACATTTAATCTTCAAAGCATCACTAAAATGATCTTATTACTGTTCTCATTTCAAAAATGTGGAGATTGAGAGACTTTGGTGGAACCCCTTAGGCTGTAACAGAGCTAGAAAGTGGCAGAGTTGGGATATATAGCCAAATTTACTCTAAAGTGTTGTGGTTACTTTTACATAAGGAGAATCTCTAAGTAGGATGCTTCCTTTATATAAGACTTTTTTTTTGGGGGGGTGAAATATCTACCTTTTGAGCCTCCCCCCATTAGGTCTTCTTTCTCTCTCTTTTTAAAATACAGACCATAGATTAGTTTATTTTTAACACCCATCATGCCATGAATTCATAGGGAATAGGTTCCAGTAGCTCAGGCTCCTTTCCATTGGTTCTCACAAAGTGTGCTTCTCTGGGTGGAGCAGGTTGGCGGTTTAGTTGAACCCAGGTTCCTTTCTCTTTGGCTTCTTTCTTTTACTGGTCATTTTCCTTCACATGTTTTAGGAAGCTATCTCTGCTCTTAGAATGCTTAATATGTCCAATACGCACATTGATTCTTTTGGCAAGAATCTTGCCCTTACTTGTTTGTTTACAACAATGCCAGCAGCATGCTGGGTAACATTGTAGACTCTTCAGTTTTGCCAAGATAACATTTGTGGGGCATTCCTTTTTGAACAGTACCCATTCCCTTGATGTCTACAATGATCATCTTTCTTGTATATTCACATATATGTTGCCAGAGGAACCACTCCATGTTTTCTAAAAAGCCTAAAGAACATCTATTGGATGCCTCTACTCTTTCTCTTTGTGTTTGTCATTTTGGTTAATTACTGGAAGATGGCGGTTCCGGCCAAAAGGAAGCCCTCTCATTAGGTTTCCTCTAACTATTTAAGTTTTCTGTTGCTAACATACTTGAACACTACATCCTTCTCAAATGGATCATTTCTATCTCTTTGTAGGATTGTCATAAAATAAAGAGCATTTAGGGACCAGTGTGTGGCATGATGGTTAAAGTGCAGGAGTCTCACATGATCTACTGTAGTTTGAGTCCCAGACCTGACAACTTGAAAATCATCCCAGGTGCATGTGTGCCCAAAAATCCCCGGAGGAGAATGCAGGAGAAAGAACTGGGGCATGGCCATCTGCCTGGTGGCCATCCTCCTGGGGGAGTGATTTCTCACTTTCTGTCTCACTTTCTCTCTCCAGTGAGTGCATGCATCCCATGCCAAATAAACACACACACACACACACACACACACACACACACACACACACACCAAAAAAATCAGAGCATTTAAACATGATAGTAGGGCCAGCAGGTGATGTGGTGGTTAAGACGCTAGATTTCCACATGACTGACCATAGTTCAAGCCCTGGACCTGGCAGTTTACTTTTTCCTTTTCCCTCTCTATCTGTCTCTCTGGTGAGCACACATGCCTTATAGCAAATTAAAAAATAATAATAAATTAAATAAAAGATTAATAAAAGTTATAATAAATACATTTTCCCATTTTAAACCAGATTCCAATAAGAAATTTCCATAAAAAACTTTTTGAAATTATTGTCTCCTTTACCAATACAGTGGAATGCATAAGGCATTTCTGATCAGTGTGGTGATTATAAAGCATTACTAAAAATTCATATACATTCAAAAAGATCTTTCTCAAAAGTCTGTGTTCACATCTCTATTTTAAGTAAATAAATCTACATAGTTAAGTAGGCAAACTGGAATAGAAATTTTATCAGATAGATATTTATTTATCTGACTTTGTTAGGTCCTATTCCTCTCACTGACTCATCTATTTTCTTACTAGATTTATATGGTCAAAGGATCAAGAAGATATTTGTATGGATGGCTTATTTTAGCCACTCCATTATTGAGTTCTTCCTTAGCTTAGGTATTGTTTTGGGCTGACTTCAGATCAGTTCATTAAGTTATTTGGTGAATTCTAACTGTGATACTTTTGAACGTAAATAAAAAGAACTTTTGTCTTTAGCAGATATTTCATTTCCCCAAATAAATAGTTGAAAATAAATCAGCGTACTATTTCCAAAACTTGCATCATGCAACCCTGACATTTGAATCATTGCAAAAATTTGTCTTGGGAATATTTCCAGTTGTCATTTTAGTAAAAGTTTCATAACCTAATCCCTATATGGACAATGGGTGTCTTCTTAGCATCTTTTCCTGTTTATAACTCTACAATTTTTTTTAACTGTTCTTTAGTATGTTTTTTTTTTTTTTAGATCAAATGAGAAAAAGCAATAAAACTACTCTAACATGTTTATAGAATACTTTGATTATTGTCTGTCCGTTGAGTTTCTCTTTCTCTTCAGGGTCTTTTGAGAAGTCGATGGAAACCAGATAGCACTCCATGGAATTCTTTCTTTTAACTGTTCTTTAGTATGTTTTTTTTTTTTTTTAGATCAAATGAGAAAAAGCAATAAAACTACTCTAACATGTTTATAGAATACTTTGATTATTGTCTGTCCGTTGAGTTTCTCTTTCTCTTCAGGGTCTTTTGAGAAGTCGATGGAAACCAGATAGCACTCCATGGAATTCTTTCTTCTTTCTATTTTTTATTATTGTCTTTTCCTTTTTTATTTTCAAAGCATCAACTTTCCTCTTCTTATGGATTTCTAAATCTCTGACTCTCTAATTCTTTTTCTTTCCACATCTATAGTTAGTATAATTTAGGCATCCTGGTGTTTGCTTCCTTTTAACTCCATTCCATGTTTGTTCCTCTTGTCTTCTTTCTAAATCTCTAGTGCTAATAGTTTATTCTGATTTGCCTCCTCGTGCCCAGTTTTCCTGAATTGCTGTAGTTTTTTTGTCCATTCTCTTTCTTAGTATTATTCTTGAGTTATCATAACATGCATTTGAAATGTAAATCAACTATTATTCAGAATTAAATATTTTATGTACAGAAACTGAAGAACAATGACCTAAGTTGTGTTACAGAGACTAGCCAGCTTCAGAGGTTAGAGTCCACATCCAAACTTAGTCCAAGGCTGTCCTATGTAGACTGTACGTTCCCTGTCTATGAAAGAGTGAGCCATGGAATTTTGAACCCAATTTTATTTTATTTATCTCTATAAAAATTCACAACACTAACCTCCAGCATTATAGAAGGATATTAAATTTTGCCTTCATTTTAAGAATTATTTCCCCCATGACATTTATATTTGGCCAAAAATAAATAACAATAAGCCAAAGTTCACTGATTTAAGCCTGTTTAATTTGGTAAATTTCTCCAAATTAGACATATATTGTATACAGTCTCAAAGAATTTTTAATAAAAGCATGTCACAACTGATTACTAGTGTTTAGACACTCAATCACCCTAGGAATCAAACTTCTCCCAATCTGATGGACTTTTTCCCTCTGTCAAGAATCAACTCATGGTGAAGAAATTTTGAAGGGATATCATTGGTCTCTGATGTAATTAGATGCCTTCTGATTTGTTCAAAAGGTTCTAGAAAAATTGAAATACACTTCACACTAGGGGTCAGCAGGTGGTATGTTGGACAAGGCCCTGGAATCCCACATGGCTGACTGCAGTTGGAATCCCAGATCTAGTGGCTTGAAAAATCACACCAGGCAAAGAAGTAATAATTAGAGTGAATTGACAGCCCTAAAAATGGGAGAATATGTTTATGAATTATGCCTCAGATAAGGGACTCACAGCTAGAATATACAGAGAACTCAAGCAGCTTACCTAATATATATGTATATATATATATATATGTGTGTGTATATATATATATATATATCCTGTAAAATATGCAAAAATTAGTTGAACAGATCATTCCCTAAGGAAGACATATAAACAGTCAAAAAGCATAAAGCATATAAAAAAAACTGCTCAACATCTCTTATCATAAGGGAGATGTAAATCCAAAACTCAATGAGATACCACCTAATCCTAGTCAGAATGCCTAAGATTAAAAGAGAATAAGTGCTGGTGAGGCTGTGGTGAAAAGGGAACTCTCCTGCACTGTTGGTGGGAAAGAAAATTAGTACAGCCACTGTGGAGAACAATATGGAGGTTCTCTGTATGACTGAACTATCGTATGATCCAGCAATTTCACTCCTGGGTATCTACCCAAAGGATAGGAATACACTCAGTTGGAAAAGTACCTGCATATCCATGTTTACTGCACCAGTTCACAATTGATAAGACTTGGAACCAACCCAAATGTCTAAGAACAGATGACTGGATTGAAAAAGTGTGGCACATACACACTATTGAATACTACTCAGTCATAAAAAAACCAATGAGACCCTAGCATTTGTGAGAAAATGGATGAATATGGAAGATTTACTGCTAAGGGAAGCAAGAAAAGAGAGGGCATTGCATGTCCCCACTTATATGCCACTCATCTGCACTCTATGGTAGAAACTCAAAGATAGAAAGATATAAAAGCATGGAGAACAATTGTGGAAACTAAAGACAGTGTAGGAGGAGGTTTAGAAATGGAGGAGAATGAGAGGAAGGGAATCAAGAGGAAAAAGAAGAAAAACATTTAAGGGACACGAAAATGGAAAATAATCTGTTTATGATAATGTGTATGATAATACCTTTAACTGAACTAATATACTGTGTATTCATGCCAAGAAAATTCATTTTGCAAGGTGTAATGATATACAGTGGTTAAAAGTATTAAAAAGAAATATTAAAAAATCACACCAGACACGTGTGCATGGGTGCCCAAATCAAGGATAATGGAGAAGATGGGATTGTGACATGCTCATATCCCCCAAGGGGATGATTTCTTTTCCTCTCTCTGTTTCTCTCTGGTGAACATACATACCCTGTGGCCAAAAACCTAAAAATAAATAAATAAATTAAAAAAGTATGTACTTGGTTAATAAAACTACACTAAGGAAAGCACATATGGATATATTAGTGAGTGGGTTCTATAATGGCATTTTTGTATAACTGGTTTTCATTCAACAAGGAGTTGTAATTTCTACAACAGGATGTACAGAAACATTGGGATGTACAGATACATTCTGAACCAGGCTCACTTAGGGAAGAATGCATCCACTTTTGTCAGAATATAGTGTCACATGAAACCATGGGAACAAAGCAATATTGACTTATAATTTTAGCCAGCTCAGCTTTAATATATTCCTGGTTTGTTTCTTAGAAGCATGTTGAACTCTCTGGATAGTATATAATTACTATTACTCCTATTTGGGGGGAGGCTAAATTCCTTACTTTTCTAATCACAAAAGAACTGTGATTCTCCCCATTCTTTTGGAGGCATTTTGAAGAGGTACTTTTGCAAATATAGAGGAAGACCTTTCTTCACACAGTTCTTGTTCTTTACTTGAATATAACCTAACTAACAAGTGATTTGAGGTTGTGTATTTTCCAATTATTAAAAAAGTCTTTTCTAGGTTACCAAAAGAAATCCAGATGGCTGTATTTTTCTTCATTGCACAGCATCTTCAGCTCCTTTCACCTTTCTGAGATGTTCTAGATCTAGCATATCTCAGCTGAGTCAAGTACAAAAATGCAATGTTTTCATCAATCTAGCTAATGTTATGAAATTGTGTATGTATATGTGTGTATGTATATATATAAATGCTATATGTGTGTGTATACATGCATAAACATATATAACACATTTACCTATATAAAGTGGTTTTATGTATTAGGTTGTTGGGAAAGTATGGCATATTTTTCTATGCAAAAATGAGTCATGACTTTCCTGATGACCCAATATATATAAATACACACACACACACACACACACACACACATACTCACACATAATATCACTCACTCACTATTTTTCCTGAAATTTTGATATAAATTTTCAGTAATAAAGTCACACATTCTCAGTAATTCAAGTGGTCCATATCTCTGCCATAGAAGAATAACCTAAACATGGGCTTTTAAAGAAACCATAGCTCTGAGGCCAACAGATGACGTAGTAGTTAAGATGCTGGATTCCCACATGGCAAATCACTGTAAAAATCCAAGAACCAGTGGCTTGAAAAACATGCCAAGCCCATGTGTGCCTGCCCAAATTCCTGAGAGGAGAATGGAAGAGAAGAGATTGTGGTATGGATATCCCTCTAGGTGGTGATTTCTCACTCCCCCCCACCTCTAAAAAAAAAATTAAATTTCTTTTCTAGCATTCATAAGTTAGATAGATTTAGGCAAGTGTGATGGTTAATGTTATGTGTTTACTGGGCCATAGGTATCCAGATACTTAAACATTATTCTGGATGTTTCTGTGAGGGATGTTTCTTTTTAGATAAGCTGAATGTTTAAGTTGATAGACTGGGTAAAGTAGGTATCCCCCGCCCCACTGGAGGTGGAACTCATTCAATTAGTTGAAGGCACGAATTGAACATAAAAGCTGATCATCCCCTGAACAAGAGGGAATTCCGTCCACCTGGCTGACTTAGAGTTGGGACATAAGTTTTTCTGGCCTTCAGACTTGAATTTAAACATGAGCTCTTGTGTCTTAAGTCTGCCAAACTTTGAACTAGAAATGTAACATTGGGTTTTATGGTCCTCAGGCCTTCAAATTCAGGCTAGAAGTATACCATCACCTCTTCTTGGTCTATTGTTGCCAACTATAAATCTAGGGATTTGTTGACTTCCATAATGACTTTAACCAATTCTTTATACTCTCTCTTTCTTTCTCATAGGATAGCTTATCAATTTTGTTTCTCTAAAAAATCCTGACTAATACAGCATGTTACTCAAACTTTTCCAACTTTGTTTTGATTACCTGTGAAAAAGAGATAATATTACCAATTTGCAAGATTGTTGTAAAGGATATAGGATCAGGAAAGTAAAGTATCTTACACAAGGTAAGTATTTATTAAAGGTAGCTACTATTATTATAGAGATAACATTGCAAAACAGAGCTCTCTTTCAGGTCTTAATCTTTTAAAAATATAGTTTATTGGGACCAGCAGTTAGCGTAATGACTATGTCGCTGGACTCCCACGTAGTCGACCGTGGTTCACGTCCTGGACCCAGTGGCATAAAAATCACGCCGGGCATGTGTGTGTGCGTGCCCAAGATCCCGAGAGGAGAATAGAGGAGAAGGGATTGTGGTGTGGCCATCCCCCCGGGAGGGGATTTCTCACTTTCTGTCTCTCTGTCTCTCTGTCTGTCTGGCGAGTGCATGTGCACTATAGCAAGCAAACAAACAAACAAACAAACAAACAAACAAACAAACAAACAAACAAACAAACAAACAAACAAACAAACAAACAAACAAACAAACAAACAAACAAACAAACAAACAAACAAACAAACAAACAAACAAACAAACAAACAAACAAACAAACAAACAAACAAACAAACAAACAAACAAACAAACAAACAAACAAACAAACAAACAAACACACAAACAAAAAACTCTCCACACCCCCCCCAAAAAGTTTATTTGTCTTTTAGTTCTTTAAAAATTGAAAATATCAAGTTCTGCTGCTAAAAAGAATAAACAAACAAATGAGTAAAATCCAAAACCCATCTCCCCAACTTCTTTTAAAGTCACAGAGAATGAAGCATCTGCAACAGGAGAGATGCATACAGAGAGCCAGGAGGAGACAATGCAAAATAAACACCCCCAAATAGTTAGAAATTGTTCAACATAAACTGTTAAATACAGGACAACCCACAAGTGAATGTAAGCAGTGGCAGTGATAAGAAGCTGTGTTATAGACATAGACACCCTCTTCTTTTCAAGGCATGCCTAGTTACCTCCAAAACTAAATGTTGACTCCTTCAACCTCCCTCTAGATTTCAGAAGAAAAAGTATATGAGGCACAATCATTCCTCCTTTTGGATATCCAAGAAAAAAGGGCACAAGAATAGGAAATTACCTGTTGATGATGTAAATGGCAAAATCTTTGATTTGATGACTATGCCCTTCATGTAAAGATGTATAATGATTAAATAAACATTTTAAAAATGAAGATAATAAAATGCACAAAGAACACTGAAACAAAAGAAAGGAAATAAGCAGTAACTTTATCTACCACTGTTCTGTGAATTTGTAAGGAAATGAAACTGAGCTGGGGAGTGTCATTGCTTCCTATGTCTTTCAAAGCAGCAGAATCACTTCAGAATCTGCATAAATCAAGAAAGCAAGAAAATTCAGATGGCAATACCAGCCCAATCTGCCTCATCAGTTAAAGTTGCATGGTTTATCACAACTGCTGGGAAATGCTAAGAACCTTTCCTTGAGTATTGTGAAGGAGGAACTTAAAGGGTGTGAGGAAGGTCACAGCAATAAGTTAGGATGGAGGACTGAACATGCTGGTCAAGAATCATGGGACTGGTAGTTAAGGATCATCTTATACCAATGTCTTAGAAAGGCATATACCTCTAAGACAGCAGAGAACAAGCTTTTAGAAATCCTCTGTGTCTTAGCAGAAGGTGACAAGAGGAGAAAGGAATGAAATAATATTTATTAACAGTGAGAGTCTCTGGCCTTCTTCAGAAAGACCTCTTCCTTGTCATCTAGATTGAGACAGTGGCAAGTATCCTGGTGAGGCTGAGATTTCTCAAGTAGTGTCCACACAAATAGCCCTCAAACTCATCAATGAAAATGTAAAACCTCAAATAAGTAGAGGAAAAAACATTTTTTTTCAGAATTGTTTATTTCATTTTATTTATTTAATATTATTATTTAATTTGACCAGAGAGAGACAGAGAGAAAGGGAAAGTGAGAAAGTAAGTCACCAGGTCTGGGATTTGAACTTTGGTCCAGCACCTTAACCACCATACCACCTGCTGGCCCCCAAAAAACTATTTTTAATGCCATGTAAAAATTACAGGAGTTATCTAGAAGTAGAATGGAGATCAAGGCCCTAACTTTAAAGGAGTCAGTTCTAGTTAGTCCAATTTTTTCCTCTTTCTGACTTTTAATAGATCTTCCTAAAATCAGCTTTTTTTTAATAAATAATTTTTAAAATTTTATTTATTTATATGTTTCATGAGTCTGAGAGACAGCGCTTCAACAAAGTATTGACACTATAACCCACCACCAGCTTCAGCTAGCCCAGGATCATAGGCACACAGATACCTTGTGTCTCAGAGAGATCACCAGATGAGAATCTAGAACCTCCCCACATGGGTTAGCCTTGCTGAGCATCATGTTTTATTATCTGGCTCTAGTTAGTTTCTTTTGGATTTCTGGAAGAGTTTTGATACCTGCATTTTAAAATTTCTGGTCAAAATTGCTTCTTACAAAACTATTAACTTAGCAAAATAGCTAATGCCTCATTATGCTCTTGATTTTTATTTCTTGTTTCCCAGACTCCAACTTATGTGGACCTACTACTCAAGATTCAGGGAACTGGCTTTTCCTCTGTGACTTGTATTCCATAAACCTGGGCATCAGGAGAAATTATCATGAGAATCTGGGCTTTTTGGATTTCAGGTCAGGATCTAGCCTTGTGGTTGGAAGATGTAGGTAGGTCCACAGGGCCGTGCCAAAAGCATGTTCTATAAGGCCCTCTGAGGTGTACTCTGTCACTCCTTGTCTTTTTCTCCTCTCTCTCTCCTGACCACCCTTCCTCCCCACTCCAAGCCATACATCATTTTCTTTTTGTGGTCTTGTTTTACTATTCGGCGACATGATGCTGATGAGCCATGACTTCTCAAGTGCTCAGCCTTTCTGTCTCCATGTTATCAGCTATTTTTGTTTGTTTATTTTGCTATGAGGCATATGTGGTTGCTGGAAAGACAAAGGCAGACAGACAAAGAGAGAGAGAGCGAAAATGAGAAATCATTCCCCTGGCAGGCTGGACATGCCACCATTCCTTTTCCTCTCAGGATTTTTGGTATGCACATGCACATGACTTGCATATTTTTTAAGCTTTCAGGAACAGAATTCAAACCACTCAGCATTGTGGGATCCAGCCACCTTAACCTCCATATCACCTGCCGGCCCTATGTTATCAACTTTTTTTTTTAAGTTTTTTTTTTTTTTTTTTTTTGGACATGCGGTGCATATGCTTGCTGAATAGAAACAAAGACAGTGATAGAGAAAGTGAGAAGTCACCTCCCAACCACCACCAGGAGAGATAGCTAGGACGCAATCCCTTCTCCCTCCTCCACTCTCCTCTTGGGATTTTGGGCACATGCATACATGCACCCAACATGATTTTCAAGCCGTTGGATCCAGGACTTAAGCTGGATTTGGCCATGTAGGAGTCCAGCACTGTGACTACTATGCCACCCAATGGCCCTCCCTATTATCAACTTTCAAGTGGTACTAGTAACACCAGTCTTTGGGATTCTGCAGACAATAAAATAACACTAAGTATATAAAGAGTTTTGTAACCTGCTTGGTACATAGTAGGTGTACATAAATGGTAGTTATTGCTATGATGTGACTTGGAATAGAGTAGAACTTCTAGTGTGAGGACACAGAAAAGAGTAGTCCAGAAAGACATTGGGGAACACAGTCCTATCAAATACATATAGGCAAAGAAACTATGGTTGAAGTAGAAGGTCCTTTCACATACCAAAAACATGTGTATTGAAGGGCAAACCAAGGTCATAGATTGGGTTGTATGGCCAGAGGCAGAAGGAAAGAAGTACTGGAAATAGTATGGGTACAGGTGAAAAGAGGAATTAGCTAGAAGCATAGTCCATGTATGGCAAGATGGGGTCAGACCATGAGCAAAGTCTTGAAATGTGGCAGGTTGGCAAGTTTGTAAATTGTCACAGCCACAGTATGAAGGACCCTGGGTGCTCTTTGTTCTCTTTGTGGCATCATTGACTTAGTATGGATGATTGTGGCTGACTGTGACATATGGGAATCAAGCAGATTTCATTTTATTTTTTTTGCTTATCTCATAACTAGAAAGAGATTTCAGATTTGATCCGAGATCTTCCATAGACCAGCTGTTCTTAGAGCAAGCATTTCAACACATTACATATTCCTGTAGTACAAGCTTTATTGAAAATATTCAGGAAAAAAAGAGCTATTTAAACAACCTCTCAACAAAAGTCCCAAATGAGGGAGGACAGCATGTCTAGAGAAGCTGTGGGAGAGAATGTCTGAGTGCAGGCAAGAGGTAGGCATGAGAATGGAAAATGAATTTTGGAAAAAAGTGCAATTTGAAACCCCTTTGCCAAAAACATATAAATGTTACCTGGAGTCATGGAATTATTGAAGAGATGATGAATTATTTTAGTTATCAGAAGTGACATATTTAAATTTGTGTTTGAGGGTGTTATAAGTTGGAAGGGACTTAAACTGCTAGCTAGTAGATCAATTAGGAAATATTTCAATAGATGACAAGATATGTTAAGCAGTTCAATTTTGAAGGTATCAGTGACATTGGAAAGTAGAGATAGTTTTCACAGATATTAAGGATACACAAAGCAGGGGGAGTAAGAGGAGGAGTCATTAAATGAGTTAAACACATGAGAACCGATAGCTTCTGTTACCAAGAGATTCCCAAGTTGGCTTGAGACTATGCTTTGTCAGGAAAGTTTTGTCAGCTAATGTGCACCTTGCTAGAATGTAGCCTACTGCAGAAATTTCTAGGAGAAATCTACATGGACTTTCAAATTTGTGGAGTAGAATAAGAATTTCAGACTTTGTTGAATAAAGGTGGATTTGTCTTTGTAATATTCTTGCTCTTAGGTTGCACATTATCTGATCACTATTTATCCCTCTAGATTAAGAAAGCGTTGATGGACTCTAAAGCATATTTGGTTGAAAATCATAGTTGCACAACAGGAAATTTTTTTCTGATACTGAAAGAAAACATATTTTTAAGCTTTCACTTGAAAATATTATTTTAATAAAATAATTAGGCCATTCCACCATATTACAACATGCCTATAGGTACATGTTTGGTTTACATTGTCTACAAATATTCCTTTAAAAAAGCACCATTTGCAGTAATACACCCAGGAAAGCTGATTCTAATTTTTTTTGTGAGTGTTGATATGGGTATACATTTATCTTTGTCTTTTTATGTGTTTATGATGAAATGTTATTGAGCATTAAGAAATAAAAATCCTTTATAACTTTTTTCCTAAAATTGAATACAGCATAATATCAAACTTAATACCCTAACTGCAAACTCACAAGAGATGCTTTTACAATTACTTCAATGTTTGCAAGGTTATGACTCATGAACAAATTACTTTCATGGTTGGGTTGCGTTTATACAAGACAGGGTGTGAATTTTAAAAATGGATCAACAAGATGGGACAGATTTAGGTGTGGACATATTTACGTAATATGTTTAAATATGGGCATCGAGAAGCAGAAAAACAAATACTTCTTTTGGCAAGTTCAATACTTAAAGAAGAATTTATACACTATAGTATTAATAAACATTTATGGAGATTGAGTCAAAATTGGCATCAGGTAGGATCCTGGCAATGAACCCTTCAATAAAACAAGTTGAAAGTTAGTGACACTTTAAATCCTTAAGAAAATATGGAATAATGCCACTTGCAAATCCTTCATGTACAATAGATGAGATGTATGCTCATTCTAAATGGCAGGCCACGCAACAGTGGCAAAAGGAATTAAACTAATAATGGCAGTGTAAATCTGTGAAAAAAAGGAAATGACCATGAAACCTGAGAAATTAAAATATTATAGCTGTTTCACACCTGGTAATACACCTTGTCCCCAACTCACTTTGGTAGGTGTCATGCTGCTTGTCCTGTTTGATGCTGATTTATCCTTGTCCAAATATAAGCCTATTATTGTAATACGTCTTACCTACATTTGGGTCTAGCATCCCTCAGACAGATTTTAAGAACAGACAAGAAAATATGCCTAGTGCAGTTCTTATATACACTACCCTTTTTGGAGGGCTGACCAAAGTCTTAAATAACTCTTCCCAGAACATTGACTAAAGGCCAGAAACCCAAGTGTTCTTCATGGTTCCAAAACTATACCGAATATCTCATAACCAACTCTGCCCACGGGCAAGGCCAGCCTGATGATCACAGGCAATCTCTGAGCAAGTTCAGAATTGTGCACTAAATAGGACACTGCGAATTACCATTTACATTGCAGCTAAATTGGTCTTATTAAGAGATTAACTATAGGACAAAGAATAACTCCTAGAGGCTTAAGAACTTTCTTTTAAAATCTATCCCTAAGGAGGAGCCCAGAAAAAAGAAATATCATCCATTGAATATATTCAGGTGGGGTGGGGGTGGGGAAAGGCATAGGGAGATTATATAACAAGGAAAAAGTGGTCAGGTGTACTATACAGATGTGTACTCTAGTAAATGTCTCTGTCTCTGTGTGTGTGTATTTAAACATTGATGTGTATATGTATACATGTTCATGTGTATGTGTGTACATATACATACACACATATGTTTGAATTCAGCATTTTGTACATGAGCTGAATCAAGTAAATGTTTGCTCCATATTATACTTTCACTTCCCTATTTATTTTTTTTGTTTATTTTAAAAGTTTATCCATTTATTTCTATCTTAGGAGAAGAGAGAGAGAATACAAATACCTCAACAGGGTCCCCATGCTGTGACCTACTCCCAGTCCCAATCAGCCTGGATCATGCGTGTGCGCACAAAAAATGAAAAGTCCTGGGGATATGAACTAACCACCTTCCCGTGTGTGTCTGGCATCTCAGAGTGCACCAGTGGCTGGCCCCTGATCTTTCTTTTTTAATTTGCCAGAGGGAGCATACGTTCACTGGAGAGAGAGAAAGAGAGAGGGAGAAAGAGAGAGGAGAGAGAGCATGAGAACGAACAAGCCCCATGGGGGATGGTCATGCTATACTTCCCTCTCCATTTCTCCCTCCTTTTGGGATTTTGTAGGGGGTTTCTCACACACACTGGCATGTTTCTCAAGCTGCCAGATCAGGACTCAAACTGCTGGGTCAATCATGTAGGATCCAGCTGCCATAACCACCACACCACCAGTTGGCCCCAACTTGCTTTCTTTATTGGAATTTTTTGTTACCAATAATTAAGGGACTAGACCACTGAATGATACTTGTTCAAACTCAAGTCAGACTTTTGGAAATTCCAAGTTTATAGGTAATTAATCACCAGCATGCTTTCAAAGGTTTTCAGAGAACAGCTTCCTCTTCCCTAGAAATGCCTACTAAAGAAGGATGGTACAAATACTCTCCTCCTGAGCTCCTTAGTATTCTTGCACAATATCCAGAGACAATGATTTTTCCCTTCTGACTTTTAACTTGTAGCTACTTCTCTCCCCATTTTGGGAGGCAGCTGTGTTCAGTGCTCTCGAGGTTCTAACTCGCCAGCTTCTTTCGAGATCTGGTTCTGCATTAAAGTTTCTCCCAAACATTGGAGATTGTTTACAGAGTTTAAAGTTTTCTGTTGATTGTGGAGTATTAGCTAAATGATCCCTTAAGATTTCTTTGGAAGGAAATGATCATGCTACTGACATTCACTCTTTCTTTTTTTTTTTTTTGGAGAGGTGTCCCCCTCCCCCCCCATAGGGCATGTGCGCTCGCCAGACAGAGAGAGACATAGAGACAGAAAGCAAGAAATCACCCCCCAGGGGGGATGGTCACGCCACAATCCCTTCTCCTACATTCTCTTCTCGGGATATTGGGCACGCACGCACACGCGCCCGGTGTGCTTTAAGCCACCGGGTCCGGGACCGCGATCGATTATGTGGGAGTCCAGCGACATAGCCATTATGCTAACTGCTGGTTCCCTGACACTCACTCTTTTTAAGTTCTTATATTTCACAAAGTATATCCACAGGTTTGTATCACCACATTGAACTAAGCACTCAAACTCAGGTACTCGTGGTTATTGATAGACTTTTCATATGTCACAACCATAATTCTGATCAGCATTCTGGGCATCCCCCTCTTTGCCCTTTATGTGCACATAGTCAGTCTTGTTCTGTACACCTTTTCACCAATTTCTGAATCATCTTTCCATCTTAGACACCATCACACTAGTTGAGCCACCCTCTTTCAATTTAAATATTACAGAAACCTTCTCTTTTGTATCCCCTTTCCCACCATTGATCTCTCCTTACCATTCTTCATACAACAGTCAAAGTAACTTTGAAATGTACATCTTGTTATTTTGTTTTCCTAGTTAAATCTCTTCCAAGGACTCCTGATTATTCTTAAGATAAATAAAAAAAATCCTTCTTATGTTTTACAAGATTCTATATAACCTAGGACCTGCTTACCTCAATAATCTCATCTTTTATAATTTTCTCTTTTGAGCTACATACATCTTTAATGAATGTAATATTGATGTTACTGAAATTAATTATAAACAACAGAAAGTATAGACCCAAATTCATATCATAGATCTTTCTTCCCTAGAGTTAAAATCTTAAGTTTTATCAAGTAATGTTTTTTTTTCTTTTTTTTTTGAGAGTTTTTTTTTTTTCTTTTAGTATAGGGGACGTGCATTAGCCATTAAAAGAGAGAGAGTGAGAGAGAGAGAGAGAGAGAGAGAGAGAGAAAGAGTGAGAAATCACCCCCCAGGGAGGATAGCCATGCTGAAATCCCTTCTCCTCGATTCTCTTCTTGGGATCTTGGGCACGCACACATACGCACCCACTGTGAGTTTAAGCCAGCAAGTCCAGGACTCTAACCACGGTCGACTACAAGGGAGTCCAGTGACATAGCCATTACGCCAACTGCTAGTCCCCCATATAATGATTTTTATAACCTCTCTGGATTTGGAACACATTATATATATAATCTGAAACACTGTCTATGTACAAGAAAAACACAGGATTCAGATCTTCTCTTACACCTGATTTAAGCCCCTGATTTTACACTTATTTCCTGTGTGATTACACTGATAAAAGAAACCCATAATTAGACCTGCATATCAAGTTTTACTAATTAAATTGCTCTTGTGTTTCTTTCTGAACTGTATGATACAGGATAAACTTATAAATAGGTCTTGCTTCTCTTTTCTTCATATCATCCTTCAGAGACTCCAATTAAAAAAAAAATGTTAATGGGAACTGGCAGTTGGCATAATGGCTATGTCGCTGGACTCCCACGTAGTCGCCCGCGGATCGCGTCCCAGACCCGATGGCTTAAAACTTACACCGGGCGCGTGTGCGTGCGTGCCCAAGATCCCGAGAGGAGAATGGAGGAGAAGGGATTGCAGCGTGACCATCCCCTCTGGGGGGTGATTTCTCGCTTTCTGTCTCTATATCTCTCTCTGTCTGTCTGGCGAGCACACGCGCCCTGTAGCGAAAAAACCTCTCAAAAAATATGTTAATGAGAGTAATTTATTTACATGTTAATACATATGTACTAATTTATTATGAAATAAAGGTGAACACACTTCATGCCCATATATATAAACATATATAAATAAATATGTAAACATATAAGTAATATATATGCAAATAAGTAAATATATAAGCAAATAGCAAATATGTGTATTATATATATATATATTTAATTTCTGAATTTCATTTATATTACAATCTGTAAACATGGCTGTTGAAATTTGCTCTTGGATATAGCTCTTGGGTCTTTCTGAAAATAAAAATGTTATCTTTGGGCTAAGTCTGATAACTAATGACTTATTTCTCAGGCTTAAAACTAAGAAAACTTCCTCCAGTTACTTGTTTCCTTTTAAAATTTAGTTTCTCACTCTCCTACACTGTTGATGGGAATATAAATTAGTACAGACACCATGGAGAACAATATGGAGGTTCCTCAAAGACATAAAAATAGAACTACCATACGATCCAGCAGTTCCATTCCCAGGTATCCACCCAAAAAATAGGAATACATTCAGTCAGGAAAGTACTTATACATCCATGTTTATTGCAGCATTTTTCACAATTGCTAAGGTATGTAATCAACCCAAATGTCCAATGGATTGAAAAAGGTGGCACATATACACTATGGAATACTACTCTGTCATTACAAAGCAATGAGATCTTGGCATTCGATAGAAAGTGAATGAATATGGAGTATTTAACCCTAAGTGAAGCAAGCCAGACTATAAAAGGGGGCATTGTATGTCCCCACTTCATATAAACTGAATGTTCACACTTTATAGCAGAAACTTAAAGATCAGAAGGCATAAAAACATGGGAAGCAACTGTTTATTACAGTTGAGAGAGAGTGGGAAATGGAGGGGAGTGGGATTAAGGGAAAGAAAGAACAAGTAAAATATTCAAAGGACAGCAAAATGGAAAAATACTCGTCGATGATGATGCATATGGTGATTTCTTTGACTGGACTAACATACAGGATATTCATACCAGGAAAATCCATTTTTGATGTTCTAAATATATAGTGATTCAATGTAAAATGTAAGGCAAAAAATTTGGTTCCTCAAATCATACGTACATATATTACCATAGCAAAATGTGTAGATAATGCAGATAAAACAGTATCCCTTCTTGACAGTCCCATCTCTGTCTTCTAGTCTCATTTCCCTTTATAACAGTAAAAATAATTAAATACAAATGCATTTTTGCCCACCTTTAAAACATGTTTATATGTAGGTGTACATATAAAATAATTTTTGGAACTTTTTGGAACATGAAATGATATTATATGTACTGACATGTAATGTTACTCATACTTATAACTATCTCTTGGATGTCTCTGTATGTCTTCATTTCTATGAAGTACTGTTTAGTTTTATATAGTTCATATAGCCACTTGATTGTTGAAAAATGTTTAGATTGCTTTATATTTCATGTTATTATAAACATGCCACATTAAAAACTTTGTTCATGCCTTTTGTGCATGAAGATGCCAGGTTATTACTGGGTGGAAGGGAGTATATGTATATTGTCAAATTGCCATCCTTGTAGTCTCTAAATTAACACTTCTATCAAGAGTTTATGAGAATACCTGTTTCCACATATATTCATCAACATTTCATATTATTATTTAAAAATATTTTTTAATCTGATGAATTTATGAAATGGCACATATTCTATTAACTGTTTATTTTAAGTTAATATTCTTTCATGGGCCTACTAACATTTGCATTTCCTCCTCTATAAATTTTCATCTACTTTTACTTTCTATTGGGTTGGATTAATTTCATTTTTCTTATCGAATTGTAGGAGTTGTTTAGGTATTTTGGATATTATATATTCAAATATATTTTTCTACTGCTTCCTTTTTTAAAAAATTAGTTTTTGCTATAGGACACAGGTGTTCACCAGAGAGAGACAGATACAGAAAGAGAAAGAGAGAGGAAAAGTGAGAGATCACCCTCCAGTGGGGATGGCCATGCTGCATCCCTTCTCCTCCATTTTCTGCTTGGGATTATGGGCATGCACACACACACAAGGCTCATGCAATTTTTCAAGTCACCATGCCCAGGACTTGAACCTCAGAGCTGGCTATGTGGGATCCAGCACATTAACTTCATTGACACCTGCTGGGCCCAATTTCTTCTTTTGTTTTAGGAAAAAAAACTTATTTATGGCGTCACCTGTGGCCTGCTGACTAAAGAAGCTGGATCCCACATGACCAATCATGCAGTTTGAGTCCCAGACCTGAAGGCTAGAAAAGTATGCTGGGCACATATGCCTATATACCCCAAATACTGAAAGAGGACAAAAATGGGGAAGAAGGGATTGCTGTGTGACCATGTTCCATAGAGGGTGCTTTCTCACTCTCTCCCTGTCTTTCTCTGTTTCTCTCCAGTAAGTGACTTGCTTTCAAGTGTCTAATGTTCCCACTATTAGTGGTGAAGCTGTAACTCTAGGCTTCCATTTTCATTTCCCTGCCCTTACTCTCTTCATTTCATATCCAATAAAATATGAACCTAATCCATATTGCTCATAACAGATACCAGAAATTACTTCTTCATAGTTCAATAAAGGATATTGCTAAGAAATAAATTGCTTGAACCCAAAATGTTAAGAGTTACCCTTGATTCATCTCTTGCTTCCTCTTCCTATTTTTCTTTTAATTCTGCTATAGGGCATGTGTGCTCACTGGAGAGAGAGACAGAGAGAGAGAGAGAGAGAGAGAGGTCACATTCTATGGGGCATAATCATGCTGCAATCCCTTCTTTTCTATTTCTCCTCCCTGTTGTGAGGAGCATGTGCCCAGCATGTGAAAGAGCTGTAAGGTCTGGTACTTGAACCATGCAGTTGGCCATGTGAAATCCAGCCACCTTAATCACCATGCCACTGGCTGGCCTGACTCATCTCTTTTTAAAACTATGCACATCTAATCCTTTGACTAGTTCAGTGAGTTGTCTAATAAATATATATTCATAATTCCTTTCACTGGATACCTGCTTATTTTCTATTTCTCTTACTTAATGAGCAAAGCCACCATTATCTTTTGCTTGAACTACTGTAAAACCTTATTCTAGTGATTCATTAGTCTTTTTGTTTTTCCTCTTGTTCCCTCAATTCCACTTGTTACCTAGTAGACAGGGTGAGATATATTTATCTATCTCTAAAAGTAGTACCCCTTATCAATAAGTGTTATGTTTCAAGACTTTAAGGGGATGCCTGAAATTGGAAATAGCATCAATACCTATACATACTATAATGGTTCTGCCTGATAATTCAGATGGCTACCAAGTGACTAACTGGCCAGTAGTGAACACAGTGTGAATACACTGAACAAAGGGATGATTCACACCTGAGATAATTCACACCCTAAAATGAAATGGTGCAAGATTTCCTAAAGCAATTCAGGTGGCTTGCAGTTTAAAACATATTGCCTAGTTTTTGGAATCTTTGATTTGGAGTTCTACTTGAAATTTTCAGATTGCAGTAGATTGTGTGTAATTGAAATGGTAGGTAACAAACATACAGATAAAGAGACTACTGTATGTCTATAATTTATCACTTATATAATCTAATATGTCATTATCTATCATCTATTTATCTACCTAACCTATTCTATCACCTATCTATATCTATCTATCTATATCTGTGTCATCAATCTAACACGGTTTAAATTATATCAAACCACTCTCTTGTTTAAAACAGCTGCCAATAACTTCCCACATTGCTTGGTATGCAATTCATGCATGTGCCTATGGCCTTCATGATCTGGCCCTTGTTTTCATCTCTAATTCATTTTCTATACCCTCCCACTTGTTTGCTATGGTCCAAGAACACTGGGGAAACTCTAGGAGACATTGGAGTAGGAAAAGACTTCTTAAATAAGATCCCCAAATCACAGTCGATAATCCCCAAAATAGACCTGTGGGATTACATCAGACTAAGAAGTTTCTGCATGGCAAAAGACACAGTAATTAGTGTGAATTGATAGCCCTCACAATGGGAAAGTATTTTTGTAAACCATGCGTCAGATAAGGGACTGATAACCAGAATTCACAAGGAACTCAAGGAGATGTTCTGATAAAAGACGATCAATCCTCTTTTAAAAAAATTTTATTTCTTCATTCAATTATTTTAATTTGACCAGACACACACACACACACACACACACACACACACACACAAAGAGAGAGAGAGAGAGAGAGAGAGAAAGTAAGTGAGAAATTAAGGCACCAGATCCAGGACTTGAACCATGGCCTGCCATGTGGGAGTATCCTGTGCCTTAACCACCATGCCACCTGCTGGCCTCCAGTTCTATTAAAAGATGGGAGAATGAGTTGAAAAAACCACTCTCTAAAGATGACATACAAATAGCTAAAAGGCATATGAAAAAATGCTCAACATCCCTCATTGTAAAGGAAATGCAGATCAAAACAACAATAAGATACCACTTAACCCCAGTCAGAATGACTAAGATTTAAAAAACAAAAAAATGATAAGTGCTGGCGGTGGTGTGGTGAAAGGGAAACTCTCTTGCACTGCTGTTGGAAATGTAAATTGGTCCAGCCACTGTGGAGAACAATTTTGAGATTCCTCAAAAATCTACAATTAGAACTACCATATGATCCAGCAATCCCACTCCTTGGTATCTACCCAAAGGACAGAAGAATACTTAATTGGAAAAGTGTTTGCACTTCGATGTTTATTGTGGCACTATTCACAATTGCTAAGTCATGGAAACAACCCAAGTGCCCACGAACAGATGAATGGATAGAAAAATTGTGGCACATATACTCAAAGGAATAATATTCAGTCATAAAAAACAACAAAACCTTGGCTTTTGACAGGAAGTGGATGAATATGGAAGATTTACTGCTGAGTGAAGCAAGCCAGGCTATGAAGGAGAAGCATTGTATGTCTCCACTTAATATATACCCAGTGTCTGTACTCTATGACTGAAACTGATTGACTAAAGGTTATAGAAACACAGTAAATGGATGTAAATACCAGATATAGTGTGTGTAAAAGAGGAGGGTATTAGGAAGGACATTTAGAAGAAAAATAGGGAAGCAAAGCATTAATGGCACAAAAAAATGTGATAGTATCTGTTGAAGATATTTTGTAGTTTTATAAACTGTTCTAGGGAGAAATGTTCACCTGTTGAAATATCCATTTTGTAAGCCAAATAATAATGTGATTGGATGTATAAAAGAAAATGAAATAAAAAATATTAAAAAAAAGAATATAGACATATTTATTTCATAAAAAAATTCCTTATTTTATTTATCAAATGGTTAAATGAGTAGTGCTAGTGGAATTCACCAACTCTACACAGTTTAGTCTGCCCTATATAGGCAATTACCCATATTATAAGCAGCAAACTTGAGCTAGAGACAAAAAAGATAGCCCATCTCTATTAGTCCAATACTAATGTTTGTCTACTTCTGGAACACAGGATTTAAGTTTATCTAAATCTGTAGACAAGACTTTCTTACCAACCAAATAATCTTCTGTTGTTTACAAACAATTACAATTCAGAGTCCTATTTAATTTGCACATGAAGACAAACAGAAAGAGAAAGAATTAAAATTCTTAGAACTTGTAGTATAAACTCTTGGCCAGTGAGAAGCCATAGCTGTTACTGAAAGGTTCTCCTTGGTCTTCTCAATCATTTACTCTTTCCTTTTCCTGAACTTAAACCAGAACGAAATTAATTAGGCTAGCAAGATTTTCTCTTGTTTAAAGATTAAAGTTAGGATGAAAAACTATACCAAAAATTTTTCTCATGTCAGAGCATAATACTACTCAAATTTCAGCCATCACTTCAACTCTCTGTAACACTTACTGGGACATTGTTGCAGGTGGTGAGTGAAAGACCTTTAATCTGAGCAGAAGGCACTATGGTATTAAGGTGGAATGCTTGACCTTATAATTTGGAAGGAGAAATCTACTATAAAACTAAGTTCAGCACCTCCAGATTCAAGATACAATGAATAATATGCAGCAGATTCTTCTCCTAATTCCAATTTCTCTCCAAATCAAAAAGTCAGTGAAGTCCTTAGCTTGATATATTCTCAGGAGATCTGGTTTTATCTAATTTTGGATTTCTTCTCTTGCTTTGAGTAACTTCTGATTTTTTTTTTTTTCTATGTCCCTTGGTCTTTTTGTACCACATTTCTTTTCCTTTTCTTGTATAAGAACTTTACAATGGATTCTTAACAGCATGTGTAAAGGAGCCAGATACCAGGAATCTGTTATCAGCTTGGTCAGTTCCTATGCAGATTTTCATGTAAATCACTTTTCCCCTTCTAAACTGGATTTATATAACAACTTCAAGGGGGTTGAAGTGAAGATTAATTGAGTTAAAAAATGAAAATTTAGAAGGGTGTCTAGCATATAGGCAGTACTTATGTGCGTTTTAGCTACTATTGTTTCCACACGGTTTAGTTACATCTGCATTTGTTCAGATTCTCTTTTTATTAACCAGTGCTTTCATCAGTATTCTTTTCTTTAAAGGTTTATTTATTTGTTCCATGAGCAAGAGAGAGAGATAGAGAAGGGGAAAGAGAGAGAAAGAAAGAGAGAGAGAGAGAGTGAGAGAGAGCGAGCAGTAGGGTCCAAATGACACAATCTACCCCAGCCTTCAGCCAGCTCTGGATCATGAGCACATGAATGCCTGGCATACTCAAGCATCCTGGGAACCTTTGCATGTCAAATTACTTCGCAGAGTGTTAATTTTACTTCTGCACCACCATCTGGCCTCCTCAACCGTATTCTTTTTGTTTATTTATTTATTTGGAGAGAGATTTTTGCTAAAGGGTGCATGCGCTCTACTGGAGAGATGGAGAGTGACAGAGAGACCAAAAATAGAGAAATCCTTTCCCTTCCAATGGGTATGGCCATGCCACAGTTCCTTCTCCTCTATTCTCCTCTTGGGATTCTGGCCATGCATGCACATGCAGTGGCATAAGTTTCAAGACTGTGGGTCCAGGACTCCCAGTGTGGGAGCCATGTGGGAGCCTAGTGCCTTAACCACTATGCCACTTGCTGGCCCTCTTGACAGTATTCTTAATGATATTCTCAGCATTATCTTTTGCTTCCCACCTCTACTTATTGCTCAAAACACAGTTTCTATAATGTAAGACATTATGATTCCTCTCCTGTCCAACAACCATCCCACCTTATCTTTTAAATAGGACTAACGATTCTTTTTCCCTTGGATGCTCCTGGAATTTTGAGGATTTGAATAGTGGCAGAGTGACAAGTAAACTGAAAATGGTTCGACCTGTTCGCTCCACTTGTAGCAACTAAATGAACTTCTCCAATAGCTCCTTCTAACTTAAACTCTACAAACTTTTACCTGCATTTTCTCTTAGTTCCGAGTGCATCTCTTACTTCCATTCAGTGAATTATCTTTTTACTCCAGCTGGAAGAATAAGTTTCTTTTACTCATAACCGATGAATCCTAGCTGATAGATTCCTTTTTTTCTTCATTTTCTTTGTTAACCACTGCTATTCTGCTGTCTAATCCGCAGGTTCAATGCCACCCCACTGTTCCGTTCCATCGTGTTTCTGTGTGCTCTGGCCAGCTGCCTCTGTGTTCTTTCCCACTGCAGCAATTGCAAGCATATTTCACTCTACTGCATTTGGCAGAAAGAATTGTTTCTTGATTAGTATCTGCACTGAAAACAGTTACTCAGTTGAACAAAATTATCAAAGCTGTACTAGACTTGTTTATAATGGCCTGCTTTTTCTGCAGCCCCTTCTATAGGAAACTGCTAAGGCTCTTGCTAACTAACGAGCAGGCTTGTTTTGGTGATGTACCATATGACCACGCCATCTGGCTGATACTTATTGGACCAGGCGATACTTATTGCATCTACCCCAAGGCAGCAAGTCCATGTTTCAGCAAGGCAGAAACCTATGGCTTGCATAGTCTGGCTCAAAAAATGTATAAAGAGCCAATCAGATTCATGTCGTAGGAATTTAAAATTGGGAAATAGGCCTGCTGAAGGCAGTTAACCTTAGGGACATGTATTAAAATGATGAATGAAAAATTGCTATTGTGTAGAAGGAACTGGTACAGTTACTCAGAGACACGTGCAAGCAGAAGCAGAAAAGGATCCTTGGAAGGCAAGTGGGCAAATAAAAAAGTCTACCAGAATTACATAAAAATGTGATCTTTCTGGAGCAGATAGGGAGACAGGTTTTTGATGGCGTTCCTAGTCTAACCCCTATGATGCCTGGTTATATATCACTGCTGCTCTCAAATTTCTGAGATCTTTATCCTTAAAATATGACATCCTATTACTTTCTTTCCTATATGTTGTGAAACCAAATGTCTCCTGAGTAAAGCAGATATTATGACACTTCTTATGTAACACTAATTAATTTGCTTCTTGGCAGTAAGTGGTGAGGATTATTTCTGTCAAAACACTTCGTAGTCATTGTGTACAAACTATAATAGCATGAAGATTTTGTTGTTATTTTTGTTATTGTTTATTAAATTACTGGCTTTGTGTATACTGCCCTTCTTTCTAGATTGCCTCTTCATTTGATTGTCAGACTCTTACTTGTTCTTCCAACCCTACTTACTCTCCACTTCTGTAAGTTCATTGCAGATCACTTGTGGAGTAGTTACTCACTCTTTTCCTTTGGAGTGAATATACCTTCTCTATATGCACGTTCTTCACTCAGACACTTTGGAAATAGTCTTTTGGTATGTGGAATTGGGGCAAACCTCTACAGTTCTTAAAAAACAGTTGACATTACCAATTAAAAAACAAATACATATATATGTAGAGAGCCAGACAGTGGTGCAGTGATAAAATGCCATGCTCTGTGACTCTGGCCCACATGAGAAGGCCGCAGGTTTCCATCTGGAAACCTCCCTGAATATGCCAGTATGTGTAGGCTCATGCCCTGGGGTTAGCTGAAGCTACATGTTGATTTTGGAGTCAAGACCCTATTGGGCAGTCTGTCTGTCTGTCTGTCTCTCTCTCTATGTCTATTCTTGCTCATAAAAGAAATCAATAAATTAAATCTACAAAAAGAAAAGACTATGACCTTTTATTTTTGCCATAGGCTGTGTGCACTCTCACCAGAGTGAGGAAAAGTGAGAAACCATCCCTAAGGGGGATGGCCACACTGCAATCTCATCTCATCCATTCTTTTCTTGGGATTTGGGCACACAGGCATACATGTCTAGTGTGATTTTCAAGCCACTGGGTCTGAGATTTGAACTGTAGTTAACCATGTGGGAGTCCAGTGCCTTAACCACCATGCCATCTGTTGGCCCTATTACTTTTTCCTTTTTTTGTGTGTATTTTCAAGGTTTCAAGGTTATAGGGCTTGCGTGTGCAATGGAGAGAGATAGAGAAAGATAGTAAGAGGAAAAGTGAGTAATCACCCTCCAGGTGGCCAGAACACAACCCCTTCTCTTCCATTCTCCTCCTGGGATTTTGGGCATGCATGTACACGCACCCAGCATGATTTTCAAGTCACCATTTTCAGGACTTGAACTATGGTCAGACATGTGGGATTTTAGTGCTTTAGCTACTATTCCACCTGCTGGTCCCTTTTTCATAACCATTTTATGTCCAACTAGGAAGTCAGAGACATTTGTCTTCTATAAATTTGTTAAATTAAAAGACAATAATGTGCTATGAAAAAAATTTAATTGACAAATAATAACTGTATACATATGATATACAATGTGATGATTTCATATATGTACACATTATGCATTATGTTATGATCACCACGATCAATTTAATTAAATATCCATTGCCACCCATATTTTACCTTAGATCCCTAGAATTGGTTCATCTTATAACTGAAAATATATAGCCTTTGGCCAATATACTCTTTACCATATCCTCAGTCTCTACTAACCACTATTCTATACTCTGTTTCTACGAATTCAACTTTTTCAGATTCTACATGTATTAGGCAGTGTTTGTTTTCAATGCCTAGCTTATTTCACTTAACATAATGTCCTCTAGGCCCACCCTTGTCACAAAAAGGCTAAATTGTCTTCTAATATGAATATATATCATATTTTAAAAAATCTATTCATTCATTGATAGTTAAGTTTATTTCATATTTTATTTTTGTGACTAACACTACAATAACCATGGGAATGCAGATATCTCTTTGATATACTGATTTCTTTTGTTTTGGACATATACCCAGGAGGGGGATGGCTAGATCATAAGATATTTCTATTTTAAAATTTTTGAGCAACCTCCATACTGTTTCCATAATAGCTTAATTTACATTCCCACTAACAGTGTGCAAGAGTTTCCTTTTCTCTGTATTCTTGCCAACACTCATCTCTTATCTTTTTGGTGATAGCCATTGTAACACATGAAATGATATATCATTGTGGTTTTGATTCACATTTCTTTGATGACTAGTTATGTTGAGCACTTTTTCATACACTTGCTGGTATGTCTTGGGAGAATTGTCTATTCAGGTCCTCTGTCCATTTTAAAATCAGGTTATTTGTTTGCTTACTATTTAGTTGGTTGTATTTTTTTTAACATATTATGAATATTAACTCCTCAGATATATGTCTCAAAAAATTTTCACTCATTTTGGTAGGCATCTTTTCATTTTATTGATTGTTTCTTTCATGTATTGAAGCTTTTCAGTTTGACATCGTCCCACATGTTAATTTTTGCTTTGTTATCTAGACTTTAGTGTTATATATAAAAAAAAAGTTGCCAAGATCAGTATTAATGAGCTTTTCCTCTATTTTTTTTTAGCAGTTTTATAGGTTGAATCTTATATTTACATCTTTAATCCATTTTGAGTTCATTTTTTGTTTATTATAAAAGACAAGGGTCTAGTTTCATATAATTGAAGGCAGATATCCTCTTATTCCAACATCACTGAAAATACTTTTCTTTCTCCAATGTGTATTCTTAGTGTGCTTGTCAAAGATTAGTTGGCCACTTATATATGGGTTTATTTCTGGGCTGTCTATTCTGATATATTGATCTATGTGTCAATTTCATGTCAGCACCACAGTAGTCTTGATTACTGTAGCTTTGTAATGTAGGTTGAATTCATGAAGCATAATACCTCAAGCTATATTCTTTTTTCTCCAGATTGCTTTTGGTGTTTGAGAACTTTTGTGGTTTCATACACATTTTAAGATTTTTTTCTCCTATTTTTAAAAAAATACCAGTGGCATTTTGATAAAGATGGTATTGAATCTCTACATTGTTTTGGATACTGCAACTTTTGTTTTGTCTTTTATCTTGGTTCTCATGACTTTAAAGTTAAAATAAAATAAGCGAAATGACCACAAACAGATGAACGGATTAAAAAACTGTGGCATATCTGGGGAATAACTCGAAACATACCAGATTCTTCATGAAAACCTTGAGGTGATTTCATCTATTATTATGTGCCTGAAAAATTGAAAAAGTATTGAGATTGTTGATACATTTAACTTATTAATAAATCTATGTGGGATAGACAAAATCTTTTCATTGAAGACACTTCTTTGAAAGCATTATGGGTACTTCATTAGTTACAGTAGTATTTCTGTTTTCTAATACTTCCTGAATAAGTCCCAATCTTCTGTAACTTTATTAAAAAAATTAGGCATTTCAAGTTTATTAAAATATAAATTTATTAATAATCTTTTATAATTGAGAAAAACTCTTGTAGTTATATTTTCTTTCAAAGGCCAATAAAATATTTATCATTTTTTTCCTAATGAATTTTTTGAGAAATTTTTTTTTTTTGTTAGCCTTTTAAAAGCACTTGGTCCTGGGACCAGCAAGTGATGTGATGGTTAAGGATGCTGGACTCCCCCTTGAATGACTGTGGTTTGAGTCTCGGACCTGGCATCTTTCATTCTTTCTTTCCCTTTCTCTCTGTCTTTCTCTCTTGCTCTGTCCCTGTCCACTCAAATTAAAAATAAATTAACAAACAAACAAATAAATATATAAATAAATTTAAGTAAAATAATTCTTTAAAAAGAAAAAAAAATCTTGGTATTAATTTTACTTTTTGTTTCTTTTTGTTCAAGTTTCCAGAGAGTGTGTTTGTTTCCTGGGGAGAGAGAGAGAGAAAGGAAGACAGAGAGAAAGAAACAAAGTGAGAAGTCACCTTCTGTGGGGAATAGTTATGGCACAACCCCTTCTCCATTTCTCCTTTTGATATTTTTGGCATGTTTTTTAAGCTGCCAGGTATGGATCTCAAACCATGATCAGCTATGTGATATTTAGAGCCTTAATTACCACTCCATTGGCTGGCCCTTACATTTTTATTCTACTGTTTTTCTGTTCCATAATTTATTAATTTTTTTGGTCTTTCATTATTTGCTTCTGCATTCAAGGTATTTTGATTTATTTGATTTTTGTTAACTTTTTTTTTTGTGGGTGGGGGGAGAGGATTTTTGCTATAGGGCGTGTGCGCTCGCCAGACAGAGAGAGAGAGACAGAGAGGCAGAAAGTGAGATATCACCCCCCAGGGGGTATGGTCACACCGCAATCTCTTCTCCTCCATTCTCCTCACAAGATCTTGGGCACGCACGCACACGTTCCTGGCGTGAGTTTAAGCCACCGGGTCCGGGACTTGAACGCGGTTGACTATGTCCAGCGACATAGCCATTACACTAACTGCTGGTCCCAATTTTTGTTAACTCTTAACTGTATTTTCATTAAGTGATTATTTCTTACTTACAAATGAAGAGATTTAAGATTAGGATTTTCTGAATACTTTGAAAACAAAACAAAACAAAAATCCCCGTAGGTAGGTAGCATGCACATTTAGTTATGTTAAAAGTAGTTTCAATTATTGTCTTACAGTATTTATTTTTTTTTTGACTCAGAGTTGTGATGAGTTGTATGTGTGAGAGAGACAGATAGAGAAAGAGGATTGAGAAAAAGAGAGGAGAAAAAGCAATTTTTAAAGAACTTTAATTTTGACCAATAAGTTCTTGTTTTATTGAATTTAGCTGCCTTTTAAAAATTTATTTATTTATTTATTTATTTTTCAAACAACAGTGGTGCAAGAACACAGAAGGTTGGCAATGTGCCTCCTCATTTTGATTTAGCATGACCAACCTTTTTGCTCATAGCATACACATGTCTATTTATTTCACCTCAAACTTGCTTTTTGAGGACTTAGTTGTCAACAGTCCCATTACCTGGTGATTCCAAGTCTATAAGGAAAAGGATAATAGTCATTTCTTATATCATTCTAATCACTGTAGTGGATTCTTAAATGTTTTCTGTGGCATAGTATTTCCAAAGATAGTGACAATAGATCATTCTTTCCTTTTAGGGATGTGACTTTAGCATTCTGCTTATGAATAAATGAAGTCACTTCCCCTTCCCTTGACCTTTGCTATTCCTGTGACCTACTATGTCCAGCGGGGTACAATAGACATAATAATGTGTAACCTCAGGGTCTATGTCCTCATAGGTCTTTAGACTTCTGTTTTTACCCTTGGAAAGATACTCAGCCTAAAAAAAACGAATGGTAACAACAGACCAAGACTATCAAGTAGAGAGACAGATCATGTGGAGGGCCGCCGCCAATATTGAAGCAACCCATCTAGGACCAGTGCTAGTCAAGCCTCCCTGTAACTCTCATCCAGTACTGTACAGAGTAAGAGCTAAACTTCTCTTAGGAGCTTGGCTCAAATTCATGACCTGCAGAATTGAGAGCAATAAGATGGTTGTTTTTTCAAGCCAGTATGTTTTGCTGTGAGTTCTTACACATGAATAGGTTATTAGGGCTGTCTTTTCTTCCCCTTGGCACTATGTTGCCTTTTAGGGCAGGAACCATGTCCAGTGCATTATTTTGGGTGTCTTTCTATAGTGCACATATTAGTTACACGGTAGTTGTAACTGACTGAATTAATTCCATCTCATATATCTGCAGACAATTTCTTAAAATTAGGTTGATAAAGTTCAGTGATTGTTAGTATATTTTTGAAAAGCAGCTTTTCCATAATTTGATAATTTAATGCACGACCTTATACAAGTCAATGGATCACATGAGGTCCTGATGCCATTAATCAAGGTCTCTGGGACAAACCTTCCCACAATATCTGCCTGGCAAAAACAAACAAACAAACAAACAAAAACAAACCTGGTGAAACTACAATTCCGTGTCCAGCTGTAGCTTGAACCACATAAAAAATAGATCATGAAAGTAAGTAAGTATAAAGCAATGGTAGGAAGAAGAGAATATAAACCATACCGATTGTATTTGTTCTGAATTATGCACCTTGTTCTTCTAATTTAGAGCAAAATAAATACTATGAAATTAAATGAAACAAACAGTATTTAAGTGACAATGTGGCTTCCATACATCGCCATATTTTCTATAACTAAGAAAACGCAAGTCAAGGAAACAACTATTAAATGACAGCTGTAGCAAATATGACACCATGAAATTCATGATCTTTTATCATAAGGTCAAAATGAAAACTAGTCTCAGTCGAATAGATTTCAAAGCAGATATGTACATGATTAAAAGTTTTACTGTTTCTTTCCTCTTTCTCCTTTCAGAAGATGGGCTAATCATGTATTTTAAATAATCAAAATAAAGAAGAATGGAATTGCCAAAATGAGCTTTTGTTCACTTTTCTTTAAGTAACTAAATTTAACTACATTTTGTTTGGTTGAATGCGGTTATTTTACTTTCCATTTCTGACAGCTACACATGGGAACTGTGTCTTTATTTATCTATTTGTGTTTATTCCATTATGTCTAAATAACAGCAGCTTGCACTGAAAGACTGTAAGGATTGTCTCTCTTTAGAAAGAAAGCCATTCATTAAAGTGCTTTACCTTTACTAAGAGACATGTTCTCAGCTGCATGATGGCTGCCAGCCAGAGAAGCAATTTCCTTTCCTTTAAAAGGGGTTGGAAAGCATCCGATTATATCAGGAAGAGGTATTTCAGTTTTCAAGGTGAAAGAACACTTGCTTCTTTTACAGATAATGGAAGAAATAAGATACATTAGTGAAAGACAGAGGGCATACCAATTAAAACTATCCAGGAAGGGTGGGACATAGTCTGTCTACAGGTTATCTCAATGTAAATGAGCAGAGTAGGGTAACAATACAGTCTTCTCCTTTACTACTTACTTCAGCTTTTAAGGCAGGTTTTTCTTGGACATATTTTCTGTACCACACTGATAAATCTAATATTTATTACTTAGAAGTTCTTAAATTTTGTTTTCTTGTCCGAGGCTAATATTAAACACCTACAATAAAAGTTACAACACTGGAAAAATTTATTCTTTATCTGTTTTATCCTAGTTCTCAGAATTTTACGAGAAATAAATCATGTGGTTCTAGCAACTAGTAGACATAAGAATAATAGCTACTGAAATTATGTTTAATTGTGAGTCTTTGATAAACTAAATGAAAAAAATGCTCAATCCATGTAGGATCTTCAATTAATATTTGTTGTATACCCTTTTCTGCATATTCTCTTAACTGTTACAGTCAAATAGAACTGTAATGTAAAAGGCTGGATGCATCTTACCATCTTACAATGGTAACATGCAATGCCTTGTGAGGCAGACTCACATGGGAAGGCTGCTGGTTTTCATCTAGAGGCGGCCCTGAGAATATCAGTCATGTGTGCTCCAATCTCGGTTGGTGGAAGCTGGGAGCGGATTGGGGCATCAGGACCCTGTTGAGGGATCTATTCTCTCTTGCTCTTTTTTTTTTCTCTCTCTCCCCTCTCTCTCCATCTCATTCACTGATGGAATAAATACATAAACTTTTAAAAAGAGAAATATAATATGAAACACAAATATGAGCTACTTTTGTCATTTTTAATTTTCTAGTACCCACATTAAAAAAAAGAAACAAAGAAAAGAAAGAAAAGAAAAGAAAAGAAAAAGGCCAACCATAGGAACATTAAAAAAAAAAAAAAGAAAGAAAGAAAGAAAAGAAAAAGGCCAACCATAGGAGGATAGTGGTAACACAATGTTTGTTTCAAGGACCATGACTTCAACTTTTGGTCTTTTTGGTAAATTTTTTCTGTGTCTAATTTGTGAGAGACACACACAATCCCCTGCCCCTGCCTGTGGAAATTTGCATGGATCTTCCTTACCTCATTATTACCACTTTGTAAGCCAGTATCTGCTTAGAAATTCAGCAATTGCCTGTGTTGCAATTCACACATTTACTACATTTACTTTTAATGTCCATTCCAATCTATTTCTCAAGGTAGCTATTTGACATTTTGCAACTCAAATTCTCTGAGTTTTGGTTTTGAAATTTGTAGAACAAGGGAGTATGAACTAGATCATTTCAAAAGTCTTTTGTACATACTTTTTTTTTTTTTACTCCAAGGTTCTTTATATTAAATCAGACTCAGCGTTGTGGAAAGTGCTGTCTTACTTAATGACTACTTTCCCCTTTACACTGAGGTATTTTTATATGCTTTGGATGTCTTAAATAAATCTTTTACTTGATATAGTTCACCATTTTTCCTTTTTCACGTATCACCTATATCTGAAGTCCAATCACCTCTCTAGAATTTTTGTAGTTATTTCATTCATTACTTTATCTCTTTCTAGTGTTTCTTGGATTTGTCATCTCCTTTGACTTGGACTACATATTTATGGATATGGAAAACAGGAGAGGCCTCAAGTTTGCATAAATAAGGAAACATAAACTAGACATTGGGAGAATAAAGCCCAAAGTTCAAGGCTGAAATTTGAAATGCATATTGAAGTAGGCAGTAAATGTTGGCCCGGTCCAGAAGACCTCAAAGAAGATGGAGCTAATGCAGAAATGTAAGAGGAATTTAATGTATCTTTTTTTCTTTTCCTACCAAATCGCTTTTATGCCTCTAATGCTCAAAGTATGAAACTCTCTGATTATGATGTAGTTTAAATGCCATAAACTTTTAGTTTTATAATCTGTTGCATAAGGTCTGTCTGTGAAATTTATATAGCCATCTGTGATTGTGGAATATTTTCAAAATATGCCATATGGTACCATTGCAACTGCAGCATCTCCAGGCCCCATGGAGAATTGAAGCATCATTTACCCTGTTAAGTATATAGGGTACAGAAGCCTTTTCAAGCTCAATAATGGTACTCATCATCCAGTAGCTTCCCATTATCTGCCATTCTGCAGAAGGTTCTTCCTGTTGCAGCCCTTCCTCAATACCCATGATTCAGTTCTCTCTACTGCTTCCATAGTTAGAAAAATAACTGTCTTCTTTTGTTTCTTTGGTTTTACCTTTAACATTTAGAAGAAACTAGATTATACATCCATATCCAATATAGAACAACTTTCCTAGTTGATGCTTTCAAGACTGCTATGTACTTTTTTTATATCTAACCTGGAGATGGCTGATCATCAGTCCATTCAATTGTAATAGAGTTAGTTATGATTATATAACTCAACACATAGCAAATTCTGTTCAAAAAATGTTTGAAGCTACTAATAAATTTTTGGTTATGTAAAAGTATTTAGAGTTTTATGGGTTTCTAGGTTAAGCACTGACTATTCTCCAGGAATCTTTGAAACCTTGGTATTATAAAATAAATAGGACATAAACTCTGTTTTAAAGGCTCTCATAGTCCAACATAGAAATGCACAATTTGTGGTTGTTAAACTATAGCTATGCAGAGGAATATGTGAAAGGATAATGAAGCAGTGGTTAGATTTGCTGGAAAGCCCAGGAAGTCTCAGGGAAAAGTCGATCTACAGTAAGTCTTAATTATAAATGTTCTCAGTGGGTATAAAGATAGGGTAAGGAGAGAAGAGGGCAATGCCATTCCAAAATCATGTTATAATCTGAATGGACACACAGATGTGCAGTTCAGAAGCTGAAAGAAATATATGGGGTCATCAGAAAAGTCATGATGTAGTTTTTCTATGTAAAAATGCGTCATGACTTTTCTAACAACTCAATATCATTGTTGGGGTAGAGAATGGAAGTGAAGTATAGCAATAAATAAGACAGGATAAGTGGCTAGTGGCTTTATCAGAGAAAACCATGTGCGAATGAATTTAGGCTTTATTCTACAGGTAATGAGAAACTTGAAAAGTTTCAAGCCATTGAATAAAATTATACAGTTTGTATTTTAGCATAGCTCCCTATTAGCAGTATATAAGATATATTAGAGATGCAGAAGTCCTAAGAAATGGAACTGGAAATGGAAGCATTCCCACTGTCAGTGAAAGTGCTGTTGAGTCTGAAAAGAGACAGCGATGGAGAGAGTGGATGGATAAGAAGAGTGACAAGAGAAGGGTTAACAATATGCTAATACATGTATAGGTGACTGACTCAGAAGGACTAACTGATTTGGGGGATATTCTGGGCTCAATTAATTCATTCGTTCAATTCTTTCATTTCTAGGAAGTACAGTAGTAGTTGGTTATCTAATTTAGCTAGCTGAGGGTATGGACGAGATTGTCAGAGACTGTTTTAGAGAAGAGAAAAGACCAAAGATAAAGTCCTAAGGCTTCTAAGCTTTAAGAGGTAAGAATGTAGAAAAGTCAGGGTTATTTAGAGAGGTAGGTACACAATCAAGAGAGAGTCACAAAGAGGTTGATGGGGACAACGGGTGCACATAGGTCAAATGAGGTAAGGACTAAAAACAAACCCGTTGGAAAAGAGTGACATTTCCTGAAATATTTGCAGGGCCACAGGGAAAACAAACTTAATTAAAGTCAGTTGAAGAAGTAGATCTGAGAAAAGGAAGACAGCAATTTTAGATCATTCTTTGTAGGCTTGGTGGCAAAAGGGGAGAGCTAGTCTAATGTGTGCAGTAGGAATTGATGAAGGGTTTTAGTTTTCTTGGTTAATTCCTTGATCTACATAATAAAAGAGCTATTCTGAGCTTGTTTCTATCCTACAAAGAGGAGCCCAAATCAGGAGAGCTAAGTTACACAGAAAAAGCATGTAATTTTTGGGCCAATTTCATATTGAGAATAACTCTTAGCTTGGAGGAGGGAAAACATAGCTTTCTCTAGTATTAAGGAGAGGTGATATGGATGAAGGCAAATTTTGACTTAACACCTGAACATGGGATAATATATGCGCAAGGGCTCCACACACATGATATGATTGTGTAATTTATCTATTTGCTCCAATCCATGAAATTTTCTTTTTTCTTGGAAGTTTTTTTCGTCAAGTTTTTCTTGGCACCAGAAAAATATTCTGAAAAAATCATTAACATTTTCTTGTTTTAGTTATTTCCATTGCCTATTACTTCATCAGCCTCAACACTGAATAGCCAGAGACCCACTTAGTTTTATGTTAAAGCTTCTTTCTTCAAAGAGTTATATAATTTTATTTATCATTCTTTTTTAATTTAGACAGAGAGAGACAGAGAGAGAGAAAGGAAAAATGAGAAAGTAAGCTACCAGGTCCAGGACTTGAACCATGCTTGGCCATGTGGGAGTCCAGTGCTTTAAAAGCGACCACATGACCTGCCAGCCCCATAATGGAGCTTCTTTATTCAAGACCAGAACTCTTCCAAGCTTGTTATGATATAGCATATCATTTCTTTAAAAAATCATGATGCTTATGACTCTTACAAAATTATTTCTTAAAGTTACCTTTTAAATAAATGTGGTAGTAAATACAATAAGTAAATACACAATTTTTATTAAAATGTACATTCCAGTATTTCTTTTTTTTTTGGAGAGATTTTCACTGTAGGGCGCGTGCGCTCGCCAGACAGACAGAGAGAGACATAGAGCCAGAAAGCGAGAAATCACCCCCCAGGGGGGATGGTCACGCCGCAATCCCTTCTCCTCTCGGGATCTTGGGCACGCACGCACATGCGTCCGGCGTGAGTTTTAAGCCACCGGGTCCGGGACACGAACCGCGGTCAACCACATGGGAGTCCAGCGACATAGCCATTACGCTAACTGCTGGTTCCCACATTCCAGTATTTCTACAAATATTTTAATGTAAACGTCTGTTCTCCTTTTCTTTATTTCTAACAATTTCAAAGTTTTCATCCATTTCTTTAGTGTTTACCTGTGGATTGCTTAAAAAAACAGTCTTAAATTATACTTTAATAATGTAGCTATACTCTTATACAATAGTTTTAGACATTGTGTATTGACATACTACAATGAAAAAATGCATATTTGACTTTTTTTATGCCCCAACTTTCTTCACTTTATTCTCCTAGTTTCCCTACGTGTTTTTTTGTTCAGCAATAATCAATTTGTACATTCTTATATGATTAGTATAAAATATTTTGTTCACAGTTAATTCGCATAAGGTATTATGATTGCATTTTCCTTCTTGGATATTTTCTTTGCTTTTATTTATTATTTATTTATTTATTTTTTGGAGAGGTTTATTTTTGCTATAGGGCGCATGCACTCGCCAGACAGGGACAGAGAGACAGAAAGCAAGAAATAAATCATCCCCCCAGGGGGGATGGCCACGCCACAATCCCTTCTCCTCCATTCTCCTCTTGGGATCTTGGGCATGCACGCACATGTGCCCAGCATGAGTTTAAGCCACTGGGTCCGGGACTTGAACTGTGGTCAACTACGTGGGAGTCCAGCGACATAGTCATTATGCTAACTGCTGGTCCCTTTGCTTTTATTTTTAATTGAACTAAAAACTGTGTATGTGTACATGTGTTTTGGTTGCTTTATTTTCAATATGCCTATCAATAATTCATCCTCAAACTCTGCTAAAACATAAATGACTTCTCAATGTTTTACACTAAGAAACATTCCCAGTAATTCCATCTTCATGGAGATATCCTTCCAGGAGGATTTTTTTCCTCCCGGTCTCCTCTGGGCTTATTGCTCCCTTGTCTTTTGTGGAGCTATTGGTATGTTGTGATCTCCCTTAATCATTATAGCAGAAAAACCATAGGCCATGCATGCACTGAATTTCCTGTGAGTAGGTTCCATGTCTTTCTTTGTTGCTGTTGACACTCTCGCTTTGGTGAGACATCGTCTATCAATTTCCTGAGAAAAGAGTTCATGGGAGATCAAGTTTGTGATAATCAGTATGCGTAAAAATGTCTTTTCCACTGTTGTACTTTATTTCCAATATAAATTATATAGAAGTGTAGGAGGTACTAGTGTATTCACTCCTAGTTTTTAAGCCACTGTTTTATTTTTGCATGTATGTGTGTGTGTTGTTTGGCATTTAGTGTTCCTGCTGTCAAGTGTGAGGCAATTTTGGTTTTTCCTCTCTAGAAGTTTTGTCTCCATGTTATAAAATTTAAAGTCATATGTTTTGGTATGGATCTTATTATTATGATTATTTTTAGAGTGTAGGTCATTCCATAGGCTTTTCACTTTGAATTTCAGTTTTGAACATTTTACTAAATTATTTTCTTGATAATTTGTTTACCATAATTGCTTCTATTCTCTTTCTGATTTTCCTTTCATTCAGATGATAAATCTCTTGATTGTTGCCCTACTTTTTTTAGTCCTATTTAGTTTTTTACATTTAGGCCTTTTATTCTAATTTCTTAGATATTTTATTAAGTTAAAATTCAAATTTTAATTTAATTTTTTATTTCTATCATATTTTAATTTCCAAAGATTTTTGATTTTTACTTTTCTAGATGTTTATTTTTAATATCATGGTGTTCTTTTCCATGAAACTAACTTTTTCCTCTCTGCAGGGTGCTAGAAGTTAAACACACATGTACACTCACTTAAAGTTTATTTTCTTCTTTCATTACTCTTATTTCTGTTTGCTTGATTCTTATCTTTTACCTTAAAGGTTTTCCTCAAATATTTGTGCATTCTCAGCTGCCCCCTATCATGTAAGAATGAGTCACTGTATATGTAATTAGAAGTTCATGGGGTTGTCAACTCATGTGCTTGCTTATTGGGCAATGTGGCCCTGCTGCTGATGAGTGAATTCCAGTCTGTTATTGTTTTTTCAGGTCTTTTCTCTTAGACTTGTTGGATTCTCCAGAGAAGAATTATCCAAACTCTTACCAGGAGGGTCTAACATTGGCTGGTAGCAATCTTAGAGTTAAGTAAATAGAAAGATCAGAGATCTTATGGTTTGGTGTGTAGCCCATTGAAGTTAACACATCTTCTCCTGGTTGTGAGTTTTCTGACTCCTTCTTTGTAGAAGATAAACCTCAGCTTTCTGCAGGAGAAGAGGTAGGTCCCATCATGGGTGTAGTTAAGGATCCAATTTTCTACTTAAAGATGTTCAACTATCTTGTTTAAACCTGTTTATCTTCAGGCTTACGTATACCTGGTGCTATCAATTCTGAATGCTTTCTTAGTTTAGTAGTAGAAATAATTTTGCTTCTGCTCCTAGATTTTCTCTGTAGTTGTCTTGGGATTCACCTTTCTCAGGGCTAAGGGATCTGTCTGCTTTCTGGCTTCTAAAAATTTGTGCTGTGGTTGTCTTTTCTTACATGACAATTGACTTTGAAGTCTAATGGCTTAAAATGTACTTTTTTGGGACCAGCAGTTAGCGTAATGGCTATGTCGCTGGACTCCCACGACTATCGACTGCAGTTCGCGTCCCAGACCCGGTGGCTTAAAACTCACGCCGGGCATGTGTGCATGCGTGCCCAAGATCCCAAGAGGAGAATGGAGGAGAAGGGATTGCGGCGTGGCCATCCCCCCTGGGGGGTGATTTCTCGCTTTCTGTCTCTCTGTCTGTCTCTGTCTGGCGAGCGCACGTGCCCTATAGCGAAAACCTCTCCAAAAAAAAAAAATGTACTTTGTTACTTTAGTAAGGTGTCGTGAGGAAAGAGTTTAATGTGTGTGTTGGTTCTGTTGTATAATTTTGATCATTTGGAACATATATATATATATATATATATATATATATATATGTTTTTGATATAACTTATTTATATATATAGTAATACTTAAAAATGCTGATCTAGGGCCAATCTGTGGGAGTGGTGGTTAAGGTGGCTAAATCCCACATTGCTGACTGTGTGATTCAAGTCCTGGACCCAGTGGGTTGAAACACACACTGGATGCTTATGTAGCATGTTCAAAATCCTGAAAGGACAGAGAGGTAGAGGAAAAGGGATTGGTGCATAACTATACCCAATGGGAGTGCTTTTTACTCTCTCTCTCTTTTTTTCTCTCTCTAGTGAGCACATGTGCCTTCTATCAAAATAAAAAGAATGAAATAAGATAAACTATAGAAAAAAGCCACCAATCTAAGCATGAAGATCACAACTTCTGAATATTTTGCAAAATTCAAAAACCATCATGTTTCTAAATGTGAAACTATCTAACTTGATAAAATTGAACTACGATCTCTTCAGTAACAAATAATCTACAAGTATTTTTATGTGCTTTGCACATCTCTTAATAACCATGAAGGGATTACAATATTCTCAGTAGATCAATTCCATGCTTCTTATTAATCATTCTAAGTTTTATAAGCTGGAAGTGCCAAAATATCTACTCATTGCAGCTGTGTATTCATGGTCCAAAACATTCTTTCCAGTATGACTTGGTTATCCTCGTCAACTTTGTAACAACCTACATATGTGAGGTGAGTGTAAGAAAATCAGTCCTGCCACCAAGAAGAGCAGATTTGGGCTCTAATGTGATTTTAGATTAGAAACAGTACACTAGTTATAAGGAGACTTAGAGGGAGTTGCTTATTCTATAGCAGAAGTGTTAGCAAAAAATGAAAAAAAGAATAAAGAACCTTTGAAACATTACTGCCCCTCGCTTTTAAGAGTGTGAATGAATATTTAGTAATCTCAAAGACCAGGTAAATGTTGAGTCAAAGAAATAGACATAACAGTAACTGTTAAAATTAAGAAAAGAAGATGGTAAAAAATCTATGTTTGGTAATATCAGTCACTAGATTGCCTTTAAACTGAGTAGCAAAGTGTAAATTATGATAGAAAAACGGCCTGCATTTTTGTAAGAGGCAATTCTGAGGCTTAAGCAGTTTCTATATAAGAGTTAAAGCAGTCCACGTCATTGAATGGTTTTTATAGGAGATCTTAATATGGGAAAAGAAATTGAAGAAGGTAACAGAGTTCCCCTGAGGGCTAACCATGTTTTTGTAAGTTAAAGGGACATGTGCCCAAATAAGGGCTCACTCTGATACTTGAAAACCTCTGAACAAAATTGAGGTTAGAAGGAAATACCATTTTTCTAAACAGCCTTCTTCCTGGTAAGATTACATTAATTCCTTTTTTAAGTTGACTCACCAGAGAGAGAGAGACAGAGATATTGAGAGGGGAAAGTGAGAAAATACCTCCACCCCCATGGGGAATGGTCACGATAAAAATCCCTTTTCTTCCATTTTTTCCTCATGTTGGGATTTTAGGCACACACACACACACACACACACACACACACACACGACTGGTGTGTTTTTCAGGCTGCAGGATCCATGGTTCCAACCATGCTGTTGGCCATATGGGATCTCGGAGGCTTAACCACCATGCATCTGACTAGCCCCATTAATTTCTTGTAAAAAAATTTACATGAACTTCTTTTTTCTAAAAAGTTTATGTATCTTGTGACACTTGGCTCTGTATAAAGAAAAAATATATATTCTTATTCCTATTGCAAATAAAATAGCAAGTGAAAATAGCAAAAAATAGCAAAAAAAAAAAAAAAAGAGAGAGAGAGAAGGATGGGCCAATGTTCTGAAATCGTCAATTCCAATAAAATGGAACATATTTATTTTTAAAAAATTGATCCAATTTTTCAACTCCACTTAACCTAACAAGGTAAAGCTTGCATAACATTCACTGCAGTTGGAACAGATTTCTTTTTAACATTTTTGCTATAGTGCACATGCTTTTGCCAGAGAGAGACAGAAAGTGAGAAATCACTCCCCAAACCAGGGGATGGCCAGGTCATAATCCTTCCTCCTCCTCCATTCTCCTCTCAGGATTTTGGGCACACACGCACACATGTCCAGTGTGAATTTTAAGCCTCTGAGTCTGGGACTCGAACCGCAGCCAATTATGTGGGAATCTAGTGATGTAACCATTATGCCATCTACTGGTCCCTGGAACAGAGATTTTACTACCTAAAATCTATCTATCAGTGAGAGATGTTATACATGTATCACTCATTCATTGCTTGATTTATCTGTCTTACAAATAATTATTTAGTATTTTTATCAGTTGTGTGTCAGGACATTGAGAATAGAAAACACATTAGCCTCATTCTTCAGGAGTTCAGACTATTGGAGAAGGTGGGTACAAGAACAAGGAACAATAGAACTGCCATGTGATAGCTTTTGTAGAGATGGGGTGTTAAATGTTGTGGTGGAGAGGGTAAAGGAAGATGCCAGTAAAGGTCATGTCCATTCTCAATCTTTATGTGACTGAGTTCTCAAAACTAAATCAGTGGAGAAAATATTTCAAGTAAAGAGAAGAGAAAGTGCAAAAGCACAGATCTTGAAAGGGCATGACAGGCTTTCAGAACTGCGATTGAAAGCACTATAGATTTTAGGCAAGCTGCAGGAGGTGAGACAGAAGAAGATACTTGAGGAGGGTCTTTTATTTCCTAAACCGAAGAATTTGTTAGTTATACTAGAGAGACAGTCATCATTGTATTTGTCTTTGAAAGGATTCTTCTAGCAGCAACTCGAAGGATGAACTGAAAAGGATTGAACAGTTAGTGAGAAAAATGAGTAACAATTTCAAGAACAGCTTTTGAGAAATATTTATTCATTTATTTATCATTTTTTAAAATTGCCAGATGGTGTGTTTGCTTGCCAGAGACAGAGAGAGAAATGAAGAAGAAAAAGCATTCCCAATAGATTGTGGTCATGCCAGAATTACTTCTCCATTTCTCCTTTTTTTCAGTATAAAGATAGGGCATACACTCTCAGTGTGTTTTTCAAGCTTCTGGGGCCAGGACACAAACTATAGTGGAAGTTGTGAGATCCAGCTTCTCATTACCACTAGGCTATGGGGTTAGACCAAAAAATATTTAATAGTTAGACCTAGCAGGTCCTTATTGTTAATTTGCATAGTAGGTAAGGGAGAAAGGAAGAACGGTAATCTGATTTCTGGTTTGGTCAAAGGATGGATGTTTTTTCTACTGCTCAGATAAAGAGAAAAAAGGAGGAAGCAGAGGGAAGGTGACAAATCTGTTTTGAGCATATTGGATACTTCAGCAAGGGCTAATAAAATAATTCACTTAAATAGAAATACAAGGAGAGATTCTGAGAAAAAAATAACTCAAGCCTCTCAAATAAATAAGCATTTCTTTTTTTAAATCCTGGAAGTGTGTTACTAATACCAATTGATCTTCACAGATCCCAATGTCTACTTCCCCCGTTCCTGGAATGGGGCGTTATTTAAGCTTTCTCTGGAATGTTGCCTTTGGCAAATAGCCTGAAGAAGGATACAGACTTAGGAAAGTCTTAGCAGATGGAAATTCTGTTTTCCCTTCTTTATTATCATTAATGTTCTTCCCTTCTCTTGACCACAAAGAGGAAGAAATGAATTAGAAGATGGCTTTAGGTTTAAACTTTGCTTATACTAACTGAATTTATTTAGTTATCATAAGACTAACAGATGTGCCTGAAAGCTATCTTATATTTCCCAACATAATATTGTTGACCTGTTTTTTTTTTTTTGGATCAGGGACCAGACAAATGGTGACCAGACTGTTCAGTCTAGAAAAGTATAGTTGCCAACTCTGACTTCAGCGGGGGTGGAAAAACTCCTTGGAGGAAAATGGGAAATTAACTTCAAGATAGTAGTTTCCATGTGTGAGTGGGTTTTAAATTCTCCAAAGGGGGAAGAAAAGGGATAATAGAAAAAGAAAAGTCTACAAGAAAAAAAGCATTTACAGAATTTAGAGAAATAAGTTTATTTTCAAGGAATGTATTTAATATGGCCAACTCTTATTTATGTGCATTTATCCTTGTAGAAATAGTTAAACTTTTTTTTTTTGGTAGCCCTTAAAAGTTCTCATCAATATTTTAAAAGGAGTTAACTGAATGACAGATTTGATTACTGAAAGTGGTCTGTCTCGTTTTTTATTTCACTTTGACATAAGACTTGGCAAAATCCTATTACAAGCTATGCTCATTTATTGCTGCACTTCTGAGTTATAAATCTGGTTTACATCTATGGAAAATGTAGTGTAGAATTGAAGACATGTCCAATTATCTGGGCAATTTGTTTTATGAACTTATACCAAATTAAATAAAAAGCATTGCCAGTATTTGTTCTTCCTCTGTGGGCTGCAAATCAGTTAGGAAAGACCTTCTTGAACAGGGGCACTGAAAGTTCTGGCTTTTCAGACTGTTTCCTGAACAGGTTCTGATTAAAACAGGATCTGAAAGTCTGATTGATAGTCTCTATTTCCTTTCTTAATGTAACAAATACATTTAGAACGTGGAGTCCTATACAAGGTAGAATTGCTGAGCTGAATCGCATTGCCTTTAGCATTGTTCTGTGTTAGAGGAATGATATGGCTAATAGGTAGGAAGGCTAGTTTTCTTGGGAAATAGTTATCAAAAAGAATTTTGTATGACTTTCATCTAGTATAATGAAATAAAAATTCAGCGTAGAATGGGCATTCAAGACACAGTATTATATATGTATATACTTTGGGACTTCTACAAATAGAGTGGCTCATCAGATCAGGCATATAGGTGAATTGTCAAGCATTCACGAGCAGGTAATAATAATAATAATTAATAATAATAATAAAATGTCTTTTCCCCCCAGGGATATAAGGCTACAACCTTACTGGAGGTAATAGTGGAAGTTGTCTACTTCTGTAGTTCTACTCCATGTTTGGAAGAGTAATTGCTAAATTAAAAAGGAAAGAAAGGAAGAAAGGAAGGAGAGAAAAAGAAGCAAGAAAAGAAGGAAGAAAGAATGAGACAGACCTTAAGCCCAAAGTTGGGAAACTTGAGGAATAGACTAACAGGTAACTTCGGAGGAATCAAGAATTAGTTGACTTGGATTCAGTGCTTAAATTTATTCCCTTTAGAAAAGAAGGTTGATTGATTTTTTTTTTTCTTCTTTCAATGTTTTTTTTGACTGCTCTTGTTTTGTAAGATAGTTTTCCTTATCTTTCTGGAACACTATGCTTATTCTACAGTCATGCTCTAATTTTCTTTTTAAGAGATTTTTTTGTTACAGGGTGTGAGTGCTTGCCAGGGAGACAGAGAGAGACAGAAAGCAAGAAATCACCCCCTTTTGGAGGATGGTCACGCCACGATCCCTTCTCCTCCATTCTCCTCTCTGGATTTTGGGGGCACACATACACGCCCAGCGTGGGTTTTAAGCCGCTAGGTCTGGGACTCTAACTGCAGTCAACTTCATGGGAGTCCAGCAAAGTAACCATTATGACATTTGCTGGTCCCCCAACTGTTTTTATCTCTTCAATTTCCTCCCATATGAATTACTTTGTTGGTTGAGTTTGTCTCTTTCATGTGTTGCTTTATTTCTTTGGTGATATGATTCTTGATTGTGGATGTTTGTATCTCAGATAATTTGTTAGACTTTCTCCTGTGTTCATTCGCACAGCCTGCCTGGCAGCAATGTCAAAAGCTTCTGCTAAGGCTTCTACTCTAACATCTTGTTAGTTTATTTTAAAAGGATGTATATATTTCCTTACAGGCTATTTTCTTGTTCTGGGTACTTTCTTTTGTCCCCAGAGGTTGACAGTCACCGATGGCTGCACTACCTCTCCAGCACAAGCTTCTCTGCTCATCTTCCATCTTCTAATTTAACCCCAGGAAGTAGGAGGGTGGACCTCTCTGTTGTCCCAAAGACGTTTCCCATGTATGGACTTCACTGCTCCTAGGCCTGGAGGACCATGATGGATCCCTCAGTCTTCTGTGTGATATTCTACCTTTTATTTCCTGCATATTTAGAAGAGTAACTCTCTTTTTTCCCTTTTGTCCTCATCGTCATCCTATTTCTGAGGGATTCTATGTGGTTTTTGATCTTCAAAGGGTTTTTCCCCAAATTTTTTTTTCAAAGGTTTTTGCTATAGGGTGCGTGCACTTACCAGAGAGACAGAGAGACAGAAAGCAAGAAATCATCCCTCAGGGGGGATGGCCATGCCACAATCTCTTCTCCTCCATTCTCCTCTCGGGATCTTGTGCATGCACACACATGCTTGGTGTTAGTTTAAGCCACTCGAACCACGGTCAACTACGTGGGAGTCCAGTAATGTAGCCATGATACCACCTGCTGGTACCTCAAATGATTTTAAAATTTAATTATAATTAATTATTTATATTCAATCATTGTACATCTCTATAGTACACAGTATCCTTTGCAAGGCATACATGCAATATGAAATAATCAAATCAAAGACATTATCATAAACATAATTTCAAACAGAAAATTTTATAGTCTTATATCTGATGAAATTTTTTTTCCTGAGGCCCTGAATGGATTGAAAAGCTGGGACCAGCAGTTGGCATAATGGCTATGTCGCTGGACTCCCATGTAGTCGACCGCGGTTCGAGTCCCAGACCTGGTGGCTTAAAACTCATGCCGGGTGCGTGTGCGTGCGTGCCCAAGATCCTGAGAGAGGAATGGAGGAGAAGGGATTGTGGTGTGGCCACCCCCCCTGGGGGGTGATTTCTCGCTCTCTGTCTCTCTGTCTCTCTCTCTGTCTGTCTGGCGAGCACAAGGATCCTATGGCAAAAAAAAAAGAAAACCTCTCAGAAAAAAAAAAAAAAAGAAAAGAAAAACTGTGACACCTGTACACTATGGGATAGTAGTCAGCCATAGGGAGCAATGGGATCCTGACTTAACATGGACAAATATAGAAGATTTTTTTTGAAAGAATCATTTATTTTAATTTTATTTAGTATTATTGTATTTTAATTTGGCCAAAAGAGACCAAAACAGAGAGAGAAAGAGAGAGGGAGAGAGAAATGAAAAGTAAGAAAGCAAGTCGCCAGGTCTGAGACTCAAACCGCTGTTGGCCGTGTGGGAGCTCAGTGCCTTAACCACCATGCCACTTGCTGGCGCCCAAATAGAAGATTTAATGCCAACTGAAGTAAGTCAGACTATGAAAGACAAACACTGTATCTCCCTGCTCAGTATATGCCAAATGTTTACACTCTACAGCAGAAACTGAAAGATCTGAAAATATAACAATAGGAAGGACAAGTGTAGATATCAGAAGCTGTATAGCAAAAGAGTGGATAACAGAAAGATTTCTTACCTTATTTTGTGTATATTTATGTGCTTATTCATTTATAGTTTTGTATTATCTGTAGGGTTTTAAATTGTCTAGGATGGGGACCAGTAGTTAGTGTAATGGCTATGTCACTGGGCTCCCATGTAGTTGACCATGGTTCGAGTCCTGGACCCGGTGGCTTAAACTCACGCCTGGCCCGTGTGTGTGTGTACCCAAGATCCTGAGAGGAGAAAGGAGGAGAAGGGATTGTGGCATGGTCATCCCCCCCGGCGGGGGTGTGATTTCTCACTTTCTGTCTCTCTGTCTCTCTCTGTCTTTCTGGTGAGTGCTCATGCCCTATAGCAAAAACCTCTGCCCCCCCACCCCCAAAATAATTTGTCTAAGAGTGACTCCTGGAATGAAATCAATAATACCTTTTCAGGCTTGCTTTAGGGAATTAGGCTTACCCAACAATTTTCACTGCTTTTTAATTGCAGATTTTCCTTGACAATTCACCACCAATTGCCTCTTTACTGTAAATGTTTGCAGGTATGCAACTCTAGAAGTCTAGTGTAAATGGAGAACTGTCATGGAAATCAATTATTGCTATTACCTTTTAACAATGCAATTCAAACATCCTAAGAGCACTTGTATTAAATGAACACTTGCTAAAAAATAAGCTGTTCTCTTTCTGTTTCATTATGTTAATTCCAGGCCTTAAGTCTAACCACTTTTTCTACCAAAGTGGCACAAAATATATCAATAAGGAAGACAAATTTGAAGTTAAAAACTAGTAAACACTTCAGTTAATGTTTTAATATTCTGTTACATTCAAATCCACACTCACACGTCTCAAATTCACTAGCACAAATAGAGGGATTTTAAAAATAGCTTTTTGTGATAACAAAAATTAATTTCCTAGCAAAACTAATGTATCTTTATGGGTATGAATGTTGCTCTCCAGATAATGGTCAGCACCCATTTTATCATATATAGGAATTGAAAATGATTTCTCAGGAGATCTATTGTGGAAGCCTTAAAAGAACTCCTTATTCCTGCATATAATTCCTGACCTGTTTTTCTTTCTGCTATTAAAATTAAGGGGATGCTGCATTGAAACTGATGTCCATTGCTTTTTATTCTTCCCAGAATTATTCACATCATTGTCTATTTCTCTACATTTATTATACTAATTTGCCTTTAATTTGACAATTTTCCTCATGTGTCAATGCATTGTTTTGACAGGGAGCTACTCATCAAGAGTTTACATGAAAAGAAAATGATAATTCATGTTCACATATCAAACTTAACTCATTTTAGTCTTTCTTATTATTCCACACTCCTCTGTGCATTACTGTGACAGAGACTATAACTGACAAGATACTGTATTAAAGTTTAGAAGTTGGTCAAGTAAAGAGGGTTCATTAGGTACTTAAAATCAAACTGAAAGCAATTTTTTTTTAAATAGAGGAATGTTCAAAAGAAAAACAAAAAACAGTAACTCCACAACAGATGGACAATACATCCATATATTTGAAAAGTCAATACATTGAATACTTTATCAATAGCAAGTTCACTTACATACTGCTTATTCTTTCTTCATGCCATGTGTGACATGACTAAGAAAGCCACAAACTGACTTGTGAGTAATGTTGATTTTCCATAATTCACGTGATGCCTCCTCCTTCTTTGAATAGTCCCTTTGATGCATGAGCTTTTTTTGTTTCATTCCTTTTGTTCCCTAAACTTTGTCTTTCCTTCCTATTTATTTTAAATCAAAAATTTATTTCTCAAAAAAAAATTTTGGAGAGATATTTGCTATAGGGCGTGTGCACTCCCCAGAAAGAGAGAGACAGAGTCAGAAAGCGAGAAATCACCCCCCAGGGGAGATGGCCATGCCACAATCCCTTCTCCTCCTTTCTCCTCTCGGGATCTTGGGCATGCACGCACACACGCCCAGCATGAGTTTAAGCCACCAGGTCCGGGAATCAAACCGCAGTTGACCACATGGGAGTCCAGAGACATAGCCATTATGCTAACTCCTGGTCCCCCAACACAGTTTTAATGATAGAAATGAAGTTTTATTCTGGAAATAGCTCCTCCCAACCCCCCCTCCCCACCTCCCCTCCCCTACACATACACAACATCTTCCCTCACTGCCTATTCACTGTAAAGTTTAATTAAGAAGATTGAGGAGTATCACCAACTAACAGTTCTGGAACTAGATTCTGTACAAAAGATAGACTTCAGAAATTCCTGTCCTAGTTTGAGCATCCTCTACCTTTCCCCCCCCTTATGTAGACCCAGCTGAAATGAAGACTAAGACAGGATAGAGTTTTTCTCTTGAAACAGAATAAAAGAATTTTATAGCTTTTTATCAGAAAGTCCAAGTAGGAACCCACAGAGTCAAAACAAATATCTCTCTCTCTTTTCTCCAGGATAATTAGGGAAAAAGACTGAGATCACTAGAATTTCTTAAGTATGAGCTTATAGGTACAATAAGAAATATACTTTAACTCAATATATAATTTTTGGGTAATCCCTGCTTTTATGGCAATCATTTATTTAATTACTGTGTATTTTGGGATCATAATTATCATTCTAAACTACATGTCAATATGGTAGAGAAACGTAATATTCTTTTGTATAGATTGTAAAAATCTCATTTCATTATATATACTTTTATTAAAATGTTTATGATATATTAGAATAGTACAGAATTTAGATGGAATTTTAACATGACTTTACTTTTAAAATCATTCTTAAATGACGCCATTATCACATTGAGTACATAATTGCTATATTATCATTTCTTCGAAACACTATTTCAAACACTAAATGGAGAAAATTATTGTCACTCATAAAGGTCAATTTAAATGTAATGGCGTGAACATCCCACTTACTTTAAAGAAAACTGCTACTTATTAAAAACATTTAGAAAATAATTACTTCATTAAAAAAAGTTAAATACCACTGTTTGTTTTATTGTTGTGCTGAAAACATTAAATATATAACAATAGAAATGAACCAAAACAGAAGGCCTCTTAAGCAGTCGGACCTGCTTGACATTTTTACTCAAGCTACTGAATAGTAATTAATAAATGATCTGAAAACAGGGTGTCAACACATAGTTCTTTAAAAATCTGCTTTTTTTTAAAAAAATCAAATTTCTTCCTATACATATAGAACTTTAATTTTGCTGCCCAGCAGCACTGCCTTTTTATTTGTACACTGCCCCTGACCCTAATTCACTGTCCCAGAGATGCCATCTTATACACTAGTCCTAGAGATTCATTTTATACCCTTTCATAGGTGATTGGTTTCAAACTCTAAAGATTGTAATATTCCCTTTTCTTGGCCTCAGGTCAATTGATCGAGTTCCAGACACAAGGCCTGAGTTAATTTCTCGAGTATTTTCCTCTTACTGAGCATTTATTGTGACTACAATTTTAATATTTAAAGAGTTTAGCAGCTCTGGGTAGATGTATGTCATGCCTCGTGGGTCAGAGGAACAAAGGTGTGTTTCTCAGGGGGTGAAGAGGAACAATAGAAAGAATGAGACAGAAAATGAGAGAAGAATGAAAGGGTAGATGGGAAGGGAAGAGAAAGAAAGAATTGTTCAAAGTGACCACATGGTAGAGGAGAAAGGAGAAATGGATTAGCCTGATGGCATTTGAATTCTTTGAATTCTTGGTTTCCTAGTGTTGCCTATAACTTGGTTGTTCTGCAAGATACCAAAATATCCTTCTAACAACAACAACGAAACTACTTTTAAGTTTGTTTATTTCGATTATCTGTCATTGGCATCAAACTATTTTAAATAAATTATACCTTTATTTTTATGAGTCTCATTTAGATAAAGGATCCATTTGAATAAAACAAAATTGCAAATATGGTCTATGTTCCAATACAGAGATTCTAATAACACTATTTCATATCTATTATGATTAACTTTTGAAGAGTGTAGCAAATAGAGGAAAAAAAGTTGAATCAAGAGATACTTAGAAGTTCTTTAAGCTTTTAATTTTAGGGCTTTTTTAAAAATGAATTTGAAAAGTATTTGATAGAGTAAGTGTACACATGAGGTTTGCTTTTTGTTTTACCTCATGCAGACTTATACAATCCTGGTGATTTTGAATGCCTTAATGGAATTCCCAAGTTGTCAGAAATGAATTCACTCACTTCTGTACGTATATCAACTCACTATTTTCTGTCAAATAAGCCCTTATAATCAAGTTCCGAACTTGTTCTCATCTTTTTTTTTTTGGAGAGGTTTTCACTATAGGGCGCGTGCGCTCGCCAGACAGACAGAGAGAGACATAAAGACAGAAAGCGAGAAATCATCCTCCGGATGGGATGGTCACGCTGCAATCCCTTCTCCTCCATTCTCCTCTCGGGATCTTGGGCACGCACGCACACGTGCCTGGTGTGAGTTTTAAGCCACTGGGTCCGGGACACAAACCGTGGTCGACTACGTGGGAGTCCAGCGACATAGCCATTACGCTAACTGCTGGTTCCCTGAACTTGCTCTCATCTTACCACTTTTATAAGGACCTTCACTGTAAAATGCAGTATTCTAAGTTCTGTGCGGATCAAAGACATGGTGTTTGAGACAGTGCAACTTATATTTAGTAGAGGAAGTACTTAAATTATATCAATATAATACTGAATGACATACAAAGGTACAGATATGTATGGTAAGTGTTTAAGGGTGCTTAATGTATGAATGATCTGCACTTGCCTATTGGGCTCGGCAATCTCTTTATAATTCTGCAATACAAGACTTTTTAAAAATATATTCTGTGAGGAACAGAGCTTTGCCTCTTTAAGACAGGCAGAGGAACAACATTTGGCAAGACGATCAGAATCCCAAAGCAACCTCCATTAATACCTGTTGGACATTGATGAGGCAACTCCAGTCCCTCAGAATCATCTCCTAGTTTTCTTGACTTATTTATCAAATGCTACTCTGATCTCTGATAACTCCTGGATCTCTGCTTTGCTACTTGGCTTTCTCTCTTTGTTCCAACGTGGCTTTCCTTCTGTAGAGCTACGTTCAGCTTTCTGGGTGATGATGACACACTCCATTCTCCTCAGGGTCTCACATTGATTCACATCCAGTTTTGCTATCTCTGTTTTTCTGTCTTCAGAGCCTAAGTCTCAAAGGGATTGTGATTTTCAATGTACTCACTTTTTAATTTTCTGAGAAAAATGTAAATTAATTTCCAGAAATTTAAACTCATTTAATTCATTTACATCTCTTTCAGGAAGCCATAGTTAGTTTATAGATTATTAGGAACAATGAAAGAATTTAATAAATCAGGGAGGGTCATAATGAGAACATTGATAATGTCAAAGATAGATTACATCTAATCTATGGTCAGGGAGAGTGTGAGAAAGAGAAACCACAGAAGAGTAAGATTATGGCATTATTTTACATTTGCTTGTCTAGTTCTCCCAGAATAGACACTTATTCAATATTTTTTTGAATTGTTCAACAAGCAAATGATGACAACAAAAAAATTATTTCAGTGCATAAATGAAAAAGAAATAGTGAAAGTTTAAGTCATGGCTGCTGAGTAATAAAGGAGGAATTATAATCACGTGACCTCTCTTTGGAAAAGAAAAGAGAAAAGCTTCCTTGGATTTTGGGCTTAGTGCTTTTGACTGTTTAGTAGAATATTGACAAAGTGGGGGACATGGAGAGCTAGCAGATTCTGAAGGTGTGGACAATAACTTTGGTTCTTGTCTTATTTAAGATGTGATATTCTTGGGACATCAAAAAGAATTTTGAAAGAAAGTTGGATCTGAAACTCAGAAGAGAGATTGAAGCTGGAGATCTGGACCAGATGAGGGATTTTTAGCGGGGGGCAGGATACTAATATCAAAGAGTAAATGGGAAGAATATGGTATAGAGGAAAAAAAAATGAGAAAGGTTAACAAAAGAACAGTGCCATGGAAGTTTGAAGAACAAATATTGATTGTTTTAAGAGCTGACTTAATGCCCTTTATGTAGTACTACTATGGTTTGACCTATCCATATAAAAGAGAGTGCATAAGATCATTTACATAATGTGCTGTAGCGAATCTTACTATGCTGGTACTGCCCTGCAGGCCAAACCTGACTCTACACAGGGCTGGTTGCAGGGGCAATTGAAGGCAGCACAGAGCAAGCAAGGTAAAAGCTTTCTTTTGTACAACCGCAGTGCTTGCTGCTGTTTTCTGCTGTGTTATCAATGAAATTTTTACATTTCTTTCTCTAGCTGGAGAGCATTTGCTTGTATACTTGAGAAGACTCTTAACTTTTGAGTACTCAAAATAATCTCTCTGGGTAAACATTTAATTTCCATATCCCCAACTTAACCTGTAATTATTTGATTCCTAAATAATGCTATTTAGGAAGTTTATAGTGAGTACAAGTTTTTGTGTATAGCTTGTGTCCCCCCAGAAAATGTCAAATGGATGAATGATGTAGCTAGTAACTATGTTTACTGATCTGCTAATATTGCTCCCATGAAGCTAATTGTGATGCATGTTCTTCCAACATGCATGTGGGCAAGATCAGTAACTAGTATTACACATTTTTGATAAATAATTTATAATAATCTTAAAATTGATCTTTGAGATGAGATTGATAATTAAAGGAAGTGAAAAATGATGAGTTCAATGATTAAAATGTTCAATTCAATCATCCCTTGTCCTGGGTCATTTTAGTGAAAGTTTTCTCACTGTTCCTGTGCTTTAGTTTTTGACTCCAGAAAACTAAATCCACTTGGACATGAGCCATTGGTCTATTTTGTATTTTGTTTTAACAAATGGGAGCATGTATTAAATTGCAGAGTTCCTAAGCCAAAAGTATATTAAAAAACCCCATTTGCTCTTTTCCAGTGGAAAATGGAGTGATCTCCAATGGAGAGGGACTCCCACTTATGTGGGTCCCATGCAGAACAGGAAACTATTTATATGTGAACTCAGTACCATTGTGCCAAAAAAGCGGTGTGTTTCAATGTATCCTATCAATCATTTTGTTCTTTTGTTAAAAATTTTATTTTGTGTTTCACAGAACATAAATCTGATTGATTTCCTTTAATTATACATGCAGAATTATATATTACCTTAAAATTTTCATGCTTTAGTTGGCATAATTCTTAGATTTGAATTAGTTGTGTCTATAATTTATGAGTAAACCAATTGAGCTTATGAATATAAACTGGACTCAATCAAGCCACTAAAGTAAAGGTGAATAAGTCAAGTTCTGGAAATTAGTATTATTAATCGGTAGTTTATTGTTTTAGTGAGTGAGTTAATTTGTTATAGGGCATGTGCACTGACCTAGAGAGAGATAGAAGGGAGGAAGAGAAAGTGAGAAAGCACCTCCAGGGGGAATGATTATGCTGGAATCCTTTCTCCACCACTCTCCTCTTGGGATTTTAGATGTGCACACAAATGCTTCAGCATGTTTTTCAAGCTTCCAGGACTGAGACTCAAACTGCAGTGAGACCTGTGAAATCCAGTCACCTTAACCACCATGCCACCTATCTGACCTAAGAATTTCTAGTTAGAATTTTTGCTAGAACAAAAGGAATGACCTCTATGAGAGTTATAAAGTGAACAAATTAATAATCATTTGCATTTTGCAGTTCTTTCTACTGTATTAAGGATTTGGAATACTATTTTTGTAGACTGAATATTTTTTGTCTCCAAATGTGTATGTTGAAGCTTTAACCCCACATTGGGATGTTATTTGTTCTTATTTATTTATTAATTTTTCTTTTTAATTTTTTTTAAAGAGGTTATTCTATAGGGTGCATGCACTCTCCAGAAAGACAGGAAGAGACAGAGAGACAGAAAGTAAGAAATCTGCCTTCTCCACTAGGGGGCATGGCCACACCGCAATCCCTTCTTTCCTCCATTTTCCTCTCAGGATCTTGGGCATGCACGCACACATGCCCGGCATGAGTCTAAGCCACTGAGTCTGGGACTTGAACTGTGATTGACTACATGGAAGTCCAGTGATGTAGCCATTGTGCCAACTGCTGGTCCCTTATTAATTTATTTTTAGAGATTTTTACTATAGAGTGTGTGCCGTTGCCAGAGAAACAGAGAGAAAAAGTGAGAAATCACCCCGCAGGAGGGATGGCCACACTGCAATCCCTTCTTCTCCATTCTCCTGGAATTTGGGGCATACACATACATGTGCCTGGCATGAGCTTCAAGCTTTTGGGTCCAGGATTCGAACCACAGTTGGCTATGTGGGAGTCTAAAAGCTTAACTACAACCCCACTCTCTGACCCTATGATGGTATTTGAAGATGGGGCCTTTCTGAGGTAATCAAAATACTAGGTCATAAGAATGGGACTCTCACAATGGGCTTAGTGGTTTTATAAGAACAGGGGGAGGGAGAGATGCTATGTAAGGATGGAGTGATATGGCAGTAGTCTGAAAGCCAGGAAGATGGCCTTACCAAAAACTGATTAGCCAACCCTTAACCTTAGACTTCCCATCATCCAGAAAAATGTTCTGTTGTTAAACCATCCCATCTATGATCTTCTGTTATGCTAACCTGAGCTGATTTAGACAACTATAATAGTCTCTTAACTGCTCCTTTATTTTCATAATTTTATGCTATCCTTCATATTTCAAATGCAGACAAATCCAGAAACAAAATGTTCAAGATTTTCAGTTATTGTATAGGATATAACTATGGTAATATGGTGGAGAAACAGAAGAATGACCAAGGAAGATTTTTTGGGGGATGTTATTGTTGTCAAGAATGAAATAGTTTAGTTAGTGCTGGCTATTAGTGTTAGTCCCTGGGGCCCCTTGGCCAGTATCTCGACAGCGTGGCTTTCCGTTGAATGTATCACTCTATTTCATGTGTGTTAGAAACACAAGGTATACCTGCTGGGCCGTGTGTGTTTCTGGGGACCAGGACATGGGAACAGTTGCACCACTGGGCAGCTGGGCTGGTGGCAGGGTCCCTGCAGTTGGCCTTGTCTCCTCACCTTGTGTTCTTGCCCCTCTGTTAGTGCTGGAACTAAATAAATTACCTCATTCTTGACAATAATGACACATCCAAAAAGAAGTTTTTCCTAGTCACTCTTTCATGTCTCTATCACATTACCATGTTGAGATCCTAGAGAACACCTGATAATCTTGAAATTTTTGTTTCTTGATTTGTCTGCATTTAAAATATGAAAGAAAGCATAAAATTATTAAAATAAAAACAGAAACAGTGAGGAGACTGTCATAGTTGTCTGAATCAGCTCAGGTTGCCATAACAAAAGGCCTGTTGAGGGTAGGAGAAAGAAGTGCAAGGGAAAAACAAAACTTTTAACAGAGACAAGAATGGAATGTTTTGGGTATTTGACTTTGACTTGCTTGACATGCGAAACATTTATGCTTTGAGAACTCATACTATATGCTGTAGGGATATACAATGATTAATGTGAATTTAAAAGAAAATGTTCAACTATTTTTTGTTATTGTTGTTGCTACTTTCTTTAAGAGAGATTTTTGCTATAGAGCATGTGCGCTTGCCAGAGAGACAGAAAACAGGAAATCACTCCCAGGAGGGTTGGCCACAGTGCAATTCCTTCTCCTTCATTCTCCTCTCAGGATCTCGGGCACACATGCACAGGTGCTCGGCATGAGTTTTAACTCACCGGATCCAGCACTCAAATCATGGTCAACTATGTGCAAGTCCAGCAACATAACCATTATACCATCTGTTGGTCCCCTCATCTAACTATTAAAGTTGCTGTTTTATAATTTAAAGAAAGTGAAGGAAGTACTTCAGGTGGAGGGAACAGCCATTTCATTTGTTACTTGTGTACCCTAGCATTGCTCTTTGTGTATTCTACACAAGTAGTAATAGTTGAAGCAAAATTAAAGTTTCTTTGGATTTGCTTGGAAACAGAGAAGAACTTGGAAAATACAGATGTCTTGAGATGGGGTTGGCATATGTGAAAGTCCTTTAAAACAATAATGTCAAAGTATTTAAAATTTGAACAGTTGTTGCAAAAGGGACCTTATTGGTTATAGAATCTATGTTGTTACATTATTACCTTACTCTGTTCTCTTCTTTCAGTTTGCATAATAATTTCTTTTTGTGTTTCTGAGCTCTGGAGGATCTACATTTACTGTTGTGAATATTTCAGTGCAAATAGTTGTTATAATCTATGACTGGCTTTGGAAAGTCAGTATAGGTTTTTAGAGTGCAGTGTTTCATTTCTACTGGGTAAGTTAAAGTCTAACCTTTGGTGCAAGATTTCTGCACCGATTTCCTGGCTAAAGCTCTGCAAATGTGGCTGGCATCATCCTAGGGTGGCTCAGGTAGCCAGGATCTGAGATATGTTTACCATTTTCATAAACCCTCATGGAATAAATATAGGCTCCAGTCACCCTTTTTTCAACCCCCCACTACAGCTTTCTGTAGGAAGGAAGTATCATTTTCATCTCTCTGTACAATGAAAGCACTGAGAATCTAGTTACAATTTCTCTTAGAAAATGGAATCCCAGAAGTGTGTGCAAGCAGCTAAAATGCACATGTATTCCTTACTTAGGATCCCCCCCACCCCATGGTTGAAAATATCTGCTCTTTAAATTATTCTATTGCTTTACAGAGGAAGTATTAATTACATGACTGCAAGCACAGATCAGGCTGGGATGTAATTACAGGGCTTACTTTGTCTCTGTTGTCCAACAGAATTAGGCAGGAAGTATTCATGATGCCAGCAGTTTAAGGTGTTTTGGAGCCCATTATGTTTCTGGTTCTCTCAAGAACTTAAGCATGGATCAAGTGACATTTCTGTTGCCCAGTTGTCTGGAAAAACAACAAAGCAAAGATACATTTTTTTTTACAAGTTTTATGATTGTACATTGATAGGAAATGTTACATACAACATAAAAAAATGTAATCTTCTATAGTATTACTCTTGTTATCTGATTTTTCTCTTTTTTTGTGGCAGTGTGAGCCCATTACTGGTTCCACATTTGATTATCACATTGAATGACGTAGCTTAGAAAGTAAATATGTTTATGTCATATAGTTTTACTTTTTAATAATACTTTTATATAAAATTGTTTTTCTTAAATATTTAATATTAAATTAGAAAATCATAATATAAGAAACAGTAACAGAAAAAAGCTTTAAGGAGTCATAGTTAAAGATATTTTTTCATTATTGTGTGTTCTATATCATGGGATTCTATCTTCTGAAATTTTTTCTCATAGCTGTAGGTTTTCATTCTTCTATTTTCCCATCCAAATGCTATAATTTTTGAATTTTTTCAAGATAACTAGAACAGAGGGTATTAAATATTTTCTCACTCAAAGAAATGATAAACATTGGACATGATAGCTATCTTAATTACCTTAATTTGATCATTCCATGTTGTATACACACCATATCCTGTAGAAATGTACAATGACTTGTCAATTAAGTACAATAACAATAAATAAAAAAAAAAAAACTAGTGAATTCACTTTCTACCCTGTTTCGTTTGTTCCTGCATCGATACACATTAATGCAGCTTTGATGCATGTTCATTCAGAAGCAAAGCAGTGCAGAATCTACATTCAGGAAAATCTATGTTTGTATTTGAGCCATACTTCTTCCTATTGGGTAATCTTGATTAAGATGCTTAACTTCTTTACATTTTAGCTTGCTACTATAAATTGAGAATAATAATGGTATGAAATAGTTTATAAAGCACTTAGCACATCAATTGACACATGATCTGTAAGTAGTCAATGTTAGTGCTCACAAAAAAACAGCTGCAATCATCACTGCTATTATTCAATAAATCCATTAGTAAGCACCACATCAGTTAAGAAGGTAGTTGTAGCTGATTTCATTCCTTGAGTGTCCAAACAACATTTTGGCTTAGCATCACTTATGTATGCGACCTATCCCTACTTTATAAACTAAAGTTGGACTATTTTCCAAATTAGAAGTATAAATGCTGAGTTTTGTTTAAAGAAGAAGGGCTTGCCCTACAGGACTCTGCAATGACTTGCTATTTCTGCCCTTTCTTTTTCTGATTGGCTGGATTGGAGAAAACCCTCGTGGGGAGACCTTTAGAAGCCTTAGAATCTGAGTTTCTATTTGATCATGTGAGGGAAGTTCTCTTGTTGACATCACTAGGAACACATGCACTGGATTTTAACAGAATAAAGCTAGATTCTAATTGTACTACTGTTCTTTTGTGTTGTTATTACAACAACTTCAAGCACTTCAGTACATTTGCTGAGCTATGTCCAAAGTTGCTATGTATTTATGTAATCTAAAGATATAATGTTTTATTGTTTATAGATCTTACAAAATGCTTTATCTTCAGCAATGCTTTCTCTTCAACAAGTGCAGTCTCACTTCAATTATCAGGAAACTCTATAGATTAAAATTTATATTTCTTTAACTAAAATATTAACCTTTATTCCTTTTCACATTCTGTTCAAAGATTTTATTTTTAAATTTATTTTGTTGTTGTTGTTGGTTTGTTTTTAAAGTTTGCCAGCAAGACAGAGAGGAGAGAGGGAGGGAGAGGGAAAGTGAGAAAGCAGCACCTCAGAAATACTCCTAAGTGGGGGGTTACCATACTGGAATATTTATACCCCACTTTATTCCCCACCCCCTGCCATGGGGACAGTCATGCCACAGCCCCTTTTTCATCTGTCCCTCCTTTTGGGATTTTGGACATGCACACATGCCTAGCATATTTTCAAGCTGTTGAGTATACAACTCAAACTGCATGGTAAGCCATGTGGGATCCAGCTACCTTAACCTCGGGATAGCCCTCTGTTCAAGATTATATATCTTCAATTGCCATTTCGAGGATTTAGGGTCAGCAGGTAGCATGGTAGTTAAGACGCTGGACTCCTGGGGTCAGCAGATAGCGTCTTGATTGAGGGCTCTGGACTACTACATGGCCAACCATGGTTCAAGTCTCAGACCTGGTGGCTTGCCTTCTCATTTTCTCTCTCTCTCTCTCTCTCTCTTGCTTTGTCCCTCTTTGGTCAAATTGAAATAAATAAACTAAGTTGAATAAAATAATTCTTAAATAAATAAAAAAAAAAAAACACTGGACTCCTACACAGTCAATCACCATTTTTTCTTTGGAGTGGTTTTTGCTATAGGGCACGTGCGCTTGCCAGGCAGACAGAGAGAGACAGAGACAGAAAGAGAGAAATCACCCCCCAGGGGGATGGCCACACTGCAATACCTTCTCCTCCATTCTCCTCTCGGGATCTTGGGCACGTACACACACGCACCTGGCATGAGTTTAAGCCACCAAGTCCGGGACTTGAACCACAGTTGACTATGTGGGAGTCCAGCGACATAGCCATTATGTTAACTGCTGGTCCCGGTCAATCACCATTTGAATCCTGGAGCCAGTGACTTGAAAATCACACCAGCACACTTGCTCAAAATACCAAGAGGAGAATGGAGAAGGAATTGTGGTGTGGCAAGCCCCCTGGAGTGGTTATCTCTCACTATCCCTCTCTCTGTCTGTGTCTCTATCCAGCAAGTGCAGATGCCCTATGGCAAAAACCTTCCAAAAAAATCCAAAGATCTTACACACTTCTCTACAACATAAGATTGAAGAGCTGCCACTTCTCTTAGACCAGATAATAAAATGCAAGTCCAAATCTTGAATTCTCAGAAAAGAGATCATGGAATGATGATGTAACAATATTCTCTTGAGTATATTCCAACATTTTTGGTAGTTTGAATTTCCCCGGAAGCAAACTCTGAGATCTGTGCAAGTTCAAGTTATTTGAGAATTAATTTCAGAAAATGCCAGTAGGAACTGGGACATAGGGAGGAAAAGGTAACCAGTTACTCTTTCATTAGCTAGCAGGGTGGTACTGAAGATAGCAGGATACTAACCTCACTGAGGAGATCAGAGTGCACCTCAGAAATACTCCCAAGTGAGTTACCAAGCTGGTATATTTATACACCAAACTCCTTTCAGTCTTTAGTTAAAGAATACTCCCAGAGAGTTGGCATTCTTAAGATTTTCTGAGACAATGTGGCTTTGGTAGCCAGGAAAACAAAACAAAACAAAAACATGCCATCCACAAAATGCAGGTGTAGGCAGCTGGGAATCCAGGGAGCCGGCACTGGAATACTAAGTGTGAGAATGAGTGAGACATTAACGATGACAATTTCTCATTTAAGAATCTTACTCAAAGAATAAGAAGCATAACAGTAGAAGCTCTAAAATGGTGAATGTAGTTCCATTTTATTTTACAATGATACGTATGCAAACCTCTTTTTATTTTCCAGAAGACATGTGCTCATTTTAGCCTAACTTTAGTATTCCTAGAACATCAAGACCAGAAGTTTCATTTCTTCTGTACAAATGTTTCTGGGAATATCTTATCCCTAAGATTTATCACATCATTCGGACTCCTAAGCATCTGGTTTTCTATTAAAACACACAAATAAAGTCTTAGTTTTGTTAGATTACTTTATATCAGTTCATTTACCATAATTGTACTTTGGGCAGGTCCATTAATTTGACAGGTGTATTTATGACAGACTAGTGGGCAGTTCTGTTGGGAACAACTTGGACTAGGCAGAGTACACTAATAGTTACTGAAAATAGGGGAATAATGGACAAAGTTTACCATGTGAGAGGACTTTGAAAAGTTAATGGCAACATGAAAATTTAAGTATTGAAAGAATAATGATGTATAAATGTAGATCATGAGGAGAGAAAATAAAAGAAAATATATTTGAAATCATACTTGAGCCTCATGTTCCTCTGGTGAGACAAGATATTGCTAATGCATTACATCATTCCCTTAGAGAGTCACTTTACCCTGAACTTCAATCACATGCTCATCAATAACACGAACCTTCATGTCCTGTTGTCCTTACATTGTGTTTCTTTACAATTAAAACCACAATTTTAATCAAATTTTATAGTCTACCTTCCCTTCTATGTCTGGCTTACAGCATGCTTCTTCAAAAACATACAACAAACAGATGAGTGTTATTACCGCTTATAGTCTCAAACTTCATTTGCATTCTGTAATGGTGTCTGGCAATGCTTGGGTTTCTCCATCATCAGCACTGTTGCTAATCCTTCATGGAGACAAATTGTTTTGTTTTGTTTTGCTTTATTAATTAAAGACATTTTGTTGTAACTTTCAGAATGTCAACTTCAACCATCTTACACAGAGAATTTATTAGAATTTTTCTGGGGTGTCTCACAGAATTGAAAGATAGAAATAGAACTTGCCCTTGGTACGAATAGGAACTAGGAGATTAAACTCCATTTTACCTCATGGGTGGCTATTTTATTATTTGGGAATTTCTTTCTTTCTATAAAGACCACTATGCTCTGCATTCCAAATGGGAAGAAACATCTGGGAAACACAATAAAAAAAACCAAAAGGACATGGCACCCAGGTTTTCATCTTAAAATCCAGGTGAGAAAGACACTACTCTGCCAGCATTTGTCCAGTAATTCCAGTGGATATCCTCACGGGTTATCCTTAGGTCCAGTGTTCACTTGTAGGCTAACTGTGGACAATCAGGCATGTTTATATAGACTAGTTAGGCAGTTCCAGTGGGAGCAATCTGGACCAAGTGAAGTTGATAAAACAGTTATTAGAAACAAGAGAGTACTGTTCAAATATTACTGAATGAGGGAACTTTAAAAAGTTGTGGAGAATGAGAATTAAAGTATGAGTTCATTAAATTGTTGAAATTCAGGCATAGTTTTTTCATTATATACACTTTCCATGAATTTTTTGAAGACCCCTTTACCCCCTGAACTGATCTCCACAACTCTTGCTTTACATACTTTAGTTTAGCCCCAAAACTATTGCCAGATAAACTTTATGAATCAATAATTCTCTCCATAACATTCTCTTATGAAGGTAGATTCTTGGATTCTTATTTCAAATAAGGTAAAAATATAGGGAAAATGTATCTAAATAAATACATATCTTTAGCTTGACATTCAAAATTCTCTAGTTTCTCATGTGCTATAACCTGCTTCCCAGGCTTTATTTCATTACTCCTCTATATGTATGAATTATACTTTATATGATTTCAGTAATTCCTTTTATAGAGCCCAAGCTTTCTCATTTCAGTAACTTTGAACTTTTGTTACTGATATCTGTAATTCTGTTTTGTTTTTAGAGAGAGATCTTTTGCTATAGGGTGCATGCACTTGCCAGAGACACAGAGAGAGAATAAGAAATTACCCTCCAGTGATTATGGTCACACTGAAATCCATTCTCCTTCATTCTCCTTTCAGGATTTTGAGAATGTACATGCATGTGCCCATTTAGAGTTTCAAGTTGCCAGTTCTGAGGCTTGAGCCATGGTTGGTCACATGGGAATCCAGTGCCTTGACCACTACACCATCTACTGGCCCATGTAATTCTACATTTATATTTTGAAATCTTATTCACCACCTTTCAAAACTCATATGAATAACCATCTCTTTATCAATGTATTTCTTTACCCCATTACTAAAATTATCTCATCTGTTTAGAGTCATTGTACTTCATAGTCTGCCTTATAGTATAGTCTCCAGGTTACTTGTATTAATTCACCTATTAATCCAAATTCTTAATCTAGACATATAAAATCCTCTTTGGCTTTAAAAAATGAGGTTCATTTGGAATAGACTTGCATAGAGTTGATGTGATTCAATGGACAATAAATATTTTTCCAAATTTTCTTCAATGGACTCCACTTACACACAATGTTTACCATAAATAGGGACTTTACTGAAGATAGCACATGAGCTTTAGTTAAGGGTTTATAAAAAGAACACGTCATTTGTGTATTCCAGAGGTAGTAGTGTTCCTATCATAGAACCCATCCTCCATCTTCTAGACTCTTCTTCTTTTCTTTTCTTTCTTTTTTAAGAATTATTTATTTAATTTTATTTCTTCATTCATTTATCTTAATTTAATGAGAGAGAGAGAGCGAGCGAGCGAGAGAGAGAGAGAGAGAGAGAGAGCGTCACCAGGTCCAGGACTGGAACTGTAGTTGGCCTGTGGGAGTGATCAGTGCCTTAACCACCATGCCTCCTGCTGGTTCCTTGTGGACCCTTCTGAATATCATTTCTCTTTCACTCCTTGACAGGTGCAAACCTGCAACATCTCCACTCCTTCCACCACCTTTTTTAGAGTACATGCTCTCCTGTGACGCATTGCCACAGACCACCTTCCTTCTTTACTTTTTTTTTTTGAGAGGATTATTTATTTATTTATTTTTGCTATAGGGCACGTGTGCTCGCCAGCCAGCCAGAGAGAGACAGAGAGATGGAAAGCGAGAAATCACCCACCCAGGGGGCATGACCACACCACAATCCCCTCTCCTCCATTCTCCTTTCGAGATCTTGGGCACGCACGCACACACGCCCGGCGTGAGTTTTAAGCCACCAGGTCCGGGACGCAAACCATGGTCAATTACATGGGAGTCCAGCGATATAGACATTACGCTAACTGCTGGTCCCCTTCTTTACTTTTTATTGAATCACAGGTAGGATCTGGATCTGTCTTATCCTGTATCTTCTACAGGTGTCAGCAAATGTGCCTCATGCACACTTGGATTGCCAAATGACATGGAGTGACTCAGATGCCAAGAATTCTGTTGCTTCAATACATAATTAGTATAGAGGAAGAAACACAACTAGAGAATTGGGTTCGTGTATCAAACCTTCAGCTCTAAACTTGTAAGTATTCCAGCAATGATTAAAGTGTCCCTCTCAATTTACACTAGCACATTTCTTCCTCTGTGAAGCAGGTAAAAGTGAAAGGGAATTAAGTATTCCATATAAACCATATCAATAGATAGTATGGAGAAATATAATAGGGTGAAACATTCATGTTTATAAACAATTTTATCAGCTTGGTTTCTGGTTTTACGTTCCTATACTCATGCCTTAACATTGAGATGTTCCCAGGTCTTGAAATAACTTTAAAAAGTGCTCTTATTTTTCCAAGTATGAGAAGAATTCATTTTTCATGATGTCAAAATTTGGAAATGTTTGCAATGGCTGGAGTCATAAAACTCATTCATGTCCTAATTAAGAACATTGCTCTCTCTTTTTAAAATATATAAATCATATTTATTTCTTTTATGAGATAGACAAAGAGAGAGAACCAGAGATAGGCGCATCAGCAGGGTCTTCATGCCACAATCCACTCCCAGTCTCAGCCAGTCTGGATTATAGGTAAGCACGTGGACATGCCTGTCTTGCTCGGGAAGGTCCTGGGCTCTGAACCCAGAACCTTTGCCATGTGTATCCAGTTGCATTACTGCTGTACTACCATCTGGTTCAAGAATGTTGTTCTCTTAAAACTGAATTAATTTCTGCAGGAATGTAGCTTTCAGCACAGTCTATTAGAGGAAATCTTATTTACTTATTTTTGTTTATTTATTTGTTTATTATTGCCATAGGGCATGTACGCTTTCCAGACAGAGATAAAGTGAGAAATCACCCCCCGACCCCCAAGGGGAATGGCCACACCACAGTCCCTTCTCCATTCTTCTTTTGGGATTGTGGGCTTGTGTGTACATGTACTCAGCATGATTTTTAAGTGACCAGATCCGGGACTTGGACCATGGTTGACCATGTTGGAGTTCAGTGCCTTAACCACCATACCACCTGCTGCCTCCCACACTCCACTAAGGCTTTTTTAAAAAAATAAAATTATGTGAAAAGATAGAAGCTAGGGAACCAGCAGTTAGCATAATGGCTATGTCGCTGGACTCCCACATAGTCGACCGCGGTTCGTGTCCCGGACCCGGTGGCTTAAAACTCACGCCGGGCGCGTGTGCATGCGTGCCCAAGATCCCGAGAGGAGAATGGAGGAGAAGGGATTGCGGCGTGACCATCCCCCCTGGGGGGTGATTTCTCGCTTTCTGTCTCTATGTCTCTCTCTGTCTGTCTGGCGAGCGCATGCGCCCTACAGTGAAAATCTCTCCAAAAAAAAAAAAAACCTGAGAAAAAAAAGATAGAAGCTAAAAAAATCAACTTAAAGCATTAAATGTAGGATTTTCTGTTTCACTACTCTAAATTTCAATGGATTACATGAAATAGGTTGTCAAAGTGCATTTTATTAAATCTCCCTAAATATAATTGATATACATATTCTATTAGGTTTGGATTTGGGTAAAGTCACAGGAATAATAATAATGGATTTATCATAAGGATTTGAACTTACACATTTATAGGAGCTGGTTAAAGAGTTTATAGAAGGTTGGGAACCAGCAGTTAGCATAGTGGCTATGTCATTGGACTCCCGCGTAGTCGACTACAGTTTGCGTCCCGGAACTGGTGGCTTAAAACTCACGCCGGGCGCATGTGCGTGCATGCCCAAGATCCCGAGAGGAGAATGGAGGAAAAGGGATTGCAGCGTGACCGTCCCCCCCGGGAGTGATTTCTCACTTTCTGTCTCTATGTCTCTCTCTGTTTGTCTGGTGAGCACACATGCCCTATAGTGAAAACCTCTCAAAAAAAAAAAAAAAAGAGTTTATAGAAGGTTGTTATTCTACACTAGATACTGAACCTGAAATCAATAAGGTAATCCTTTGAGAAAGAAAGACCGTGAAGTTGTAGAAGGTTGGAACAAATTAGAACACAGGAGGATGAGCTAGAACTCTTGTAGGACCTTATCATCACTAAGCCTCACTGTCAGTGCCTTTAGTGACTAAAATGTCAAATCAGTGTCCTTTGCTATGGAGCTAAATATGGAAGTGGCCCAAGAGTCATAAAAACCGAGAAAGTTGGACCAGCAAGCCATCTTGTTTCCACCAAAGCTACACACACTGGTCCACGATTCAGAGACACTGAAAGAGGAGATCCAGTAGTTGCTGAAGTCACCCAGGGCTGGCTGCTGCTCTGCTTAGACAAGGTGAATGAGCTTTTCAGAAAAGATGTGCCTGAGCTGTAATGGTGCCTGGTGTCTTGCATTGACCTTCCCAATTTAAAGAGGTGCAGCCTCTGCTTTCCATATACCTTTCAAATATCACCAAAAAAAATGCCTTGTGGCTCCACAAGAATTTGAAGATTAGCAGGGAAGGGTTTATGAGTATCACCTTTTCAATGTAGATAAGCAGACACCTTGCAAATCACCTTGCATATGATAAAATAGAAAATGAAATAAAAATTCAAATTATCCCATCTTCTACCTGGAACGAAGACCTACTATCTTTTTGTCAATATTATACTTTCATCAGGATTCTCATCATCACTCCAATGCCTGCAGCAGATAACATCTTAGGAAGTCTCATCCAGGTCACCCTTCCTCCAGACACACTGGATATGATCTTAATTGCCAAGGATATTAAGAGGAGATAATAAGATAATAAGAGAAGCAGCAGCCATATGATGTGGTAATTATCAGTCTGGGACCTGGAAGCTTTAAGAAAGATATTGAGTAATAAGGACTTACAGACCTGCATCATCCACAGTGATCTGATAGGTGTGTTTATTATTGTGGTAAGAGTTCATGCTCAAATTTAAACCCCACCTGAAAGAACTGGAAGAACGTTTAGTTGGTAAGGTAGGCTGATAGTGCTTGGTGTCTTCATACAAACCATCAGTGCAAGGACACATGTAACACATGGGTCAACACACAAAGAGAATGTTGTCTAGAGTGTAAAAAGAAGCATAATGCCTGAGGTTCTGAAAACACTTTACTCAGAAAGGTTTTACGGTGGCCCATTTTGGAGCCATAGATTATTAGCAAATAATTGAAAATATAGCCAACTGTTTCAGCAAATGTCCTTGGGGAGTTGCAATACTTTAAATTCAGTATCATGGTACTGTTGGATTACTGTCCTCGGCTGCAGCATGTGAGCACACAGTACTTGATTCATGATCGTGTGAGTAATAACGTAAGATCAATATTTTAAATGATGTAATAGAAAATCAGCCAGGAATCTCTCATAAGTAACAAATAGGAATTGATTCCTAGTTGTGGATATATAGAGTCATTATGAATTCTATCAAGCATATAGATACATGCTTACATAAATCACTTTCACTTTTTACCTTACATACACTATTTCTGATGCTCACTGAAAGTACATTAATTTGACCTTTGTTATACCTTGATAAAATATATAACATTTTCCCATAATAGCAATGTATATATTTTTAAAGAATTATTTACTCAATTTTATTTATTCATTCATTTATTTTAATTAGACCAGAGAGAGCCACAGAGAAAGAGAGAGATAGAGATAGATAGAGAGAGAGAGAGAGAGAGAGAGAGAGAGAGAGAGAACAGAGGGAAAGTGGGAAAGCAAGCCACCAGATATGGAACTCGAACTGCAGTGGGCCATGTGGGAGTGTCCAGCGCCTTAACCACCGTGCCAGAAAACAAAGTATCATTCTAACATTTGTTTGTAATAGGCTTGAAATTAGCAGCTGATATTTCTGTTTTGCAGGTACTCTCAGGATTTTCCTCAATTTTGATAAGGAGATGTGAAGTTTTTATTGTGTGGCATCTGGGAGAAATAATGGGCTTCAGAGCCAGAAGAACTTCTGTTTGAGGGTCCTGCTTAGTAGTATTTTCTGCTTCTATAGAATGGAGGTTGTAGGATGAGTCATTTTTCTCTTGCAGTGTTTCCCTGATTCATCTAACACTGAGGGGAAAGGGCACTGTAAACAGTACAGTACTATGAAAATGGCTGTTAATTTCAGATTTGTGACTTAGGTTTACTGTACCTTAAGGGCTGATGACAAAGGGCAACTGTTCAGATAAGAAGACCTAAAATGGAGATGTTTCCGTTTTATCTGTGAAACTCTTTCTCTTTTTACCTTATATACACTATTCCTGGTGGTCACTGAAAGTACATATAATTTGACCTTTGTCATACCTTGTCATTCTTTGCCTTTTCAATGAAGTAGAAGACAAAAGCAGCATCATATTCTTCCTTCATTCTCTTCATTATTCTACCTGCTCATGTATAGCAGAATCCTCATTCGTTGATCACGTCTTAACCGTTTCCAGAATTGATTTGATAAAGTACGTTTGAATACGGTATTGTCTCTTCAGTAAAATAGCTATCCTTTTTATATGAGAGAGTGTGTGTGAGGAGAGAGAGAGAGAAGAGAAAGAGAGAGGAGAGAGAGAGAGAGGAGAGAGAGAGAGAGAGGAGAGAGAGAGATTTTCAATAGAGTCTCATCAAGTCATAATCCTCCAACTCAAATCTTCCAGACAGGACCATAGGTGCACACCACTGCACCTGGCCTGTTAGGTTGGTTCAGGAATGAACTTAGTCTTCCCACGTAACCTCAACCACAGTGCAAGAGTGCCCTACACTTGGGCAATTGAGGCTGGACCATAACCATCTTTTTTACTTTCTTCCACTCACTCCTTTCATAAGCCATCCAGTCCTTATTCTTGGACCTATCAGTAGACTTTTCCCACATTACTATTTTTTTTTTAAATTTCTCCTAGATCATTATGTGAGTGTGTTTTCCAGTATCCTTGTCCAGTTAATTACAAACCCTGATTTGTAATGAACAATTAGCAATTAATAATGAACAAATTAGCTGATTTCTTTCTTCTTGCCCAAGGGCTGTGGGGACTGCTAGAGAAAATCATGCATCCTGTATCCATGCATACCCTTGTAAACGTCCTGTCTGGACCTTGCTGGGATCACCTAACCACAGGCAAAATGAATGTGGCTGCCAAATACCTGTGTTTGCAAATTGTGTTCTGCTGAACCCAGCCTACGCTGCCCACAGGCGTTGCTCTCTCTCACACTGCTCAGGCTCTGCCCTTTCGCCTCCTCATTCCATTTGTGTTTGTCTTATTTTCAGTTCTGGCACCTCTGCTTATTCTTAATGCTTCATCTGCTGGCTTTAAGCTAATCTTCATGGCTTGTCATGTTTAAACTGATTATCCAATATTCTTGAATACCCTGGCTTTACCCCAAGACTATGTTTTATGAACTTTTTCTATGGATAGCCCCAGAAAAGTTGAAGTTCTCAAGATCCATCTTCTCCTGAGAGGATCCAGAGTTAGACGACGATTTCTAGCCTAATTGAACCCACTATCCTCCTTGGCAACACTCAGCATTCTAATCAACTTTGTTTTTCCAAAGCAGATACTTAAAGTCCTACCACTTTTCTCAAATTACTTTACTTCAACCCTTTACCTTTCACTTAGTGACTTCCCCATTTATTTCCAGAGAAAAAGCAGTTCTGAAAGTGTACATTCATTGCCCAGCCCTTTTCTTCCAGGTTTCCTGCATCTTTACCGAATGATCTACACAATTTTCCTCAACTCTGAGAAAGAAACTCTATTTTTCCTTTCCAAGGGTATTCCTCTCGTGTCTGCTTTATTGTCATTCTGAAGTTTTATTGTCAGCTTAGGAACAATAAAACTTATTCTTTTCTATTGTTTGTAATCCATACATTTACTTTTAGTTCCTTTATTTCTACCCTATTATATCTTTTATTTTACTTTTTCAATTCTTGCAGAAGTACCTTCTTTTAATTAGCTCCATTGCTGGTTTACCTCCCCTCTCTAAGATGGACTACTCTTCCTTGTACTATTATTCATGTTCTTAGTATTCACATTAATTCTAGTAATATTTATTGAGTTCTTATTGTATATCAGGCTGATTTTATGACCTGTTGTACTTAGTTCTCCATAATATCAGAATCATCTCCCAAAAGAGTTATGTTATTCATCCACTTGAAATCCTTTACTGGCTCCCTCCTGCTCTTTAAAGTCCAAACTCCTTGCTTAGCATGGCCTCCAAGGCGCTTCATGTGTTGGAACCATCCACTACTCTAGTTTCATCCCTGAACACTTCATACTTCAAACTCTGCACTCCAGCCAAAATGAACTACCGTCACAAATCGTGCTGTGCTTTCTCTTGATCTTGGGCTCTACTTATACTCTGTTTTCTTCCCAGAACACTAAGCTATCTTTTCTTCTTGCCTTTTACACATATTTCAACTTACATGTAACTGCTTACCAGGAAGCCTTTCTATTCCTTCCTTGGTGGATTTGATACTCTACCAATATAACCTGAGCAAGGGGAATTTTATTTACTCTTTTATTTGCCTTTTGCTATTGTATCTTGCAACTCCTTCATAAATCCCATGATAAACCCCATGTGAGCAGGATCATTTTTTTCCTCCTCACTTTTTTATCTTCAGAATGTGGCAAAAGTCCTTACTCTTAGGCATTCAATATAATGTGCGGAATCAATGAACAAATAAATGCATGAATGAGTCTTTGTGCAAATTAAGCTGCTGAATGAGAAATGAGATTCTTATAGAAAGTCTTACAGTCATACTCAGGAGACCTTAAAGAGCAGAGCTATTTTCCCAACTAGATATTTAAGGGAGGGTCAGCTTTAAGGAATTTTGTAAAGTAGAAATAGCTGGACAAGTTTCTCCATCCATCTGTTCATAATTACTCTTTATTTCTGGCATTTTACTGCCTATGCTCTGTTCCCTCATGGTGTTTCTTGGTGGTCCAGCTCCCTTATTGAGTAACTCCACCCAAATTTTCTCACTCAGGTGCCACCTCCCCAAAGCCCTCTCTACTATCAAAATTCGTTTGCTATACACTTCCCACTAGCCTCTTCAGAAGGCTGTTTGGCTAATCTTATATAGGCTTACATCAGTGTTTGATAATGACTTGCTTTGTGCTTCAGGGAGAAGAACAGGTTCTTTAATAAAGTTCCTGTAGTGTCTCAATTCCAGTTACTGATGTGGGTATTGAAGATTCTGTTGCAGATCAATGGCAGAGAAACTGTTTTCTTTTTTTTTTTTTTTTTTTTTTTTTTTTGGTTTTTTTCTTATTTTTTTTTTTTTTGAGTTTTTTTTTTTTTTGAGTTTTTTTGCTATAGGACACATGCACTCACCAGAAAGACAGAAAGCGAGAAATCACCCCCCTGGGGGGATGGCCACTCCACGATCCCTTCTCCCCCATTCTCCTCTCAGAATCCTGGGCATGCATGCACACATGCCCTGTGTAAGTTTAAGCCACCAGGTCCGGGACTCGAAACATGGTCGACTACATGGCAGTCTAGTGACATAGCCATTATGCCAACTGCTGGTCCCTAAAGAATGATTTTCAATTAACTTTTAAAATTAATTTAATTTGACAAGAGATAGAGAGAGAAAGTGTGAAAGCAAGCCACCAAGTCCAAGCCTCGAACCACGTTGGGCCATGTGGAAGGAAGTCCAGTACCCTTAGCCACCATGCCACCTGCCGGCTCCTATTTTTGCTTTTTAATGTCTTCTCGCAATACAATGTAGAGGAAGTCACTTATTTCTAGTTGTTTCCTGAGAAGTTTTGGAAAAAAGGACAAGAAAAGAGAAGTAGCAGAGAAAATGATCAACTTCTAATAAAATCCTTTCTTCGCTGTTGTCTCATTTCCTACCTCTCCATACTCCCTAATTTTCCTCAAACTCTATTTTCATTTCATTACATTTATTTACTAAATAAGCTACCTTGATAACTACTTCTAGAGTGAGCTTGGTTTCTTGGTAAAAGATTCTTCATTGTGACTTCCTAAAGTACCCCTCTATTTCCCCTTACAACACATATGAGTAATAGATGTCTAATAAGTTTTCATGGATATATAGTTATTGAAAACGAATGTAAATAGCCAAGAAATCATTTGTAGAAAAATGAAACACAGTAAGCATCAATCAATGGCCCATTTATTCTAGCTGTAGTCACTTCAGCAACATCTGACGACAAAATAAATACAGACTAAATAACATCTTGACATCGATTGGGATTTTATTGTTCTGGGGTATTATCTCTCTAGCCTAGAATATTTTTCCCTCTCACTTGTGAGCCTGATAAAATGTTATAATATCTATGTGACGTTTGTTAGGGTAGGTACAATTATTATTTTTTTTTTCAAGTTAGAGACTGAGGATCTGAGAAGTTAAGCAAGATGCAGCAGGTTTTAGTAAAAGGTTGTAAACTCCTTCAGGTCAAAGATGATGTCCTACTGTAGCCTGCATTCCTG
>NW_006207899.1:1840223-1868733 GCF_000334495.1 Tupaia belangeri chinensis
TTTTTATGTAATATGCAATCAATACAAGCTTGAAATGCCCAGGACTGGTTTTCTGACCTTCTCCCTAGAGTTCTTTCCATGGCATTATTTTGCTTCCTAAACAGGGCATTACCAAGTGGGCTCCTTATTAAATCTGACCTCCTGCCTGCAGCTTTGGGCAATACAAGATTGAACAATGGACTTTCTAAATGGGTACAAGGTTAGAGTGGGAAGGGTACTTTGCATCAATCATATCTCTCTGACTTTTGCTTAGGGGACTAGCTACTTCAGTTGATGAGTTTTGGCTCTTCTTATTCTTCACAGAATCCAAGTCATTACCAAGATATGGATTATAACCAACGCTGTAGATCTCCAGCTAAATTTACACCAGCTAATGACTTTTTGCTGCCACCACATATTAGTTTCAGTAACTAATCATAGCCAAGTTTTATATTGCCTTCAGGGAAGTATGCTAGATGTTGAAATGGAAATAGGTGAAGGGGGGATACGGAGTACAGGGGGCACATTCTAGTAAGAGAGGCTCAAGGGCATATATATCATTGTGCCAAGAAGCAGGACAAGTCATCAGGAACTGGTTGTAAGAAACTTATTAGTGATGCCAACCCTCTGAGCATGATGCTGCATGAAAAGTGATGATCAAATAAAACACCTAAGTGCAAATGTTCATTATGTTTCATTGACATAAATCCTAGAGGTTTTTTTTTTTTTTAATTCTGTGTAATACCTTGGTTGCCTAAAGCACATGAGGAGACTTGAAAAAGTTCATGGAAATAAAGAATCAGTTTAATTTGATGCAAAAAAGTAGAAAATCTACACATAAGTTTTTGTAATATACATTCTCATGAACTCTTTGAAGAAAAATTTAAAACTGTTTTAATCCAATGTCTGATTGAGGTGATTGGACATTTTCATAACTAAGGTGTCAAAATTTAAAATTTTCTCTCTGTATACTATGTATGTTAAAATAAAACAAACCAAAAAAAACCAATTCAAACATTCTGCTCAATAGCTTAGTACTTATAGACCTGTCAGATTATCGAATTTTAGTAAAAGGTAGATTTTGACAAAATGATGTTTAACGTTTTTGGAATAGGCAACTCTCTGGGATAAAACCACTGTCTATTGGGACCAGCAGTTAGCGTAATGGCTATGTCATTGGACTGCCACATAGATGACTGCAGTTCGAGTCCTGGACCCGGTGGCTTAAATTCACGCCAGGTGTGTGTGCATGCATGCCCAAGATCCCGAGAGGAGAATGGAGGAGAAGGGATTGCGGTGTGGCCATCCCCTTTGGGGGGGTGATCTCTTGCTTTCTATCTCTCTGTCTGTCTGGCGAGCACACGCACCCTATAGCAAAAACGTCTCCAAAAAAACCCCCAAAAAACAAAAAAACAAAAAATAAACACTGTCTATTTTCCCAGGCTCAAATTAGACAGTACATTGGAATAAGCTTTCTAAATAAAGATTCTTTTGGTTTGTTTTTAAATAATTTTCACAGGACATGTGTTCTCAGCAGGGAGAGACAGAGAAGGAGAAAGTGAGAAATTGTATGTCCCTTTGGGTTATGGTCACTCTGCAATCCCTTCTCCTCCATATCTTCCTTCTGTCTGGACTTTGGGCATGTAAATACATGTGTCTGGTGTGTATCTTAAGCTGCCGGGTCTAGGACTCAAAATATACAATCAGCCATGGGGATCTAGCACCTTAATCACCATGCAACTGGCTGGTCACTAACTTAAAGATTCCTATGAAGATTTTAAAAAGTTAGACAAATCTTTAAGATGATCATAGTCTAATATGTAGACTAGTGTATGGAGCATATGTAGTCAATTTATAGCTGAGGTCAACATTTGAGGAGTTTTATCAAACTGAGACAAAATTGATTGAATTGTTTTACCCAAATCCTGTGTGTCATAATTTAACATTAAAAGGCACTTTGTTTTAAAGTCTTTCACCTGAGACAAAATGTTTTTTGTATAAAGCATCAGTTTTAACTTGTCCATCCTAGTATTTTTTGGTGTAAAATTTAGTATTTTTCTGGAATAAAATTCAGATTGCTCATAATTTGGCACCAGTATCCTTTATTTATCCAATTAATTTTCACAGTTATCAAAAGTACTATTATCTTGTTAAAGGAGCTACAATATCCATTGACTAGATCAAAATGTCAGAAGAAAGGAGAAATATTGCCACACAAATTAATCACAGTGCCTAGCCATTTTAACCTTCACATTTTGAAATCCAGTGTGATCTTTGAGAATCAATACAACCAAATATGTAAAGGAAGAAAAGACAAACGTGATGTAAAATTTAATCAGTTAATACCGTACTTTCTCAGAAGAAAGCCAGAATCAACTGCATAACCATTAGCATAAGTAGATCGCAGGTGTTCGTGAAACTTGGGAAATTGAATCAAGCAAATCTATGTCTCTATAGAAAAACAGGTTTTATAGCAAAGGATACTGTGTTCTATTTAGGGATATATTTAAGATAACTAGCTTCATTTTAATCTCCGAAATTTATTTAAAGTACTATAAATTGATAATAAATTCCATTCAAAATTTAATTTCCAACATATACTGTAATAGTACATATATTCGTCATTCCTTCAAATGCCTGCCCACACTTTTTTAAGCTCTCTCTCATATATTTACTATAGAAATGAGCTAAATCTCAGCTTTCTGTATGTCTCCTTTGTTTTACTAGTAATCAGTGATTAATGAGTTTACTTGAAGGAAGAAAGGCACAATAAAATACCTTGAGTCACTGAAGATTTGTTCATTTTACCATGTGTGTTTTGAAGGTCTAACTCCACCTATTTTACCATTTGCATTTTGAAGGTCTAGCTGTAAACATCCCGACCTTCTGAATTTATTCTTACCTGTTTTTACACTTTGCTATATGGCATGCACAGTTAATGGCAACCATTAATGACATTCTGCCCATCCCAACGATTACTTTATTCCCCAAACAATGAAAGTTCTTGCACTGAGTTTCTTGACATCAGGGCATTACTTAATGGGAGTTGTTATAACAGGACCTGCAGTTCTATTTTCATACATACACACATACATAATTTACATTTAAATAGGCAAAATAGCCACCCAGGGATGCCTGGCACAGGCACAATGCCACCTGCATGAAGGAAAACACAGTGTTTTATGAGACAAATACACCAATTATTTCAAGGAATGTGCACAACGTGTAGCATTAAGTGAAACAATATGGTTCAAAAGATTTAAAGGAAACTAACCAACGGGAAAAGTAAATTTCTTAGAGAAAAGATAAGTTTAAATTTGAAAAACTTATTTAAAATAGTCAAAATAAAACATGTTTCAGTTTCCAAGATATTTTCCCAAAAGTTGCAAATTAAGGAGAATGGAAGACTCTGGGAGAAAAAATGGTGTAAGTGCTCCTTTTCCAAAAGCATCAGATGGTCTTAGTAGTGTGGATCTTTAGCAATAATATTAGTTTGAAATCATCTTCATTTGCATATAAAAATTTGAAAAATATTAGAAAATTACCAAGAAATACATATGCACATAGATCAGAAGTAACCTGTAACAATTTTGGTATATATACTATGATAGTAAATTTACTTTTTCTTGTCATAAATTTTTACACATAAAATTTAGGGGTGGGTGTCCTCCCTTTTTCTTTGAGAAATAGTTTTCAGAATATCAGGTGGTTGTGGGTGTCTTTAGGCATGGGATCTGGTCCTTCGAAAGTACCCTCCACTCTGTCTTTTTCTCTGAGATGAGGACTAGCTGGGAAACTCCCTGGCCACTATTTCTCCAACACCAAACTTTTATCATCCTGTGTCATGGATTGGGCTAAACTGTAAACAATCTTAGCTCTTTGTTTCTTTGACAATTTCTATTTCTGAAGTTGAGAAATGTTGTGTGTCCTATAAGTTTTGTGTTTTTCAAAATCAAAATGGAGTCATCTGTGTCATCTCTGACTAAACAGGCTGGAAGCCCACGAGGAGGTGTTTTCTCTTGCTAATAACAAGAATTGCTATTTTGAGAACTCTGCCAGAATCACAACCTTGCACAAAGGTTGTGGGCAGAAAACATCTGCTCAGGGACTGCCTGTCCAACTTTGGATAGATGCAGCTCTTGTTTCAGATCTGTAGCCAAGGATAATTGTCCCAAAACAAGTATAATCCCTTCTCTCCTCTCCCCTCTTGCTTGTGTTTTTTGCCTTTAAAACTTGTCTAATGACTGTTAAGACCTTGCTGAGCATGTTTCAGGGCTAGCTGAAATAAGTTCATTCAGGCTGCATGCCTGCTGCAGTACTCATGTTTATGCCCAAATAAACTTTCTTTGCTATTGTATGTTTTACCTCAGTTTTCTTTCTTTCTTTCTTTCTTTTTTTTTTTTTTTTGGTTTACCAGTTTGAGCAAATTGCTCTGTTCATATTGCATTTTTCCCATTAGAGTTCCTCAATGATCATGACATCAAAACCATACAATTTGATATTTGTTTTAAAACTATAACGGCAAATTGTTTAATGTTCTAATAAGATTTTAAAACATTTTGTAAATTTAACATGGATCCTGAACTTCAACTGTGAAATATTGCTTTCAGAGATTTAAAAGGAAGATTTTGTGCTGAAACTTTTCCCTCACTCATTTCTAGTGGATAGTATTACCTATCTCTTTCTCTCCATTTCTCTCTGTCTCTCTGTTTTTCCCTATGTCTTTCAATTTTTACATTTTTTAAAGGCAAAGTATTCTCTGGGCTCTCAAGTCCCTTTATTGTGCTAATAGGTTCCTCTCCCAATTCTATTTAGGAAAGGCAAAACCCAGGCTCATCCCCACATAGATACTGAACTTCAACTGTGAAATACTGCTCTTGCATGGCACGCTTGTGCGCCTCATGGTTTTCAGTTTTTGCTTTTTAAAATTAAAATTTAAAGGTTTTTTTTTAGTATCTTTGTTCTTGCTTCTTTTAATTTATAAGTTCTTCTTTCCTTTTCTCTAACTCTTTTCCTTTTTCTTTATCTTTACTCATTGGCTTCTCAGCTCCTACACACTAAATGTCTAGAAAGGTCCAAGTGAACGGGATCTAAACATCTGAATACGATTAAGGTCAGAATATTCCTCTATTCTCACTGATTCTGATGCACAAACAGTGAAAACAGAATGGAAGAGAGATTGCAGATCACCTCCTTCTGCACACCTCTGAATACTCAGACTGAACTTTAAGAATTAGGAAGAAACACACCATCCATTAGATGACTAGAAATCACCACAGGGTCACAAGAAATATGGAAAAACAAGAAAATACCTCTCTTCCAAGGGAAAAGAATAATTTCTCTTCAACCTCAGCATGATGAAATTCATAGAATTGTCAGATAAAGAATTTGAAATTTTCATGGTGACAAAGCTTACAGAGATTGAAGAGAAGAGAGACAATGACCTCAGAAGAGGCAGCGGAAAGGAGTTGACAAGCTCCAGCAGGTGAGGAAATTCTTTCAAGTTTTAAAAGAGGAAATTAACGTTATAAAAAATCAAATGGACCTGTTAGAGATGAAAGTTATATTACAGGAAGTCAAAATCTCTCTTGAAAGTATTAAAAGCAGACTAGATCATACAGAAAATCAAATCTCGGATGTAGAAGATAGAATTTCTGGACTAGAAAAAATCCACCATGAAGACTGAGAAAATTGCCCAGAGAAAGAGAATAATATACGAGAAATACTAGATATAATAAACGTCCAAACATCCATACAATTGGTATCCCAGAAGGGGAAGAGACTCATAAGGGCCTTGACAATCTATTCCATGAAATTCTGGAAGAAAACTTTCTAAACCTAGAGAGGCATTCAAAGACCCAGTCTCAAGAAATGCAAAGGACCCCCAATAGAATCAACCCAAGAAGATCTTCTCCAAGACAAGTTATAGCTAGGTTGACCAAAAGCACAGACAAAGACAAGATACGAAGATTGTCAAGAGAGAAACGTCAAGTTACCTACAAAGGATATTCCATTAGACTGACAGCGAATCTCTCATCAGAAACAATGTGAGTGAGGAAAGAATGGGAAAATATATTAAACATGTTAAAGGGAAAGCAATTTCAACCAAGAATACTGTACCCAGCAAGATTATCCTTCATATGGAAGAAAAGACCAGAGCATTCTCAGATAAACAAAACCTGAAAGAATTTACCAATACCAGACCAGATCTCCAAGAAGTTCTCCAGAGAGTGCTATACCAGGAAAATTAGATACAGTCACACAGAAATAAGAGTTCAAAAAGTAAGAAAATGGGGACCAGCAGTTAGTGTAATGGCTATGTTGCTGGACTCCCATGTAGTCGACTGCTGTTCATGTCCTGGACCCGGTAGCTTAAACTCACACCGGACGCGTGTGCATGTATGCCCATGATCCTGAGAGGAGAATGGAGGAGAAGGGATTGCGGCGTGGCCATCCCCCCTGGGGGATGACTTCTTGCTTTCTATCTCTCTGTCTGTCTCTCTGTTTTTCTGGCGAGCGCACGCACCCTATAGCAAAAAACTCTCAAAAAAAAACAAAAAAAGTAAGAAAATGGCAAACTTATAGGTTCATGTACCTACTATTTGAACAGAATTTTAACCTGTTTCCTGGCTTTAGGTTTTAAGCATATTTCCTTAGCATTTCTTTGATTTACTAAAGCTAAATCTGCTTTTCTTGAAATTAAAAAACATAGTAAAAGATACATGACTAATGACTGTAGTAAACTATATAGCATCAGCTAGGTGCTACCTTATAGTATATTCATTTTACTCAGAGTTTCATGACTAAGATCAGACATGTATTCATAGATATTTATATATCAACTGAGCTTGCTATTGAAAGTAGTTAGATTATTTAAGAATTTTTGTAAATCAATAAAATGTGGGGAGAAAAATGAATGGAAAAAAACTGTAGACACCTGAGATAGTGTGGGAGGAGGGTGAGAAATGGCAGAGGGTGAGAAATAGGAAAAAAAATATATATTAAACTAGAAATGGGAAAATTATTGATGATAACATGCATGATTAAGCCACGAGGCAGTATATTCTGGATGGCAAATCACATTTTGTATGCTGTGACAATGCTCAGTGAATGAATGCAAATTAATTAATTAAAAACAAAAAAGAAGTGAAATAAATCAAGGAGAAGGATGAAAATAAATTTTTAAAAAGAAAGTATAGGTGCCCTGCTCATAAATAAATAAATAAATAAATAAATAAATAAATAAATAAAAGAATAGCTTCAAAACTAAACTCCTAATGGATAATGTGGGTGCCAATTCATCATAGATTATTACTCATAGAGGAACCAGTGGCAAAACTGATTTCAGAGAAAACAGTTCTTACTCTTTACATTTGGTATCTTATTCCAGGAAAAGATAATTCCGTAAAAGCAGCAGAAAATAAACAGAATGAAGTTTTGCACTCCTGATAATTACAATTTTTTCATAAAACAGAAAGTGAAGGTGTTTACAAGCTAACCGTAATTTGATCATTTTCAAATCTTTGACCCTCAAGAAAGGATCATCTTGCTTCAAAGTACGTAACTCATGTGTAATTTATACTGACAATAAAACTACAACAGTACAACAAATTTTGTAAATTTAATAACATTTTGAAAAATACACCTTCAGTAAAATTGGTCATAAATTTAGTAGAAATATCAGAAAGAAACAACACCTCTAAGTGAAACAACTTTGCTTTTAATCTTAATGGTTTATCTTCTCAAACTAGTTAGATTTAAGCATGCAATGACTGAGATCTTTGGAAACTCTGGAAATTTTAGATAATTGATACTGCTTACTTAATACTCCCCCCCCCCAGGTAACACATATGCTTACTGGACAGAAACAGAGAGAGAGAGAGAGAGAGAGAGAGAGAAAGTTCCCACACCCCCTACCCAATGAGGAATAGTCATGTAGCACTCCCTTTGCCATTTATCCCTCCTTTCAGAATTTTGGGTATGCCTGCACACACACCTGGCATGTTTTCCAAGCTACCAGGTCTGGCACTTGAACTACACAATCATCCATGTGAGATTCTGTCACCTCAACTATCACGCCACCAGCTGGCCCTTACATAATTTTGCTAGATGGTTTCTTCAAGATGTGTCTGAATTGGGACTACATTTTTAAATTTTCAGCACTAGTTCATACTAGGTGAGTTGTAAAGAGGCTGTTTCTTTTTAAAATTATATTATACTTTCTTAGGGGAGTTGAAGAATACATGTATTAACAGACTAGAAATTGATTAAAGAATGTGCACAATATGTAGCATTAAGTGAAGCAATATGGTTCAAAAGATTTAAAGTAAACTAACTAAAGGGCCATGAGGGTAAAAATAAATTTCTTAGAGAGAAGATAAGTTTAAATTTGAAAACCTTAAATAAAATAGTCAAAATAAAACATTTTCCAGTTTCCAAGATACTTGCCCAAAAGTTGTAAATTAAAGGAGAATGGAAGACTCAGAGGAAAACATTGTGTAAGTGCTTCTTTTCCAAAAGCATCAGGTTGTCCTAGTATCATGGACCTTCATTTTCTCGCTACCTTTTGTGGCTGTGAACTCTCCTCTGTGCCTTGCACAAAACCATGTTTCCAAAGAAAAAACTGATTAAGTATCATGTCTATTGCCATTCTAATGTGTTATGGAACAGATTATCCTTTAAGTGTGTTTAGTGTTCCCATGAGATCTACCTCGTGTTCCTACCAGAAGTGCATAAATTCTTTTGACTACCTTTTGAAAGTAATCAAAAACTATTTTAGGTGCTAGTGAGTCCTTGGTAAACAACATGTGCCAAGTCCCTGCCTGTGCATATTAGTGAACAAGACAGAAAAAAACAAAAGTGTTAAATAATATTAGAAAGTGGTAAGAGATATGAAAGAAAAAGTAGAGTAAGGGGATAGAGAACAAAGGAGCTACACCTATTGACAACACGGTGCGTTGGGCATGCACATGCCCATGATCCTGTTATTTCTCTGAGAACGCAACATCTGAGCCTAGAACTTATGAAATGAGGAAGTGTACAATGTCAGCTTTCCAGCAGAGAAAACAGCAAGCACAAAGGTCCTGAAGTGGCCTGTTCTTCACATGTTTATTGACATGACCAGTATAGCTTAATCTCAGGAAGAGAGAGAAAAGGGGTAGAATATGAAATCAAAATAGAAATCTGTGACAAGAACATTCAGGGATTAGTGAGCTAGATTATGAGTTCAGTCTGCTTGTACTGGTACAATCAGCCTCATTATTCAAATACTGAAATACTTCCATGCCATTGAGTAAACAGGCGCTGCTTAGAGATCCATATCATTTCCCTGCCTCAGCAGATGCTCTGATCCCTTCCTTAGGATTAATTCATCAGGAGGAGGTGGGCTGATTGGTACAATAGCATTACTTGTATAACATTTTTAAGTTAATTCCTAACAATGAGGATATAGGCCTTTATAGTGAACGTGATGAAAAAGTACTAGAGGGTATTAGGTAATGGGTATTAGGTAATGGTCAGGGAGTATGTGTGATACATCTGATTTACACATTTAAAATATTAGAAGGATACACTAAGGGCATGAAAAGAATTAAAGCAAAGGCATAATTTACAAGGTTATTATCGAAATCCAAGCAAAAGATAATAATATATCAGGCTGTTTGTATTTCAATAGATAAGAACGAATATTTAATAATGGTAATAGAGAAAGTGAGGCTAGATAGCAGTCAGGGTATATTTTGACAGTTCTATTTGGTAGACGACCTGGAGTGGAATGTGGCAACAAATAGAACCCAAATGGTGAGCTGGCCTCAAAGTGAAATTTTTTAAATAATTATTTTATTTAACTTTATTTATTTATTTACTTATTTTAATTTGACCAGAGAAGGATGGGGAGGAGGAGAGAAAGAGAGAGAAAGCTAGCCACCAGATCTGGAACTTGAACCATGGTCAGCCATGTGGGACTCCAGTGCCCTTAACCACAATACCAACTGCCAGCCTCCAAAGTGGAAATGTATTACTGAGTCATGTTAGCAATTTGGGGTGTCAAATTTATATACATTGAAAAGAATACAAAGGAAAAGAGTGGGGTAAATGTAATCATAATTGTGTTTGTAAGATTCTTGTATCAATTCTGAAGTACTTATCTGAGTACTTACAGGCTGACTGTCAATATTTATAGTCAGAGTGTGATAACTGAGAGACACATATTGCAATTTCTAGAGCTAAATAGCAGAAGCTGTTTTGGTAATATATCAAAACAAAATATAAAATAAAATACAAAAGTTAAAAAAAATTTGTTTCATAAAATAAGTAATAAGAAAAGCAAAAACAGAGAAAGAGAATCCATGGTCACATTAAAAAATAAATACTGGGTTGTCAGGAAAATCATGTTGCATTTTTGCATAGTAGAAATAGCAAAATACATTATGACTTTCCTGATGACCTAATAAAAAAGTGGTGTAATTAAATGAATAAAGAACAGTAATTACATTAAAGTGTATAAACGCCAAATAAAAGTAAATATTATCAAAACAAATGAAAAAAAAACAAGAACTAACTGTACTATTTGGAAGAAAATAATTAAACACAAAGACTCATTTAAACAGTAAAGGTTAGAAAAAGATATACTATATAAATACTGAGGAAGATAGCTAGTATGATTATACTGTTGAACAAAAGAGACTTAAAGGTGGAGTATTTCAGTAGATAAGAAGGAATATTTAATAATGGTAAAATAATTGTTCCAAAAGTCACAATAATTTTAAGTGTTTATGGATCTAATAGCATAGGTTCAAAATACATAAAACAAACATGGACAGAATTAAAAGGAAAAATGTTAATTCATGCTCACAGTAAAAGATTTTTAAGATGTGGAAAACATTAGTATGCCATTACTTAGTTTATAATGAGGGGGTATACATCTTTTATCTATGCAGAAATTCACAATTTGCACAATTTGCACTTGGCTGAATGTTGCTATGAAAGAACTTCAAAATGTTTGTGAAAAAATGAAATTAAAGTATGAGTTTCCTTTGGTGCAAAAAATTCCCCCCAAATTCTGAAATTCATGCATAGGTTTTTCATAGTGAAAATTTCCATGAACTTATTGAAAAGTCTACCATTGACCCTGAGAACATTTAGACAGTGATTATTTATTAACAAGGAAAATTATTGGACCAGCAGATAGAGTGATGGTTGAGGCCATTGAATTTCCACATGGCTAACCATGGTTTGAGCCCTGGATCTGGAGACTTAAAAATCACAACAAATATATATATATATTTATACATATACATATATATGTATATATACACACACACACACACACACACACACATACATGTATATACACAAATTATTTTAGATTATTGCAATACAATCGCTTTAAAGACACTTGTTTTTTATTTTTTTTTGGAGAGGTTTTTGTTATAGGGTGCATGCACTCGGCAGAAAGACAGAGATGGACAGAGAGACAGAAAACAAGAAATCACCACCCTCCCCCCTCCCCCCACCACCAGGGCAGATGGCCATGCCACAATCCCTTCTCCTCCATTCTCCTTTTAGGATCTTGGGCATGCACGCACACAGTCCCGATGTGAGTTTAAGCCACCGGGTCCAGGACTCGATCCACAGTCAACTATATGGGAGTCCATTGACATAGCCATTATGTCAACTGTTGGTCTCTTAAAGGTACTTTTAAAGTCCTTTTTTATTTTTACTACTTTAAGACAACCTGACATATTTTCTAAGTACAGAATTGATGGACAAAATTTTCTGCAAGTGGGCATACTTTACATATGGATTGTATCTCAATACCTAGTAAAGTCTTATGCTGTTTTGAAGCGTGATGTGATCTAAATAATTTTTTAAGGTAATATGAACATAAAATGCATACAGTAATTTCTTCACCTGCAAACTCCTTTGAGATGAAGAATAAGTGACTAGTTCATATAATTACACAAGGTATGCCTTGGAATTCAAAAACACTAGTTATGTATTTTACAAAGTGACAAATAGTGGTGCATGCGTGCGTGTTGTGTGTGTGTGTGTGACTGAGAAAAAAGGCCATTGCTTTGTTTTCTACAGGGTAGTAAGTCTATGTTGTTTTTCATTCCGAGCCCGCCTTGCTTCAAAATAAAGTGGTTTACAAAAAGGCATGTGGCACAATAAGATTAAAAGGAAATCTAGTGAAAGAAAATAAAGTACAATATTAAGATGAAAGTAGAGGAAATCACATATTTTAGACCCTAATACATTAGGCCATCAGGAAAGTCATGACATGCTTTTCTATGTAAAAATGAGTCAGGACTTTCCCGATAATTCAATATATTAACATAATAATATATGTGTGTATATGTATAATTTTTCCCCTCCTTTCTTATACACGCAAAGACAAACGAATGATAAGGTTTATGAAAGTCCAATTTGAACTCTTTAACAGCACTAAAAATTAAATTTACTGATACAAATCTGAAGAAGATGGTTGAGGCATATAAGGTCAAAATCAATTTTACAAATGGTACACAATTGATGTGATTGTTGAAATAGGGGTTCTATTTAACTTCCTTGAAAAGAAATCATGTTACAGAATTTCCTTCTGCCTAAGTGTAGTAATAACATCAAGAGGTAATGTTCCATTTGTTCTCAATTTAATTTAAAATAAAAGGCTATAAGTCAAAAGAAATATTCTGGCTGTTAGAGAATGATTCACCAGGAGACTTGTGGGGAAAAGCTATTTCAAATTATCCACTTGTGTGTTCTCATGTTTGCTAAAGTTTGTAGTTAACCTAGATTAAAAACTATGCTCTCCTGGGAAAACTGGCTTTAATTATTCATATATTTAATAATTAATTGAAGTAATCATTCTAAATAGCATTTCTTCCTTATCATTGCTATCTTTTTTTTCTTTTAAAGTTCATTTCTTTCTTTCCTGCATGAGCAAGACAGAAGAAAGAAAAAGAGATACCCTCATCAGAAGTCCCCCAACATGATCCATTCTATGCTTTACCCAGCCCTAGATCATGGGCATACTTGCACCTGTTCTCTTCAGAGAGGCCTCTGAATGTGAATCTGGAACTTTCCTATGTGGGCCATCTTACCAGAGTGTAACATCATTGCTGTACCACTGTCCAGCACCTTCTATTGCTATTTTTGCCTCATGCCCTCAGTTTTGATAAATTTTTCTAGTCTTTGAATTTTCATCACCTTCAAATAAGATTCCTTCATTTATGTGGACTTTCACAAACTCATATTCATTAATAAGCAATTGAACATAAGACACCCACATGTTTGTACTTTTAAAAAGTTCATATGTGCTTTTATTTTATTTTCTACATGATTGTAAGACATGAAATTCTTTTAGGTTACTTATATTTTTTCAACACTCAAAATTCTGAGTTAATTTCTTTGTGTCCAGAAAATAAGGAGATATATGAAAATGTAAAGAATAGGGTGAAAGAAATCCTCTTGCTGTTTCAATTCATCTGATCTGCTCAAAGTATACAGGTCATTCTCCTCTTTGCCACCTTGTCCATTACTTTATAAAGAGAATACAGAGGGAGAGATTGGTTTCACAGTCTACTCTCTACCTTGATGAAGCTTAGAATACTTCCACTTGGAAAAATACAAGGGACACAATCTTCATAAAGGCTGGCACTATTTCTGGAAGTCTCTTATGCATGTGAAGACCTTTAGAATGTTCCTGAACACTCGCTAGCCTTAGTCTTGTCTGATTCCACAGAAGTCTAGACCCTCCAGGCCCAGGAACTCCTGCATCAATGTGAGAGTCCACTGGCTATTCTCTTAATAAAATTTTACCTCTCAGTCCAACTCCCTAGGTTTACCATGGCAAAAATAATGAAAACAATTAACATATATTGAAAGTTTAATAGACACAGTTTTATACTTTTATACATTATCCTATTTAATTCTGGTAACAATCAATGAGATAAGTATCATTATCACCCTTTTATAAATATGAGGAGATGAAGCTCTGATGACTAAGTGATACCTCTAAGGTCATGTGGCCAGTAAATGGCAGAGCCAAGATTGAAACCTGAATGTAGGACTAATTTTAAAAACTTTGCTCTTAATAACTTATCTAAACATTATTTTTAGCTTTAGGATTAACAATTCTTTTTTTTTTTTTTGAGAGGTTTTTGCTATAGGGCACGTGCACTAGCCAGAAAGACAAAGAGAGACTGAGAGACAGAAAGCAAGAAGTCGCGCCCACAGGGAGGATGGTCATGCTGCAATCCCTTCTCTTCTTGGGATCTTGGGCATGCACGCACATGCGCCTGGCATTAAGTTTAAGCCACAGGGTCCGAGACTCAAACTGTAGTTGACTAAATGGCATTCCAGCAATGTAGCCATTATGCCATCTGCTGGTCCCAACAAATTTTAATTATTGTCTTTTTTTTTTTTGCTATATGGCATGTATGCTTGCCAGAGAGACAGAGATGGGGTGAGGGGGTGTGGTGAAAAAATCATCTTCCTGGGGAGAATGGCCTCATTATAATCCCTTCTTCTCTATTCTTTTCTTAGGATTCTTGGGATTTGGGGCTTACACGTACAGTGCTTGGTGCGATTTTCAAGCTGCTAGATCTTGGACTCGAATGTGCAGTCAGCCATGTGAAATCTAGTCTCCTTAACCTCAGTATTACCTGCTGGCCCAGTTATGGTCATATTTTATTACAGAACATTTAGAGGCATCTTTCTGGACTTCAAAATTAAAAAAAAAAGAAAACTATAAGTAACATAGAGTAAACTGTTACTACAAAGCCAGATAATGTTTGTATTTCTTTAAATACACTTTAAACCACATAACAACTTTTAAGTTAGAGCCTACCAAATATTACATGGCCAGTAAATATTATTTATTATTATTATCACATCATCAGACCTTATATAGCTATAACAAGATACGGTTGTTCTTGTTGCTGATTTTTTTTGTTGTTAAGATGACAATGCCCAGGATTTGTAGAAACACAACCATGTTTCCTTTTAGCTGCCTGACACATTATTCTTGGTAGAGTTTTAGATTCTGTTATGTGCTTTTCAGGTTCCCTGGAGTCACTGCATGTCATACTTCAGGTCCCGGGCAGCCATTAGAAAACACAGTCAAGTTACGAGTTTAGAAGCTAATGGCTCCGGTGCAAATCCCTTGACATTTTAAACCAAGCCAAATAAAGCAAGCAGGAGAGTACTTTACATGAATTCTCTAAACAGAGAGGGTTATCAGGTTCATTCCGTGTTTACCAAGGCCTCCAGCCATCCTGACTTGTTTGGTGGAGGACTGTTTTTATATGAATTGAACTCCATTTCTGATGGTCTGTTGGCAGTAAATCAGCATGAAATCTCACTCATCATTAATACTTACTCAGTGGACCTGTTTTCCATCAGTGAAGTTTGGCATGTCATCAGCGCTTGGGTGCATCATTTCTAAACTTGCATATGGTGCTAGAGGCTACAAAAATCATTAAAATTTGGCTCCTGTTATAATGACAAGGTGCATGAATCGGGGTGGAAGTCGTAAAGGACTATAAAACTGTTAAATTTGGTGTGTGGGAGGAAGAAACTATTTGTAAAACCTATAAACTTCTTTAGCTAAAATATCTATTACATGCTAAATGGCACTAATGAGCTGTTCTAAAAATCCAGGTCACTAAGGTGTATAAATATATGCATCTCTTGCTCTGTAAGTGAACATTACAAAGAGGAACTACTAGTTTTCCTTACTATTTCTGAAGAAAACAAACAACAAACAATTCTGGTAGTACAAATTTAAATCCTAGTCTACGTTAAAAAAAAAAAAGTACTATTTTTTAGAAAAGGTTCTCCTAGTCTATGTTAAAAAAAAAAAGTACTATTTTTTAGAAAAGGTAACCCTCAAAAGCAAGATTTTTGCATGAAGTTTTACATGGAGATTTTGTAAGCCATTCCTTATTTTTATTACTATGATGAAGTAAAACTATGAACTCTTGAAGGAGTAATGTTTTAAAATATTAATAATTTTAAACAGAAATACTTTCAGCATACTGATAACTATGAGTAAAACAGACCAGTAAATTATATGACATTTTACAGAAACTGATGAATTGAAAAAAATTATATCTGTATGTATATTGTCTACATTTATGTCCACAGCTAATCTCTCCATCTATATCAGTCTATGTCTATATCTGCCTGAGAAGAAAGAAGCAATTCTATATATTCAACAATATTATTCTCAATAATAACATTTTGAAAATGAATATGAATAACTATATTGGAATAATGTAATAAAAACTCTGTCACCATAAAGCCACCGTTCCAGTCATTTAATATGTTGCTTTTTCCAAATTGTGATGCTTGTAAAAAGTAGGATTTTAAAACAATTTGGTGATATGAGATTACAGAGGACTTGGAACTTAGATCAGACTCAATATTTTCTTGAGAAAATTAAATCCACTTATCCATTTCCACTAGAGCATAGCACTTAACCCAATTGTAAATCCCACAGCTACTCCTGCTTAAGTAAATAAGGGTAACTCAAGTCCTATTCCAGTAAGTTGCCTGTAAACTGATTCCACGTTTTCAGAGGTGGAAGCCTGAACCAATCAATCTTTACTAGGCAAGGAGTGTTAGTAGGAATACCAACCCAACCTTGTAAGGAACAGAAATAAAGTTTAGAAAATATTTTAAAATTCAATTTAATATTCCTCTTCAAATTGGAAATGATGACAAATGAGATGATAGATTTTTTTTTACTATTTTATTATTTTTACAATTAAAGTATAAATTTATTTTGGTACAAAAACTTTTTGAAATTCATATTTTTCCCATTACAAATATTTCCATGAGTTTTTTATCCTGAGATCTTTTTAAAAATTAATTTGCATTCATTCCCTAAGCATCATCACAGCATACAAAACGTGATTTCCCATCCAGATTATAGTGCATAGCGGCTTAATCATGCATGTAATAATCAATTATTTTCCATTTTTATGTATGTGTGTGTATATATATATATATATATTACCCCTATTTCTGACCCTCTACCATTTACCACCCTCCTCCCACACTATCTTTCTGGTGTCTACAGTTTTTTTTCCATTCATTTTTATCCCTACATTTTATTGATCACAAAATTTCTTAACTAATCTAACTACTTTCAATAGCAAGTTCAGCTGGTAATTTCAAGAAAAGCAATTTTAATAAATCAAAGAAATGCTAAGGAACTTTGTTTAAAACTTAAAGCCAGTAAATAGGTTAGGATTCTGTTCAAATAGTAAGTACATGAACCTATCAACAGCTCAAGACAGGACAAAAATCCTTAAAACCAGAAAACAAAGCCTAGAAGAAAATCAGCAATGTTTTAGTCAAAAGTCATAAAATTCTATTTCACCAGTTCAGTCTCATGTACTTTATCTTCTGTTATGCTTTGATCTCCCTGATTGAATTTTGGGATATAAAATTTTTCAACTTTAGATTTGTCCCTACAATTAAGTTGGCCATTTAGTTAGTTTTTGAACTCTTACTTCTGTGTTTCTGTATTTAATTTTCCTCGTATAGCACCCTCTTGAGAACTTCTTGGAGATTTGGTCTGGTGTTGGTAAATTCTTTCAGGTTTTGTTTATCTGAGAATGTTCTTGTCTTTTCTTCTCATGTGAAGGATAATCTTTCTGGGTACAGTATTCTTGGTTGAAATTGCTTTTCCCTTAACATGTTGAATATATTTTCCCATTCATTCCTCGCTTGCATTGTTTCCGATCAGAGGTCTGCTGTTAGCCTGATAGGATATGCCTTGTAGGTAACTTGCCATTTTTCTCTTTTTAATCTTGCTATCTTGTCTTTGTCTGTGGTTTTGGTCAATCTTGCTATAATGTATCTTGGAGAAGGTCTTCTTGGGTTGATTCTATTTGGGGTCCTTTGTATTTCTTGTGACTGGATCTTTGAATGCCTCTCTAGGTTTGGAAAGTTTTCTTGCAAGATTCCATGGAATAGATTGTCAATGCCCTTATGAGTCTCTTCACCTTCTGGGATACCAATTATATGGATGTTTGGATGTTTGATGGTATCTAGTATTTCTTATATATTATTCTCATTTATTTTTTTGGCAATTCTCTCAGTCTTCATGGTGGACTTTTCTAGGCCAGCAATTTATCTTCTACATCTGATATTTGATTTTCTATATGATCTAGTTTGCTTTTAATACTTTAAAGGGAGATTTTGACTTCCTGTATTATAGCCTTCATCTCTAACAGGTCCATTTGATTGTTTTTAAAGTGTGTATTTCCTCTTTTAGATCTTGCAAGAATTTCCTCACATCCTGGAACTCATCAGCTCCTTTCTCCTTCCTCTTCTATAGCTCATTGTCTCTCTTCTCTTTCTTCTCTGATAGCTTCATCATTATGAATATTCTAAATTCTTTATCACACATTTCCATGATTTCCATTGAACTGTCTGTGGATAAAGAGGAGTTATTCTTTTCCCTTACAGCAGAGGTATTTTCCTGCTTTCCCATATTTCTTGTGACCCTGCAGTGAATTCTAGTTATCTCATGGATGGTGTGTTTCTTCTTAATTCTTGAAGTTCAATCTGAACATTCAGGAGCGTGCAGAAGGAGGTGATCTAGAATCTCTTTGCTGTTCCATTGTTATCCCTTTGTGCAGCAGATTCCATGGATATTGAGGAATATCTTAACCCTAATAGTATTTGGATGTTTGGCTATAGTTCTCTTAGATTGCTCTAGAAACACAGTGAATGGAGATTGAGAAGGTGAGTGATGAGATAAAAGAAAAGAAAAGGAAACAGAGAGAGATAAAAAAAAGAGAGAGAGAGAGAAAAAAACAGACAAGGGAAAAAAGGGAAAAACAATCAAAACAATTTTTTTTTTTTTAAAAAGCAAAGAATAAAAAACCACGTGGCACGTATGTACCACACAAAATCACTAATTCTCAACAGCAATGGTGGAGTCTTCTTTTGAAGGCCTGCCTCTTGCCTCTCCCCTCGAGTTTGGGGTCTGGAGAAAATCTTATTTTCTCTTTTTTCCTTGAAATCACTAGTTCTCAGCAGCAATGGTGGAGTCTTCTTCTGAGATGATACATATTTTTGTAGAGAGTTTGGCTTTTACTAAATTCTGAAGTAGAAGATACTTCTACCAATTGGAATCTGGCATTTCAGAACTGCTAACGGAAGACAACTGAAAACTATATAAACTCATGTTGAAAAATCTTTCTTAATTTTTTAAAAGCAGCGACAGATTTTGATTTCTACCTTATTTTATTTTTGATGTAATTAACTAATCTAGTAATACAATAATCAGGACTAAAACTCAAATTCTGGACTTTGCCTATTCTGAAAATTTTATCTTTTTGATTAAAATTAACGAGATAACTACTATGTGCCAAGAATTCTGATTTCTGAGTGTTGGAGCTAGAAAGATACATCTCTTGTCCTTTTGAAACTTAAGACACAAATTCAGATGAGAGAAGCCAATTTTAATATAGTGTCGTTTGTACGAAACAACACTATTTACAATTTGTAGTAGTTTATACAAAGTACACTCTATATGAAAGTCCAAGTTAGGGATTCAGGAAAAACTTCTGTCTGAAAAATCTTCTAAGTTAAAAGTTGAAAGGTAACTTAGAAATAGCCAAGTGAACAATGAGGGATGAATACTTCACCAGGGGGTAATATGGAAGAACAGAATTAGAAAGTTTGCAATAATTCCAAGGAAGTGAAACGAATTCTATGTAGTTGGGTTGAATTTGTTAGAGAAGCATCTATAGAGATCAGACACGTAAACTATTAACTATATTTTTATTATTTCCGACAAATAGATTTATATCCATAAGAGCATTCTAAAAGTTGGCAGAAAGGTTTCCTAAAGTGCACATGCATTCTTTCTTTCATGTTACTATAATTTTAAGACAGTTGTGCAAATTTTATTTGCGATATTACTATCAACACTACAAATATTTCCAAGTAGCTGCACTGTTCTTAAATTTGGGCAATCTTCCTCTTTTTGTAATAGCTTGCCACTTTATAGAAAATTTATCAAATAATCTGGTTTTTGAGAAGTTTATAGGTCCTTCATTCTTAGGAAGTTAAGTCTATAAACACTTATTGTTTGCAGTGATAAAGGAATATATGTCTTAAAAATGATGACTAAGCCTTGTCTGGCAGTAAATGCATTAAATTAGAGTATTATTTATATCTTTTTAAAAAGGAGTAATGTTAGAAATAGCTGCCATATAGACATTAACGACTGTTACCAAATAAAGATTTCTGCCTCACTTAGACCTCAATCAGTGCCAAGTAAACTTGATTTTATTATTTCTTTTCTTTTTTTTTTTGGAGAGGTTTTTGCTATAGGGCGCATGCGCTCGCCAGACAGACAGAGAGAGACATAAAGACAGAAAGCGAGAAATCACCCCCCATAGCAAGATTTATGTCACACATCTATAAAATTCTTATATTTATCATTGAGTAAAGATATAAAAATGTCTGTATAGGGGGGCCAGTAGGTGGTGTGGTGGTTGAGGGTGTTGGATTCCCACATGGCCGACCATGGTTTGAGTCCTGGACCTGGTGGCTTGCTTTCTCACTTTATCTTTCTCGCTCTCTGTCTCTATCTGATCAAATTAAAAATAATAACAGCTAATGGAATTAAATAAATAAATAAATGTTGGGAAAAGAAGTCTGGATAGGGACCAGCAGATGGTGTAATGGTTACGTCAATGGACTCCCATGTAGTCGACCACAGTTTGAATCCCAGACCCAGAAGCTTACTGCTCACACTGGGCACATCTGAGTGTATGCACAAAAATATTAAGAGGCAAATGAAGGAGAAGGGATCACAGCGTGGCCATCCCTCCTGGGAGTGATTTCTCACTTTCTGTCTCTGGTGAGTGCACATGCTCTATAGCAAAAATCTCTCTCTAAAAAAAAAAAGGGTCAGTATAATTTGTGCATAGACGGAAGAAAATTACAGTAATCACACTTATATGAAAAATTAATATTTAAAAAATTTGAAGCTTTAATAGTGCTACTGCAAGTTGCTTTTATATCTTCATAATTAAAGATGGTGGTGTTGATGGCACATTTCCCACATTTTTACAAACAAGAAGACATTCAAATATTACAAGTTTAATGAAAAAGGCTATGTTATCCCTAAGAGCATTTCTTTAGACTTTCTCTTGCCCTAGAGCTCATAATAGGTATTACCTCTACCTTCCTATCCCAGGGGAGGGTAAGTGGTGCACAAAGCATGGATATGAAAATATACTCATTTAGTACACATTTTATAGTCTTTTATTATTTCAAAGACAAATTTGGAACAAAAAAAATACCCAAAATATACATTGATTAAAAGAGCATGATATAGAGACCAGCAATTGACATAAAGGCTGTGTTGCTGGACTCCCATGTAGTTGACTGTATGTGTATCAAATACACACACACATATAATACAATGGGATTTATTTTTCTAAATCAAATCTTTGGCGGGGCTTAGTTATTCCTCTCATTTTCTTGAATCTATTGAAAGATTTCCTCAAACCCTTCTCTGAAAATTTTGTGTTGAGAAGCATAGTTTGAAAAATAGTGATTTAAATAAAGAATGTAACTATGTAAGATTTGTCAAATGTAATAAAATTCCTTCTCTTTCCTTAGAGTCTGTAGATTTTACAGAATGATATATTATGCTTTGCGAAATCTAGACATCCGCAGATTGTAGAAAGTTGAGTTCTTGTAAAGTGTTGATTCAAAAGCATCCCTTGAGCATGATTTTAAATTATTGTATCAACTATATCTCTCTTTTGAAGAACAAACTCAAATTCACTCACATCTCTCTGAAAGCACAGTGCAGAATGAACTCAGATTTCAGCAATTGTCTGAGCAGAGTGGAAAGGTACTCAAAGCTTCCCTGTTTCAGATATATTTGACTGATAAAATTCAATATTATTGGGGCCAGCAGGTGACATAGTGTGTAAGGTGTTGTACTCCCACATGACCCACTGCAGTTTAAGTCCTATAACCAGTGGCTTGAAACATGCTGGGCACATATGCTTGCCTGCCCAGAATCCCAAGAAGAGAATAGAGGAGAAGTGATTGCCATATGGCCATCTCCCTAAGGGATGATTTCTTGCTTTCTATATCTCTGTGTCTGTCTCTCCAGTGAATACAAAGTTCCTATAGCAAAAATCTCTCTTAAAAAAGAAAAAAAAGAGATGATTTTAGCTTCTTCATAAACACTTATTTGACTTAGTTGAAACAAATACTCTAATCTTTTAAAAGTCTCCTTACAGGGACCAGCAGTTGGCGTAGAGGTTATGTTGCTGGACTCCCATATAGTCGACCATGGCTGGAGTCCTGGACCAGTGGCTTGAAATTCATGTTGGACACATGTGCGTCCATGCCCCAAATCTTCAGAGGATAATGGAGGAGAAGGGATATTGGTGTGGCCATATCCCCAGGGAATGATTTTTCGATTTCTGTCCCTCTGTCTTTCTGATGAGTGCACGTGCTCTACAGCAAAAATCTCTTTAAAAATTTTTTTTGCTCTTTTAGGAATGAGAACAAAATTGGATTTCATTAAAAAAATCAGTTCAGTTCAGGAGCTGAAGTGTGGCATAACTGCAGCACAGTTTGACCCACATGGGTAGATTCTAGGATCATGTTCCAGGGCTTCCCTGGGCTCACCAGGTGTGTATTTGTGCCCATGATTCAGGCTGACTGAGGCTGGGGGTGGGTCATGAGTTGGGGCTCTCTTGGATGTGTCTGTCTCTCTCTCTCCCATGGAAAAAATAAATAGACAAATAAAAATCAGTTCAGTTCAAAATGTAATAAAATACTTTTGAAAGCATTATATTTATTATTATTATTATTAGTGGGTTATTGGAAAAGACATGACAGATTTTCACATAGAAAAAGCATTTCATGACTTTTCTGAGTCCTCAGTATATGCGAAAATTCAATCCTAGAGTTTGAATTGATGTGAAAAGAAACAATGAGGGGAGTAGGCAGGTTTGCAAGCTATTTTTAAGATTGAAAAAAAATATGAAGAACATTTCGTGTTTATTGATAATAAGAATGAAACAAACTAAAATACTCAGTCGAATGTTTTTACTTTTAACCAGGATTATGTCAACTGCATTTTATTACTGATAATGTATTTATTTAAAATAATTATTTTATTTCAATTTATTTATGAGGGGAGTAGGCAGGTTTGCAAGCTATTTTTAAGATTGAAAAAAAATATGAAGAACATTTCGTGTTTATTGATAATAAGAATGAAACAAACTAAAATACTCAGTCGAATGTTTTTACTTTTAACCAGGATTATGTCAACTGCATTTTATTACTGATAATGTATTTATTTAAAATAATTATTTTATTTCAATTTATTTATTTATTTACATTATACTGATTATGTATTTATTTAAAATAATTATTTTATTTAAATTTATTTATTTATTTAAATTTGATCAGAGAGGGACAGAGGCATGTGGTGGTGGGGGGGGGGAGGAGTAAGAAAGCATGCCACCAGGTCTGGCCAGTTGGCCCTGTGGGAATCCAGTGCCCTTAACCACCACGCCACCTGCTGGACCCAACACTGCTTATTTAATATATTCTGAGTTGTATGCTGTTTATGCAATACATATTTGCATAATAAACATAAAAATGAATTCTTTTAAAATAAATATAACATACCTGCTGTAAGCATTCCAGTGGAAACACTTTGAAAATGATGCTTTCAAATGGCAGAAAATCTGAATGTATTTTAAGAATATTTAGTAATCTTGTTGGTTGTAAATTATAATCCTGACTGTTAAAATTTCCAAAGGTATTCTACATCTACTGTGGCAGACAAAACTCAAGCAGGAATAATCATCTATTTCACGTGCAGCTTTCGTGGCTAGTTCCTTGTGAGTGTGGCCATCTTTGTCTTTGAGATCCTCACATCAATAACCTCTTTTGCATGCACTACCTGTTAGAGCCCCTGGAAAGTCTTTTCATCAGGCTCTTTCGCACATTTATAAACACATATGATGGTTGGTGTTATAAGGTAAGGTTTCTTTTTGTTGTCTTAAAAACTTATTTGCTGTTTTTTTCCCAACTTCGGAAGACTGAGCAGCTTTTTGGTACGTAATTTAAATACCAGGTAAAGCAAATGGAGAAAACTGTGTGTTTTCAATTTGGAAGCTTATTTTGTCCCTCCTGGCACTCCAGAATTCTCATTAAGTTTGAGCATCTCTTAGTTTCAGGATGTGAGTCCAACAATTCTGGCCACCAGAGAGTTTCCTTGCTTAGGGGACCAGCCTTGTCTGGTTAGGAGCCATGACATCTGCAATTCTTTTTCTTCACACTGGGATGCAGTTATCATCATCATTTATTTTCCTTCTGGTATAAGCACAACATGCTGAAAAATGGCCACATTATTATTCAATTTGTGTACATGTCATGATTTAAACAGAAATCGTGTATTCACCATTTGGGATAGCATAGATATTATGAACTTTTTTGTTATTTTATTATTAGTTATTTGCACACTTTTTTTTTTAACTTTTTTTCTTTCATGAGAGAGAGGAAGAAAGAGATAGGGACATCAACAGGATCCTCCCATGTGGTGATTCTCCCCTCTAGGTCTCTACCCAACCATAATCATGGGTCCACCCATATGCACCTGGCATGTTCAGATTGACCTGGGATCAGAATCCCAGGCCTATCCTATGACTCTGGTATTATAAAGCAGAGTCCTACTGCCTGTGTTTCTGTGGATGGGTTCTTGATATTATGCATCTCTATTTTTAATAATGTGAAAATTCAAGGGTCTTACATGGGGCTTATTATTGCATACTTGTGAATGTCTTTATAGAACACAAAACAGTGGGTATATATCTAAAAGCATTTGGAGTACCTAAAGAAGATTGTATCTTAATAAGTTGGAATGATTTTCTAACTAAAAAAATAAATAAATAAAAGTAAAATTAAAAAATGAATAGTACCAGCAGGTGACAAGGCACTGGATCCCATATGACTGACTCCACAGTCCTAATCCCATACAGGCTGCTTGAAAAACACAAGAGTGTGTGTGCATGCCCAAGATTCTGAGAGGAAAATGGAGGAGAAGGGATTGTGGTGCAATATCTCCCCAGGGGGCAACTTCTTACTTCCCTCTCTCTGTCTCTATTCAGTGAGCACATTTGAATATATTTTATTAGGTAAAATTTTGAAAAATATTTATTCATTAAAGTATGTATGCCTTCAAGCTACTATTCTGACATCAAAGTTTAGCAAAACCTCCTTTTGGTTGAGAAGGAAGTACAACATTCATAACCATGGCAAATTGTGGTAGGTAAAGGAAAAAGTTAATAATAAGAATTGAAGTTGGAGATACAAAGTGACCTCTGCAGATGAGATGTCTAGGATACCACAAGATCTTAATACTATCAAGAAGCAATTCTCAGGCTATGTAGTGGCATGATGGTTAAGGTGGGTGGATTCCACATGAACAACTACATGGTTCCAGTCCCAGATCTGGTGGTTGAGAAACACTCCTGGAACATACATGCACACATGTGCCCATTATTTCAAAAAGATAAAAGAGGGAAAAAAAGATTGTGGCACAACCATCCCCAATCAGGAGTGCTTTCTCACTTTGTCTCTCCATCTCTCTCTCTCTCCTGTCTCTCTCTTTAGTAGGCTCACATGATCTCTAGAAAAATTAGGAAAAAAAGTAATTCTCCATCACCACCCAACCATAAAGAACTTAATTGATTTAAAGATGAACCTTATCTTTGTGATTTCATACTAAAAGAATACGCATGTATTAATGTATCTTTCTAAAGAAAGGGTCTCGAGATTGTTTATTGAGGCTATCAAGTCATCTTCAACTCTTTTTACTTTTTGGAGAGATTTTCATTATAGGGCGCGTGCGCTCGCCAGACAGACAGAGAGAGACATAGAGACAGAAAACGAGAAATCCCCCCCCCCCAGGGGGGATGGTCATGCTGCAATCCCTTCTCCTCCATTTTCCTCTCGGGATCTTGGGCACGCATGCACACGCGCCTGGCGTGAGTTTTAAGCCACCAGGTCCGGGACATGAACCATGGTAGACTACGTGGGAGTCCAGCAACATAGCCATTACGCTAACTGCTGGTTCCCAAGCCATCTTCAACTCTTAAATTCAATTTCAATTTTGTTTTATTATTTTTTTTTTAGAGAGCGTTTTGCTATAGGGCACATGCATCATGAGAGAGACAGAGACCAACAGATAGAGTAATGGCTATGTCGCTGGACTCCCATGTAGTTGACCACAGTTTGAGTCCCGGATCTGGTGGCTTACACTCATGCTGGGTGTGTGTGCTTGCATGCTCAGGATCCCCAGAGGAAAATGGAAAAGAGATTATGGCATGGCCATCCCCCTGTGGAGTGATTTCTCTCTTTCTGTCTGTCTGTCTCTTTCTTTCTTGTGAGTCCACGTGCCCTACAGCAAAAACCTCTCCAAAAAAAAAAAAAAAAAAGAAAGAAAGAAAAAAAAAAGAAATAACCCCTAGAGGGATGACCATACCACAATCCCTTCATTCTCCTCTTGAGATCTTGGGCAATGCGCATACATGTGCTTGGTGTGAGTTTTAAGTTGCTGGGTCCAGAATCAAACTGCGGTCAACTTCATGGGAGTCCAGTAGTGTAACCATTACTCCATCTGCTGGTCCCTTGTCTTCTATCTTAAATCTCTGTAAGTTTGTGAAGCATTTGGTATTGGCTTCTACCTATGTAATAACATAGATTACAAGCTGAGTGCAGGGACCTGGTATATGTTAAGAATTTTAGGCTGTTCCTTGAAATAGAATAGTTGCAATTTGAAATTATTTTTGCCATTCATACATAATAATGAATTTTTTTCATAGGAAGATAGAAAGTCAGTTTGTAGTTTCTGGATTGACTCAGTTCAGGTGGATCCAGATTTTCTCTCTACTTCTGATTGTTATTCCTCAGCCCGCTTCGACGTCAATTTAATTGATAAAGAAATCAGATCAACGTTTGAAAGCCATGTTACTTATTCCATTTACCCATTGTCTCATAAAACTGTATTTTTCCTGTTATAGGACATATCTGATGTCTCTGCACCCAACACGTATGTGCTGAAGTGGTAAGATCAAGGTCAAGAATCAACGGTCTCTGATGTACCTATGTTAACTACATTGAAACTTTGTTTTAAAGAAAATTTAGAAATGCATATTATATACAAGTACTACATTTTGTTTCTTCTTTCCTCCTTGTTAGTTTTGGAGACGTACTGTGTAATTTGGTTCTTTGGAGATATCCCTCTTTCCTGGCCTTTGATGCTCAAACTCAAACTACTTTATATAAGTTCTGAGACAATCATGTTGGCTGCCTTCATTGCATTTTTTTGGACCTGATTTCCTTGTGATTGTAAATTTGTCATTGGGGAGTTCTTTTCTTCCTTTAGGCCAAACAGATGTTCTTTTCTTTTTCTTTTCTTTTCTCTCTCTTTTTTTTTTTTTTCCTGTTAGAAAGGTCGATTTCCTTTGAGGGGAAAACTTAAGTTCATTTTTCTTTTATAGCAATATGCAAAACACCAAAATACAAATGGCTTTCGGGTTTAGAGTTTCGGACATAGATTTAGTAGTATTCCTTTAAATACCTTAGCATTTTTAAATGGCAGCACTATTTCCAACTCTCAGATAAAATCACAGTTAGCAGCTTATTATTGCTCATGTACTTTCATCTGAAAATATGGAAAATGCATTCTTAGCCAGATATTAGGGGATTGCTGAAAAAAATTGCTTAGCTTTTGTTTCTATTTTGCTGTGTTTTCACATTCCCTTTATGAGTACCTAGGTCTGACTAACAGGAATCATTAATCTAAAGTTTATTTCAGATACTGTTGGTGTCTTGGCATTACTTATTCCATTTACATAGTTCCAATACCTGAATTAAATGGCCTATTTTATTCCTGGTCTTTAGAGTCAGTGGCTTTATCAGGGATGGAATTATGAAATCAGAATTAGTGACTGGCAATGTGGTTTCTATTCACGTGCAGACAATTGTTCATAAAATTAGTAAAACAAATATTTGGCTACATTTAATTTTTTTTTTCTTTTTTATTTATTTTTTATTTTTTTATTTTTTTTCCAATTTATTTGCATTCATTCACTGTACATCATTACAGCATACATAATGAGATTTTCCATCCAGAGTACACTGTATATTGTCTCAATCAAGCACATCAACAAACATGTTATTATTAGCAAATGATCTTCCATTTCTTGTTTTCTGTATGTTTTGCTTTTTCTCCCCCATCCTTGGTTCCCTCTCTTACCCTCTGCCACCTCCTGTTCTCCTCCCACACTGTCTCTGTTATCTATTTCTATACCATTTTCCCCCCACATTTTATTGAATCACCAAAGACCCTCATCAATCCAAATACCCTCCTAGCAAACACATGTGACACACACATTTCCATGAGCACAAGTCTAACTTTACGCATCCTATAAATTAGCACCTAACTGGGGCTACA